>NC_044347.1:7828447-8161631 GCF_007364275.1 Archocentrus centrarchus
TTTGCACTGCTGTGTTGCTGCTTCTGACAGTAACGACTGAAACACGTGTTTGTGCTCAAAGATTGAATTGTGAATTGATCTTCTGGACTTTGTGATGATGGCGAGTAGAAAACAAAGGAAAAATCCACTGCAGTCAAAGTGAGCTAACTTTGGTGGTAGCAGCTGTAGGTGCCACAGAGGTATCCTGATCAACCTTGGAAATATCATTCAAATGATTATAAGAAATAATCAATCAAAGAAAAAGCAAAGCAGAAGGAACAAAGAGGTGGAGCAGGTGGAGGAAACAGGTCATCTGTTGGGGTGTTTCTGACTGTAAAGCCGATCTCACAAGGACACCTGCTGGTCCTGTTAGCCTGCAGCCTGCACTGTGGGATGTGTGCTGTGGCAGACGAGGGCACTGAGAGCTCCAGAAGGAGCCTGCATGGTGGCCACGCAGCCAACCAGCACTTCAGTCACATGCTGTCAAAAGTGGTCCCAGGGAGAGACCCCCAGGGATCCAGAGACAGAGGCAGTTATAAACATCAGTGCTGCTGATTTCACTGCATTATTGTCATTAATATTATTGCTGCATAAATAAATGAGCATCAATGAGCCTTTCTATTGATTTCCAGTGGCTCATGTTCCTGTTAGGAGAATCTGAAATATTGAGCATCAAAGTCAGTGAGAAAAATCAAAGTGAAGCAGACGAGTATGAGAATCAGAGTGAGTGAAACAGAGCAGGAGAATCCAAAAACAGAAACTAATGAAAAGTGAAGTGACAGATGCTTCCTTTTTAGTTCACTGCTGCTGCCTTTGTTTGTGCACTGCAATAATGATCTGATCATTGATCCACTCTGATCATTAATATTCAGACCAAGTAGCAGCACATCAAGGACAGGAAAACAAAAAGTCAGCAGGTCCCTCTGTGATCATTTCCATGCAGAAAAATACAACAAACCTGTTGTATTTTTTTCCAGAGCTGTTAATTAACAGCTCACAGAGTCACTGATGTTCTCCATTTAGAACAAACACAAAGAGGACACAATCTGAAAATCAGTGTCTAACAGTGTGTGTCTGAGAGCGATGTAATGTCCATGTGTGCATGCTGAAAGAGACTGTGCTGCTCTGACCCCCCTCCTCCATTCAGGGTGGAGCCTGCTGGAGTCCGATGGCTGATCCCAGGTCTGAGGAAGTGTAAGTGTGTTTTTAATGTGATTGATGAAAACAAAGCAGCACACATTCAACCATCTTCAAACTGTCACATCACTCATTCACATCTCTGATGTCAGGAGTCATCATCAAAGTGTCAATCAATGAACAGATGATGGATCAATAACTGCAGCTGGATTGTGTTTGTTCTCTCCATCAGATTCCTGTCAACTCACAATCAACACAAACACAGTGAACACAAACCTACAACTGTCTGACAACAACAGGAAGGTGACACATATGGAGGAGGTTCAGTCATATCCTGATCATCCAGACAGATTTGATCAGTATCCTCAGCTGCTGTGTAGAGATGGTCTGACTGGTCGCTGTTACTGGGAGGTCGAGTGGAGAGGAGGAGTTTATATATCAGTGAGTTACAGAAGAATCAGCAGGAAAGGAAACAGATATGACTGTTGGTTTGGAAGGAATGATCAGTCCTGGAGTCTGTACTGCTCTGATTATATTGGTTACTCTGTCTGGCACAATAACAGACAAACATCCATCTCCTCCTCCTCCTCCTCCTCCTCCTCTGTCTCTAACAGAGTAGCAGTGTATGTGGACTGTCCTGCTGGCACTCTGTCCTTCTACAGAGTCTCCTCTGACACTCTGATCCACCTCCACACCTTCAACGCCACATTCACTGAACCTCTTTACCCTGGATTTACAGTCTGGCCTTCTGATTTGTTTCCTGGTTCCTCAGTGTCTCTGTGCTGAGTTGAGTGTAAAGAGTGTCCTCCTGTCAGAGAAACTCTGACTGTTGAACAGATAGTTCAGTCTGTACATGTCTGTCTCTTTCACTCACAAACACGTTTTCAGATTCATGGATTCAATCAGTTGATGTTTGAAACTGTTCTCAATGATTCCTTGTAAACTTCTTCCTCTTCAGTCCTTTAAAGATGGAAGCTGCCATTATTCCAGGATCCACATGTTGTTTTTCTGTCTTTTTCCACTCAAAGCTTCACAGTGAATATCAGGATGTTGTGTTTCTCTGAAGCTCAGTTCAGCTCAGATGATTCAGTTCATGTCAGCTGCAGTTAGTTTGCTGCAGATGAGACAAACTGTGATATCAGAGAGGAATCACTGAGCTGCACTGACCCAAAACATCAATTTACAAACTGCTCAGAGACGTTCACACATTATTGTCCAATGAACACAAGTTTGGTGAGCAGCCAGAGTTCATCCTGACATTTATTTTACTGCTGTTAGAATGATGAAATCACAACTAGACTTTAACTTGTCTGTGGTGGCATTTGGACAATTAAATGATCCTTTAGAAACTAGAGAGAAATTTCATTATTTGACAACATTGATTTTTTTTAATATATTTTGTGAAATTTACTTCCTGTATCACCAGCTGATGTAAATTCCTGACTATGGAGCACATGTTACACTGTTGTAACTTCATTGCATGACCTTATTGTGTTGTGTTAGTCAGATCTGGCTCAGCAGGTTTCAAATGTTTTGCTTCAGCAGAGAATCTGTACAGTACTAAAGTCAAAGTGTGTAACTTGGATCAGCAATATTTGCTGAATGTGACAGTTTCAGTGATGTAGCAGGAACATCATTTCCTGTTCCTGGACTTCAGTTTTCTAGTTTGATTGTGAGTCTGTTCAGTGTCAGAATAATAAAGTGATTGTGATTAAACCGTACATCAGTGAGACTCTCCTGTTTGATCAGCAGAGAAAATCCCTCTATGTGTTCAAAATGTGCTGAACATTGACTGAAGCTCTAATAGAGACGGAGAGAGATCCTGTATCTGCTCCTTTGTGGGAGGAACAGGACGAGCACTGCCTGATATAGAAAAGGACCTCCAGCAGTCACTGGTGTGAACGTCTCTGAGCAAACAATCAGAAACAGTTTCCATGAGGGTGGCCTGAGGGCCGAATGTCATCGAGTGGGCCCTGTGCTCACTGCCCGGCACCGTGAAGCCAGCTGCTGTTTTCCATAGAATTGGCAGGTCCACCACTGGTGCCCTGTGCTTCTTCCAGATGAGAGCAGGTTCACTCTGAGCACATGTGACAGACATGAAAGGGTCTGGAGAAGCCGTGGACAACATTGTTGCTGTAACATCATTCAGCATGGCCGCTTTGGTGATGGCTCAGTCATGGTCTGGGGAGGTATATCCACGGAGGGACGCACAAACCTCCACAGGCTCAGCAGCAACACCCTGACTGCCATCAGGTATTGGGATGCAAACCTTTAGACCCAGTGTCAGACCCCACGCTGGTGCAGTGGGTCCTGGGTTTTTCCTGCTGTATGATTATACCCGGCCTCATGTGGTGAGATGATGCAGGGAGTTCCTGGAGGATAAAGTCACTGATACCATTGACTGGCCCCCATGCTTGCCTGGCCTAAAGCCAACAGAACACCTCTGGGACATTATGTTTAGGTCCATCTAACGCCGCCAAGCTGCACCTCAGACTGTCCAGGAGCTCGGTGATGCCCTGGTCTAAAACTGGGAGGAGACCCCCCAGGACATCATCTGTGGTCTTATTAGGAGCATGCCCCAACATTGTCAGGCATGCGTGCAAGCACATGGGGACCACACAAACTACTGAGTATGATTTCAGTTGCTCCAATGAAATGTCATCAAAATAGACCAGCCTGCTGCATCATTTTTCTCTGTGATTTTTGGGTGTCTTTTTAAACTCCGCCCCCTGTGGGCTCGTACCTCGGGACTTCCAGGTCATACTCGGCACAGATGTTCCTGTACTATGTCGGCTCCTTGGTCACAGCGTTCCATGTTTGCTCTGCCTGCTAGCATCTCATCATGTGAGGTTTAAATCCCTCCACCTCCACTACAAATACAGACTCAGAGTGAATGGAGCTTTCCCTGCTGCTGTCACTCACACTGATCACTGAACAGTGAGGAGTTCAATCTGAACATCAATGCTTTCTGTTTGTGTGGAGACACAGAGTGACCGATCTGAGCTCATTCATGAGATCACATCTGCTGTGCCTCCCTCAGTCACAAAGTGAAGGTCCATATTCACATATTCACACAGTACCGACTTATGAAGGAATATTTACAACAGTGGAAACCAAATGTGCTCAAATTAAACTATTACAAATCATTCCATTTTTGCCCACTTGTGAGCTCAGAGAGGGTTCATTTCTGCAAAGTTCTTGTTTTTATGACTCACAAAATCTATTTGTGCGATCTGTCTTGTTGTTTGCAACAATAAATATGATATTTTGACATTAACATCAGAAAGTTTATGAAGTATCCAGAGTTATTTTTCTGTGTTCAGTTTTTAACAAGACCAAACGTTCTTCTAGCTCTGCTATTTGCTCGCTGACCACAAAGACAGGTTTTCCCTACAGGCGTGTCTGCTGGAGACAGACAGGTGAGGTCGAAAGCATCGAGCCTCTTTTGGCCCTTGAAAAGCAAACATACGCCAGAGGGGACGGCTCCAAATACCCTGGCATAGTCTCCAGGAGTTACAGGGATATTACATTTTCTGACAAATTCTTCATAGCTGAGCAAAAGTCCTTCACTATTGAATAACTGCTCAACCCATATGATGATGTTCTGAAACCAATATTCCACAAACAGAGATTTCCATTTGTAGAAGATGTCTTTGTTACTCCAAATCAGAAAGTTGTGGGTTAGCGCTGCTCCTTCGGGTGTTGCTGTTGCGTTGAGACGTAAACAGGAAGTGACACACGGGCTGTGCACACTTAAGAGCAAATGACTAAAACTGTAAACTTAATGATCCATAAGAGTTGATTACTTGTTGGGATCGAAACGTAACACAATCAAACACAAAGATTTTAAAGGAATGAAATGAAACAACAGGAAGTGGAAATCATGACAATAAGACTCTATTTGTGCCACACAGTTGTCACTGACACACACTGTAATCAATCCAACAGGATGCTGATAGCAGCAAATACATGTTAGAGCTCAGAGGAGGATCTGAGTTTAAGCTCCTGCCTCCTGAACAGGAAGATGGAAGGAAAGGAGAGAAATGTTGCTGTATTCCTGGGAAAGGGAAATTCAGAGGAAAATCAAAGACTTTCAAAGTAAGAGCTGAGAAAAGGAGGCCAGATTGAAGCTTCACTTTTCACATTAAAGTCTGATGTTTGGGAATCTGAAGGATGATGTTACTGTCAAAAATCTCAACTGCTGCTCCTGCTTTTCTTCTTCTGCAGCTTAAACAAATATATAAATATATCTGCATGCTCTGCTGAGCCAAGAAAAACAATCTGAAGATTTTGAAATGGTGTGTGTATCTTTGAGGAGTTTTTGAAACAGCTGCTACAGAGTCTGAATGTGTTCTGGCAGCATTTCACATTGAAATATTAACAAGCTCTAAAATATCATCATAAAATGATCTCAGACCATTAAATGTAGAAAATCCATCAAACTGAAGTTCAGAGTCTCGGCTCAAAGAGTCCAAATGATTCCATGAGGAAAGATTACTGTGATCAAATCAATGAGCAGTTATTGTTTGGAAATGATAATCAGACATTTTCAGGGAGTTTTTTGTCTTTCTCAGGAATTTACAGACTGATAGAAACTCATCTGGATCATCTGATGTAGTTTTAATGATGTGTTGATGTTTTTCACTGTGATCACAGCGTCTGAATGTTGGAGCCAAACAGAAACAAGCCCCACGCGGTCACACAAGTCTAACAATGAACTGTTGATGATGAAGTTCAACCAATCACAGCACTGAAACCTAAACAGAAACCTGTGCAGACACCAGGAGAACATGCAGACTCCACACAGAAAGGCTCGGGAGGCTCAAGTTCTACTCATTTGATTTCTTGGCTGTAAAATGTAAGACGAGATCTGTTTGGTCCCAAAATGTCAAAATATTCCTCTGAGGTAAAGTGTTGGCCTTGGTTCATCCCCACACTGTGACCTTTCCAACAAACAACATTGATCTGTTTGTATTCATCATTTTACTGAGACATTTGGATTATAAAATTGATATAAAAATGAAGATTATTTCAAGAGGAAGATTTTCATGCAGGTAATCATAATTTGATTATCAGTGAAGAGTAATTATTGATGAAGATGGACTGCAGGCTGTACTGTTTAAGCCTATCAGCTGATCACTGACATGATGCTGTGTTGAAAGAATTGAGTTTGTATGAACAGGTGAGTTTGTTCATTTCAAAGAAGCTCAATGATTTCTGCATTAATATCAAAGATCAAAATCATTGCATCATGGTTGATAACTGTGCAAAAATAGAAACATCAGTGGATTCACTTCCTGGAGGAAACCTGTAGTTTAGAGGAAATGGGGTGTTGCCGCTCCCTGAAGCCAATTTTTGCTTCCCTTTAGACAACAAAGCTTTTCAAACCAACCCAAACAGCCTCCTCAGGTTCCTTCATCCACTCTTATGTTACCCCCCCACCCTCACCACTCAGCCTTCTTGGGGACGTAACCCCATGTGTACCCACTATATATTGTCACTGCTTTAGCATCAAAGGTTCTTCATAACTACCATCTACATCAATATTAATTCAACACTTACAAAACCTTCTTATTACAAACTCATCTATGTTCAAAGAAGAGGTGGGAACATTTCCAGGTCTGACCAGTCAGACGGCATATTTATAAAGTGAAGGTGTGGATGCACACACACACACAGACACACAAAGCTGTTAGTGGAGCTCTTGTTTTGATTTGTCTTCATTAAAGTCACTTTTCTTGTATTTGGAGACACTTTTGTTATAATTGTTTTATTTTTGTAATGATGAGGTGGAGCAGAGACGACCTTTGTTCATCACATTTATTGTTCATATTTCCTGTTTTGATGTTTGAGCAGGAACAGAAACTGTGAAGTGTGTAAAAGTCAGATTAGTGAAGATGTGAGTCCAGACGACGTGTGTGCAGGATCAGCTGAGCTCTGCAGGAGACATGGAGGTTCAAAGGAGGAGAGCCAACAACCATCAGTCACAACACAAACACCAAACACACATTTTTACATTCAGTGTCACTTTGACTTTCTTCATGATGACATCATCAGCATGTTTTTATTATTAAAGTGATCCAAAGTTCACACTCAGCTGATTAAAAACAGAAAAATACTCAAAGATTTACTTTAAAATCCAGTGGCTCATCCTGACATTAAACCACAGGAGGATCAGCAGCTGACATTTAAATCACTGCACCCCCTCTCCACAGTCTGATTAAACAAGTTGAACCAGCCCTGCTGCTCCTGCAGAGCCCCTCCCACCTGTGCTGCTTCAGGTGGAGTCCCGCCTCCTTCCAGGAATCAGCTCACCTGTGTGTCAGTGTTTGGTGTCCAGGTGTGGAGCTTCTTCTTCTTCTTCTGCTCTGTTTGAAGAAACTGTAAGTTTGCTTTGTTTCCTCCTTTAACAGTTTGTCTTCAGGAACTTTACTGTTTGTTTCTGCTCTGTGAGGTTTGGATGCTCAGCTCTGATTTCAGGACAAACTTTGGATCATTCTTTGAAACAAATCACATGATCAGGCTGTGGACTAAAACCAGCTCATCCATAGTTCACTTTAGATTCACAGCTGGAACTGTGTGTGTGTGTGTGTGTGTGTGTGTGTGTGTGTGTGTGTGTGTGTGTGTGTGTGTGTGTGTGTGTGTGTGTATTGAGATCGATATATTTGTGTACATCAGAGTCCATAAATAAGAGCAGCAGCAGAGTTAGTTGATGATCAGAAGCTGAACTCAGATTTGTTGTTACTGTAAATCCACTGTAAGAGTCATTTTCTTTTCTTTCTTTGTATTATCTGTTTGCACACTCGGAGATGTTTAGTTTATGAGTCACTGTCTTTATATGTGAAGGGATTTGCTCATTTGGGGGCATTAATGGTGGAGGAGCAACAGTTTTTGACCGTGTAATTTGTGTCAGGTATGTCAGCATTTACAATGTTTAGTTAGGCTGCACATACTGTTCAACCAAAGAGACGAGAACCTGTTGTCGGTCACAAATAATAAAAGGAAATGAAGACAAAGATGTTTGAAATTATCAGTGTGTGAGTCTACAGCTGTGGAGCACCAGCTCAAGTTAACGCCGAGTATCAGCACAGGAAAGCTGATACATCCACTTACATCAGTGAGAGAATGCAGAAACACTGATCATGGTATGCTGGTATGAAAAAAATCCAATATGGCAGCCATCAAAAAGCACCCACAGCTGGCAAAGGTACACATACTTCACTCAAGAAGAAGCACAGATGCTTTATTAAAAACAGACTGTTGTAAACTGAAGCACTGATTCAGCTTCTTTTTGTGCTGAACTCACTGCACCTCAGGTCACATCAATGTGATCATTAAAGTGTGATGATGTCATACCAAAATCTCCAGAAATGTCCAGAATTTGTAAACTGTGGATCAGGGTCATTTGGGTAGTTTCTGTTGTGATAATGATCTAAAAAGGTCAAACACAATTGATAATAAATGACTTCACTGAACCATGAACCTTTAATGAAAGAAAAGTTTGAATTATTATTCATATTCTCTGGAAAATGACTAAAAAATGAATAAATCACAGATTCTGTCAGTGTGTAAAGTTTTGAACTGTTATTCTTTTTAGTCTTTGCATTTGACCTTTGTGTGTTTGTCATAAATTTGTCACACAAGCAACGTATGAAAAGAAAAACATGTATTTTCTCTTCCTTTGAGACTTGAAGCAATCAGGATATAATGCTTGATATACAGGAACAAACAGTGTGCTGGAGAGTTACACAGTATAATCCTGTTAATAAAATGTTAACATCATGTTCCTGTTAAATACATTGGATTTTTATAATTTAATTCATAGTTTCTCTGCAGTACACAAAAACAGCTGCAGAGGTTGTGTGTGTTGTATTGAACATAAAATAGAAAGTGTTGAGCTGGTATGAATGCAGCTGTGTTACAGGTTAAACTGGTTGGACTGTCACAGTTCAGCACTGATGGACTCACATCCCTCCATCTGAGTGCAGATCATTGATCCTGTAGTTGTAGAGCTGAATGTGCTCAGATCAATAACAGGATGTGTGAAGAATAATAACAGCAACAAGAACATTTACCAAACAGTTTATTAACTTTGGGGAAATTATGAACAGGCATCAGTGCAGACACCTGTGTTGTTCTTTAGTGTTGTGTCACAGACAGAAAGAAATGTCCTTTTAAAGATGAAATATTGATGATGTTTATTTGCTGCTTTGTCAGCAGCGGCTCCTGAAAAGCCCACAATCCATCAGTTTGAGCTGCTGCTGCTTTCTAACTTTGTGTAACCACTGAGATGAGTTTACAGACACAGGTCAGCTGGAACTGAGCATGTGCTCAAATGCTGAATGACTTTGTGAACACATCATAAACTCATCTGCCTCTCCTCAGCTTCATCTTCATCAGCTCCTCCTCCTCCACCTCTCTGTGCTCTCCTCCATCTGTCCTCTTCTCTCTCTGCCATTCTTTCCCTTTGCTGCAGCGCTGACACATTATTATTGATCAGCTGTTAGAGGCTGAATGTCACAGCCACAGATAATCTGATGCTTTCCTTTGACCATCCAGTTTGTCTTTATTGGCTCTGCCATTAAATCCACCTCAGTGATGACTGAGTTTCACATGGGTTTTTACATCCAGCACAGATTTAACACCAACACAAATCCACAGTTAAAGTATCCAAGTACATTTACTGCAGTACTTTACTCCTTTGTTCTCTTAAAGTTCTGCTACTATATTTCAATATTTGCAGGTTGTTTCTCTTTTTTCTGCTCGACACTTTTTCACAGCTACAGTTACTTCAGCCTGTGCAGATTCAAAGTACAGCTTACATGTTACTGAGTGTAACAGGATCTACTTTCAGTACTTTAAGTACACGTCACAGTGTCAAAGTGAATCAGTGTGTGTGTGCTGGGCTGATGTGTGTTTCCTCTGCAGGTGAAGGTAGAAAGTGTGTGTGAGCTGATGTGAATTCAGCAGCATGGATCAGTGTGAGGACAGAGAGGAGGGAGTCCCTCCCTCTAAAACCACTCTGTGTGGGGAACATGAGAGCCAGACCAAAGCTCAGAGGTGAGATGACCATCTCTAACTTACCATGACTCTTCTCCATGTCACAGCTCAGCACTCACATCACTGCTGCATCATTATTCACAGGAACCAACCTGAACCTGAACCTGAACCTGAACTCAGCTCTGTGAAAGCTAAAATTAGTTATTTTGAACAAAAACAGTCATCTGACAAAAAGTAAGTTAATGTCAGTATATCACCTGTTTTTACACAGTGATGCTTTTACTGAAGATGTGATCTTTTTGTTAGGATCCAGGACAAACTCAAACCACAATGTGAATCCAGGAAGAGCAACAAGTTGAAGGATATCATTTCTAAATTTGAACAAACTGAGTCACCTGACAAACAGTAAGTTAATGTTGGTAAGAGTCTAAAATTATATGCTGGCAGGCTTTTATTGAGGATCTGAGTTTTTTCTTTTTTTAGGGTCAATCAGAAACCAGATCGTCCTGGACCTGAACCCCACTTTGCCTCCTCAAGGAGCAACCGGTCAAAGTATTTTCATATTATTGTTAAAGGAGGACATTCTGCTGGAGAGAGGTAATCTGTGTCCAAATACTGAAACTGACTGAGTCTGAACAGTTTCTGTGAATTAATTCTCCATCATGTTTAATGTCAGTGCAGCTCTTTTTCAGGGCATGTTTTTTATTTCTGAAGGACGACACCTGAAACACTTTAATGAAAAAATTATAACATTTAATACATCAAAGAATCAGGAGAAATCACATGTACATGTGTGCAAATCTTGTTCAGAGAGACACAGGCCTTCCCAGCCAGCTGCCTGTGCCCCCCCCCCCCCCCCCCCCCCCCCAAAAAAAAAGAGCGCCGCTCTAAGCTAAACAGTTTTATACTACAAATGCTATCAGTTCAAAAACAGATGGAGAGAGCCGTGGTTTAGACTTGGCCTTCTCAGATTGGTTCGTCCAGTGGTTGGTTCCAGCATCATGGCGCAAGCTTCTCCAATCAGCAATAAAAGCTCCATAAAAGAAACACACACCTTCCCCTCTCACATATTCCTAATCATGACTCTGCAGTTTTATTCTCCTTAGCAACAGGGTGTGATGACCTATATGGAGTAAAATAACTGTCAAAAAGGTGTGTGCACAATTGTTACATTTGCATTCATAATTGAGAAACTGTGCAGATTAGGATTGTTTTTCTGTGAGTGCGAATCTAAAAGCTGTGAGTGCAAAGTCTTGTGAATACAACTCTAATTTCTGTGAGAACGAACTCCTCCCTTCTGTGTGGACACAAATCCAAGTTTGTGGGTACGAGTAGAAAAATGTTGAAATGACGTCACAGGGTGGAGTAATTGATCCGCCATTATACCAAACACAGCATGCTCCAAATTCAAAGATGGCTGAGGACAGTGGACCGGGTGTTTGGTATAATGGTGGATCGATTACGCTGCCCTGTGACGTCATTTCAACATTTTTCTACTCGTACCCACAAACTTGGATTCATGTCCACACAGAAGTAGTGGATTTAAGTCGTGTCAAGTCAAACACCTGCTACGCCAAGTCTACTATAACCTCTAGAATGTCTTGTATTATGAGTTAGCGAAACTATACTTTAAAATTGGTTTTAGTAACAAGGAATTTATTTCTCTTTTAGTACATAAACACAACGTAGTGATGACTATGAGGATGGTAATGAGATGTACAGAAAGCTGCATCGGCTCAGAAGGAAACCCACACAAACTGGCAATGGTTATATGCAAGGATTTCGATGATTGCACCTTCATGCAGTACAGCGGGGATTTGCAGAATCACAAGTCACAATAAGGGGCTCACCACATGCTGTCCATTCATTTCCTATGGAACTTGTGCGATCAGGCCACAATCGTTTCATACAAGTTCCATGAATGGAGAGGAAGTGACGTTGCTCCCCGTGTGTAGAGCCCCTAAGACAGCTGATAAAGTTGCTTCATGTACCCAAGGCATTTTGTAGAGGGTATAGCAGCCGTGGCCATTATTTGACTTGAAATGACAACTTTGACTTTTTTCTCGAAATAGTATTTCGACTTTATATTCAAAATACTATTTTCACTTTTTTCTCGAAATTTTGACTCTATTCTCAAAATGCATATTTTTTTTTCTAAATGTGGCCCTAATACTCCTTCGTAGAATTGTGCATACACCTTTTTGACAGTTATCTTTCTCCATAGACCTTCACACACCCTTCCCTCCTTAGACACAGATGTTCATGTTTTGGCAAAACCTTTGACGATGAGATAAACATATTCTTCTGAGAGACAGAGGAGCTCATAAATAAGATAAGCATATCTCCAAAAAGGCCTGAAGTTAGTCTGCCACTATCTATCTGTCACGCTCTGTCTAATGTAGTATTTAATTGTCTATTATTTGGTTCAGCCACTATTTAATTAATTTACTGGAGTTTACTTTGAAATATTTGTCATTTTATTCATTGGGTAAAAAATAAACTCCAACAACTCCCTCCTTTTTCAAACCTTTCTGGTGTGAAACCAACCTAATACCCCTATGGTTATTAACCTATTGATCAAAAACTCTTAAGAACAATAATGGCATGCTTATAATATATTTTAAAGCACAATGAGTCATTACAAACCAGACATGCTCCAAAATGCTCTCTCTAAACCACTGAGTTCTGTTATCTGTGTTTATACTTAACAAAGTCAGCACACACATTGTTTCAGACAGATCACACTTTCACAGAGAGCTCAGAGCAGGTCTCAGGCAGTTAAACATGAAAAAAAGAAAAAAAAAACACAAAGTATGTCAAAAGCTTACTGATTGTAAGCACTCATATTTTTCAAAATGCCCCTTCTTTTCTATAAAAATTAAGCAATTTAAAAATAAACAAACAAATGCCAAGCAACTGGACCAAAGCACGAAACATAAAAATCATGAATATTTGCAAGCGCATACTCAGAATATAGCTTTTTAATGCACATTACGTAAGATAATTATTCATTATCACACCTTCATCGATTGGTATCTATTTGCTAGATAATTTATTTTGCTGTTACAGGTTCAAAACCCTTTTTCTTTTTGTCTTTTCCTAGGAATCAGTCATCTAATTCTTACAGTAACTGTAATAAAGACTAAAAGAAAAAAAATCAGATTTTGTCCATCTGATTTCCCAAAATATTTTCCCATCTTTAAAGATACAGGATTTATTTTTTTATTTCTGAGTTCTCTGTTAATTTTTGACAATGCTCTGGAGAATTGAACTGCTATGGTTAAATATTATTTAGACTGAACAAACAACACAATTCACATCTATGTCATTTTATTCTGCTGTAATTATGTTTTGTTCTATCATTCAAGTTTTCCAATAAGTCTCTGTAAAGTTAATCAACATTCCTGACTTAGTGTTATAATTAACCCAATGTAAGTTTTTAAAAAAAATTTTGGCCCAAAAGCAAACAGTGACTCAAACTGCTGCTGTCCCTTAAATTTGTTAAGAACTCCACCAACGACATTTTTATGTGAAGTGGTTTGTGTTGGAGTGTGTTCCCCACACTCTGTGTGGGGAACATCAGAGCCAGACCAAAGGTCAGAGGTGAGATGACCATCTCTAACTGTCCATGACTCTTCTCCATGTCACAGCTCAGCACTCACATCACTGCTGCATCATTATTCACAGGAACCAACCTGAACCTGAACCTGAACCTGGACTTGAACTCACCTGTGTGTCCTTAAAGAGCGACGGTTCAAAGGGCATTGGTGCTGACTTTAAAGCAGGTGTTCCTCCTCCTGCAGAGAGGTAATGTGTGTCTAAATGTTGTTCCTGACTCAGTGTTTCTGAATAAATTCTCCATCATGTTTAATGTCAGCTCAGCTCTTTTTCACACACATTTCTGTGTTCATATGTGAAGCGGTGTGTGTTGGAGTTTGTTGCACAAACACAGCAGTCAGAGTGTAAAGAATGGATGTTGTAGGAGGTGTTTGTGTAGTGAAGAGGCTGAGTGTCTGTAGGACTGCAGCTGCTCCAGCAGGGGGCTCCTTTGAGCTGTGCTTCAAACACAGGAGACACCTTTGTGAGTCTGTATTTGATGTCCTGCTGACACGTTTGTCTTCATGAAGGTTTATGGATCATTGTTCTATCCTCACATGTCTGAGGGGCTGTAATGGTTCATACGTTGCTTCCATGTGAGCATGAAGGTTTCAAACAGTAAAAACAGTGGAGTGATTTTCAAATCAGTAACTGTCAGGCAGTCAGTGTAGGGACTTCAAATAGGTGGAACCATTTCTCTCCTTCTGGTCCTCGTAAGCATTCTGGATGCAGTTCTGAATCAGTTCTAGTTTCTATTTCTAACATTTGTAGGTAGAACAGAGAGCAGAATACTGCAGTCAGGCCTTCTAAATGTAGAAGCATGTATTAGTTCCTCTAATACGCAGAGATAGAAAAGATCACACTGATTATTTTTCAGCTCATAAACAGATTGATGGAAGGAAATGCTGAGTCTCCTAAAGACATTTCCAAAGAGTAGCAGGCATTTGTTGAAAGGAAGCAGAGCTGGAATTGATCAGTGCTACTTCCAAAGCAAATCATTTCACACAGTGCATTCGATCTATAGTGTTTTAGTGACTCAGAGGAAGTTGTTGAGAACTGGGAGCTCAGCAGTGAAAGCACAGAGAGAGAGACTGTCTTACTCCAGGGCGCTTCAGCTGAAAGGAAATCTTTGTGAAGGAGTTGGTGAGAGCTGTTAGGACTAAACCACAGTGAGCTGAAAGCTGTGAACAGCTGCAGACTGAGCTGTAGATTCTCAGTGGGATCACTGAGGGCTAGTAAAGCTTTGCTGCTACAGGGAGTCATCTGCTTCACTCTTCATCCAAACATCACTTCATGGACTTTGAGCTTGTGTTGGTCCCTGTGTGGATGAGAGCTAATTCTTCATGATTCCTTCACAGAGTGGATCAGGAGAGCTCAGAGGTTCCCAGTGGTCAGTCTGCCCAGCAGCATCAAACACAGCTGGACTCCATATTGATGGTTTGTACATGTACAACAACTATTTTTGCATATATTCTGTTTGCAATCATCTTTTCACTCCATTTTATGAAGCATTTCTGTAGATCAGTGGATTATCATTGTGTCCAACATGGATCTGATGTTTGGCTCTATGATTCAGTCTGATTGGGTCGTTCATATAGTATTCTTTTCCAGCTGCTGGAGGACAACATCATCACTTTTGTGAAGAAGGAGCTGAAGAAGATCCAGAAGGTTCTGAGTCCAGATTACCCAGAATGCTTAGAGAGTCATGGGGAGGGTGACACGGCCTTGGAGGGTGAAGATAAAGAGCAGAATAGAAGCAGAGAGGCTTTTATGAAGATCACACTGCACTTCCTGAGGAGAATGAAGCAGGAGGAGCTGGCTGACCGTCTGCAGAGCAGTAAGAGGATTTCTCTGAAGATTTAAGCTGCTGCAAAAATAAAATATTTACTAATGTCTCAACAGATCGACCAACATGTTGGCCTACTTAATATATAATAATTCATTTTAATAGCTTATTATTGCATTTTCAGAATACATTGCTTCACTCTGTCAACAAGAACTTAAATCTGCTCTGAAGAAGAAGTTCCAGTGTGTGTTTGAGGGGATCGCTAAAGCAGGAAACCCAACCCTTCTGAATCAGATCTACACAGAGCTCTACATCACAGAGGGAGGGACTGCAGAGGTCAATGATGAACATGAGGTCAGACAGATTGAAACAGCATCCAGGAAACCAGACAGACCAGAAACAACAATCAGACAAGAAGACATCTTTAAAGGCTCACCTGGAAGAGATGAACCAATCAGAACAGTGCTGACAAAGGGAGTGGCTGGCATTGGGAAAACAGTCTTAACACAGAAGTTCACTCTGGACTGGGCTGAAGACAAAGCCAACCAGGACATCCAGTTCATGTTTCCATTCACTTTCAGAGAGCTGAATGTGCTGAAAGAGAAAAAGTTCAGCTTGGTGGAACTTGTTCATCACTTCTTTACTGAAACCAAAGAAGCAGGAATCTGCAGCTTTGAAGACTTCCAGGTTGTGTTCATCTTTGATGGTCTGGATGAGTGTCGACTTCCTCTGGACTTCCACAACACTGAGATCCTGGCTGATGTTACAGAGTCCACCTCAGTGGATGTGCTGCTGACAAACCTCATCAGGGGGAACCTGCTTCCCTCTGCTCGCCTCTGGATAACCACACGACCTGCAGCAGCCAATCAGATCCCTGCTCAGTGTGTTGACATGGTGACAGAGGTCAGAGGGTTCACTGACCCACAGAAGGAGGAGTACTTCAGGAAGAGATTCAGAGATGAGGAACAGGGCAGCAGGATCATCTCCCACATCAAGGCATCACGAAGTCTCCACATCATGTGCCACATCCCAGTCTTCTGCTGGATCACTGCTACAGTTCTGGAGGATGTGCTGAAAACCAGAGAGAGAGGAGAGCTGCCCAAGACCCTGACTGAGATGTACATCCACTTCCTGGTGGTTCAGGCCAAAGTGAAGATGGTCAAGTATGATGGAGGAGCTGAGACAGATCCACACTGGAGTCCAGAGAGCAGGAAGATGATTGAGTCTCTGGGAAAACTGGCTTTTGATCAGCTGCAGAAAGGAAACCTGATCTTCTATGAATCAGACCTGACAGAGTGTGGCATCGATATCAGAGCAGCCTCAGTGTACTCAGGAGTGTTCACACAGATCTTTAAAGAGGAGAGTGGGCTGTACCAGGACAAGGTGTTCTGCTTCATCCATCTGAGTGTTCAGGAGTTTCTGGCTGCCCTTCATGTCCATCTGACCTTCATCAACTCTGGAGTCAATCTGCTGGAGGAGCAACAAACAACGTCCAAGACAGAGCAACACCTCTACCAGAGTGCTGTGAACAAGGCCTTACAGAGTCCAAATGGACACCTGGACTTGTTCCTCCGCTTCCTCCTGGGTCTTTCACTGCAGACCAATCAGACCCTCCTACAAGGTCTTCTGACACAGACAGGAAGTAGCTCACAGACCAATCAGGAAACAGTTCAGTCCATCAAGAAGAAGCTCAATGAGAATCTGTCTGCAGAGAAAAGCATCAACCTGTTCCACTGTCTGAATGAACTGAATGATCGTTCTCTAGTGGAGGAGATCCAACAGTCCCTGAGATCAGGAAGTCTCTCCACAGATAAAGTGTCTCCTGCTCAGTGGTCAGCTCTGGCCTTCATCTTACTGTCCTCAGAAGAAGATCTGGATGTGTTTGACCTGAAGAAATACTCTGCTTCAGAGGAGGCTCTGCTGAGGCTGCTGCCAGTGGTCAAAGCCTCCAACAAAGTTCTGTAAGTTATCATAAACATTTAATAACTTAAATCCACTTTAAACAGGAAATTACTTTCTTCATATGATACATACAGTGGTGTGAAAACCTCCTGATTTCTTAGTATTTGTCCCACTTCCATTTTTTCAAATAAGCAAACAAATTTTAATAATTTAACCATTGTTAATATTAGACAACATGTAGTTTTTAAATGATAATTGATATAATTTATTACTTTCACTTAATTGAAGAATTCATTATTTAATAACGTGAGTAAATATAAAATGCAGTTATCTTTGGCTAATATAAAAATTTCTTTGAACTGAAACATGTGAGTGTGACAAATGTATAACAAACTAAGAAATCAGTAAGGGGCCAAATACTTTTTCACAGCACTGTATTAAGTTTGGGCAATTTGCTTCATTGTCCAGTTGTCCAGTTGCCCTCCCCCTGTGTCATTGTCAATGACTGAGAGCAGAAGAGCTGCCATTGTGGTATTGCTATCTTAAAAAAACATGAGTGACTTCCAGCATGAAGAATCATTTTCATGTTGACAATCACCACTTTCTGATTTAGCCTCTTAATTACTGAACATATGTTGGCTGGATATCAGCTGAACAGTGATAACAGTGGAGGAAACAAGTGAAGGAGATGAGATAAAGGAGCATCTCTGTGAATGCACAGTTACATTAAACTCTGATTTAAAAATAATTAAATAAAAATCAGCCCAGCATTCAGAAATATCTTCCTATTTTCTCTTATTTGATTGTTATTCTGATGGGTCACTGTCACTCAACACACACACACACACACACACCCATTCAAAGTATGTGTCTGTTGACATTCAGATACGTCTGTGTTGGTTGTTTGTGGAAGATTGAACAGGAAACTGTATCAAAGCAGATTTAATTGATTATGACTCAGAATAATGCTAATATCAATGTGATGCACTAATAGGGAAATTAGATTAAAAAATTGATGAGCTATATCCCATCACTTTTACCATTGTTGACACCATCATCCATCAGAACAACACTACTATATGTTATATCTCTTCAGGCTGAGCAGCTGTAACCTGTCAGTGAGAAGCTGGGAAGCTCTGTCCTCCTCTCTTCAACTAGAAGACTGTGAGCTGACAGAGCTAGACCTGAGTAACAACAACCTGCAGGACTCAGGATTGAAGCTGCTGCTTGCTGGATTGGAGAGTCCCCGCTGTAAACTGGAGACACTCAGGTCAGATCATGTGGTTTGTGATTTGATTTGAGATCTTTTTAACCAAATACTTTAATTTATATCCTGACATGTCCTTAATTGTAAATCTCTATTAAAGTGGGTTTTTTTAAATTTTCATTTCATCTAAATCCAGATTTTTAGCCTTGAACAAGCTTCCAGTTTTCATGTAGTTAACAGCTGCTTACAAGCAGTGAAGTCTATATTTGCATGTGCCAGTAACTGAGAAAATGACAGAAATGAACAGATAAATAACTCAGGGGCAGCTGGATGGTGGAGGGGGGGGGGGTCTGACAGAGATATGCAAATTAAAATTTCAATAAGAGGAACTCACTTCAGGCACAAACTACCAAGAAAAAACACTGGTTGGTAGATCTTTCATGAAAATGCTCCAAAACACCAACATCTAATGTGTGTGTTTAATAAACCTTTATCAACATTTCTGCAGTTATTTCAGGATTCATATTCATATAATTGTATTAAGGTTGCTGCCCTCTGATGGGTCAAACTGTAATGTTATGAATTATTATTCAGGAAAAAACAAACATTTGAGAGGAACCTGTGTATTCAGACTCGGAGCTTTAGCTGTGAAGCAGACCTCTAATGTGCTCCTCCTCATCAAACATCATCATCATCATCAGTCAGTCACTCATCTGTATCTCATCCACTCTGCTTCACTCCCAGCAGCTGAAAACAGTAAGACAGCTACAGAACAAGGTTCAGTTAGCTTTGCTCAACAATAGAAAGAAATGTGCTCCAAAGAGATACTTTTACTTTCTTACTCTGAGTAGTCTCTGGAGCTTGAAAAAGGCGACTGGACTTCTTTTTGTTTCTTCAAGACGTTTCACCTCTCATCCGAAAGGCTTCTTCAGTTCTCAACCAAATGGTGGAGAGCCCCAGGTATTTAAACCCCTGTGGGCGTAGTCCCCTGGAGGTGGTTATGACCCTCTATTGATCATGTGCGTGAACACATGTGCCCAGGTGTGAAGGGGGCGTGAAACAAGAAACAAAAAGAAGTCCAGTTGCCTTTTTCAAGCTCCAGAGACTACTATGACCTGGATGACTGAGAATCTACACAGACATATTTCCTCTGAGTACATTTCACAGGCTGTACTTTTACTTGAGTAAAAGTGAAAAAGTACAGGCTACACT
This sequence comes from Archocentrus centrarchus, assembly GCF_007364275.1. Taxonomy (NCBI): domain Eukaryota; kingdom Metazoa; phylum Chordata; class Actinopteri; order Cichliformes; family Cichlidae; genus Archocentrus; species Archocentrus centrarchus. Next base: position 7,848,268 of record NC_044347.1, read on the forward strand.
GGTAGAGAACTGTAGCAGGATATATTTTTAACACAAGTATCTGAACTTCACCTAAAGTAAAGAATGTCTGTACTTTTCCACCTCTGCATGTGTGTCATTATCCATACAAACCTGGACTTGCAGCTCAGTCTTTTAAAGGTTAAGATAATATGACCAAAAACATGAGAAGACTGGAATTTTGTGGTGTATTACATTAACATTATTATTACTAGTAGTATTTTCTGCACACATAATTCTTAATATAGTTTTACAGCAGCTCATTTTTCTCTCAGTAGTTTATGAAGTATAAAGTGACTTTAAGCTGCTCTCTTGTCACAAGGGTTCACCACAGCAGCAGCTCCATGTTTGATTTGGCAGTTTTTCCCCAGATGTTCTTCCTGATGTTTGTGTTGAACCAGTGACTTTTCATCTGCCAAGCAAATGTGTGAACCACTATAATGTTATCATAGAAAAATATGAAGAAAATACAAATAACCCACAACATAAATAACTACACTTAGATGAACAGAAATGTAATATTTGATACTGCCCAATATTATATTGCATTTAAGCCCCTTACAGAGCTACAGTGGGCAATTTATATCTATATATCTATATATCTATATATTTAGATCTGGAATATTTGGTATTGATCTGATACGCAGTAAACACAGGGCCAATATTACTGATGCTTTTAACTTTTAAAGGAACCTTCTGTACTTTTATCATATAGAGCAGATGTCCAGCCATCAGTTTGTGCCCTGAAGCTCTGCTTACTTGTGTTATGCAGCAGGACAATGATTCAAAACACACCAGCAAGTCCACCTCTGATTGGCTAAAACAAAGTCCAGCTGAGATGCTTTAAACAGGTTGTTCATGCTGGAAAGCCCTCCTATGTGGCTGCATTAAAACTATTCTGTAAAGGACCTTTTGGACCTGAAGTCCCCCACAGTGATGAGAGACTCATTGTCAGTTATCACAAATTCTTCATTGCAGTTTTTGCTGCCAAGGGAGGCACAACCCATTATTAGGTTTAAGGAGCAATTACTTTTTCACACACTTCTCTCTCTCATGTACTTTGAGCCACAAACACACACACACACACACACACACCCATGCAAACATGCATTTACACATACTTCATCCTATTGGTACATTCAGTACTTCCCTGTATCACACAGCCTAACTAAACAGGCTCTACTGCACTTCTTGTTTTCATCCTCACACTCAGGTCAGTACAGCCCATCTTCCTAACTTCATACTTTCTCATTCATTACACTGATTATAATTATATATGATCATAATTATAGATGATTAACTATTAGCAACAGACCTGAGAAAGACCTCCTGTTCATGTCATTACTGCACTTCATTCACAACCATTACAGAATGATTCTTCTCACTTATTCTGTTACATTTATAATGCTGCATTTCAAGCAAAATTACCATTAGCAGAATCACATATGTATATATTATGAATAACATACTTTAATCACTAACATGAGCTACCTGGATATTCTTGTCCTCTCTGAAAGGCCTCTGTCTCTATGCTGAGGGTCTGGATCTGTCTGAGGGATTTCCCTCTGCCTCTTTTATTTTTATTATCATAAATGTGTATTAATTTGTGGTGTTACCACAGTAAACAATATCTTCATACATACAGCAGATTTCAGTCTTTTCATTTACAGCTGTAAAATATCTCCACAGGATGCTCCTTTTCACTTACTGCAGCCTACATGTGTATGCTCAGTGCTGCTGAGTCATGTGATGGCACAGCAACAAATCACAGAAGAGCAGGGGATGAGGGGGAGGAGCAAAGTGTGCGAGGAATAGTGTTTGTGTAGATGTTGAATTATTGATGAAGCAGGAGCAATTTAGTATTGAATGTAGTATCAATTCTATCACTCTATTATTGATCTGATACCAATACCCTCATTGATATCAACTGTCAGTTTAGGATTGATCAACCCACTAGTAGCGCTCCAATTACATTAAAATATAAATCAATGTTACTTAAGAAGACTAATCCTTTACTAATTGTTTTCTTATTATTATCTTTTCAGACTGAGTCTCTGTGACCTCTTAGAGAGAAGCTATAAAACTCTGTCCTCAGTTCTCTGCTCCCAGTCCTCTAGTCTGAGAGAGCTGGACCTGAGTAACAATGACCTGAAGGACTCAGGAGTGAAAGCTTTATCTTCTGGACTGGATAATCCACATTGTAAACTGGAAACACTCAGGTCAGCATTCTTCAAATGTTCAACAGATGACTCAAATCTGGTTTCCATTAGTGTCTAACTGATGCAGGACTGTGTCTGCTGGGATTTGTCAAACTATCTAAACTAGTGATGTGTTGTTTGCAAAAGAGCCGGCTCTAAGAGCTGATGCTTGGTAGTGAACCATTAAAGCTGATTCCCATTGAATGAGAGCAGGATCCCCAATTTCTCATTAACTGTGCTCACAAACCTGAGGACAGAGACAGAACTGATGGGCACACCATGCAGCCAATCACACAGGGGGACATGGGATTATACCATTATGTTAAAGCAGAGGGGGAGATAGATAGCAGTGCAAAAACACATGTATATGAGTGATACATGTTAAAGAAGCAGCATTTGGCTGCAATATAAGGAAATTGGAAATAGCAGAGCAGAGTGCCATAAATTGAAAATTAGAATTAGAGCAGGTTCCACCACAAACCTGCACCGACATAAGAACTGTCCATCCCTCGGTGCAGTTGGAGGAGAGAGGGCAAGCTAGGTCTCCATACTGACCCTGGTGAGTCTGGTCCCGAACAAAAAACAACTGTTGTGGCATCCACCGCCCTCCCCAAAACTGCAACTATAACCCGTCCTACTGCAACACAAAGCAAAATAAGTCAGTGTGTTTGTCCTGTGTTCCATTAAATTGTTTAAAATGTTTTTGTAACAGGAAGAATGCACAACATTAAGCAGTTATAAAGTTTATTATAAAAAGCCTGAAGACAAAAGAGCTTCTCAGCACATAAACTATTCATTTTTGCTTATTTAGGCTAAAATACGAGGCTACAATGCTAATAAGTAAAGAGCCGTTTGGGAGCTGAATGAGCCGGCTCTTCTTTGGGAGCCAAGCTTAAAGAGCCGACTCTCTGAAAAGAGTTGAACTCCCCATCACTAATCTAAATTGTAGCAGTTTTTTTTCTCTGCTTGAAAAATTTTTTGTTTTTTGAGTTTCTTTATTTTAAAGATTTCTTTAAATCAGCTCCTGAGCCTTGAATCTGGACTGAAATGCTTTCAGTGTTTTTCTAAACTGGCTGATGGATCTGATCAAAAAGCAAAAACATACAAAGAACAACGTGTTGATGTTGCTCACCATGGTGAAATCCTGTTTTCTGCACAGTTTGTTCTTATCAGGGTGCCGTATCTGAGTGGATGCGTTCTTGGAGAAAAAATCCTTGCTGACAAAGTCTTTAGTGCTTACTTACAAAGTTTATTTGCAGAAACAGACAGTGTCAAAACAGGCGCTTTTTCCCCTGTAGCTACCTGGGAGAGGATGGCCAATCTTCCTAACTCAACTAAGCAAAGGGAAGAACAAAGGTTATATAGGGTTGGTCAAAACCACCACATTCCTGACTTTCCATATATGGTTATGAAAACAGCTCCAACCCCTAACCTATAGTGGACATATGGACAATTCCTTATATGGGAGCAAGAGAGTCTGTAAAGGGCTTTCTGCACATTCCTTTGAGCTGAGGCCAAACCTTTATGTTAAAGCTCAGGTTACTTCTTTTTCCTGAAACCTTAAATTAAAGACCATATATACATATATACAGATGCAGCCACCGAAAATTTCCGGCCGATCCGTGACGCGACCTTGGCCGGTCCTTGGCCGATTCGTGGCCGAACCTTGGCCTAAACGTGATCCCCCGCTAATGACGTAGGAATTCCGGCCACTGGTGGGAACGCCCCTAAGCAGCATTTGGGGAAAATGGTGGTAATGTCTTGTTTATCCACCAGGAGGAGCAGTAATAGTGGAAGCGCATTCATTTACAGTCCGCTGTATACTGTACCAAGGATCCTCACATCATTGAACTGTAATTGTAAGCGGAACTGTCCATTAAAAACAATAGAAAGATGAGATTAAAGCGGTCATTATAGTGGAGCGGTGAGTATTGTCTGGAGGGACGGGCTGGGCTTGAAGTTCAGCCCGGGACCTCGGACAGGCTGTGAGCGCTGCACCGCCAGCGACACTGGGTAAAAAAATCAATAAAATAATTCTGATCACCAGCTGGTTTGGCCTGGGAATGACCTGGGAAGCCTAATCCTCTCATCAGTGTCACATTGTTCTTCCAAGTCTTCACAATGTTAAGCTTTTTGTTTGTTTATATTTTCGCTTTTATTTTTTAATCAAAACTGCGACCAAAATGACTCTGCTTCTCAAACTAATAATACTGGCAGTCGTTATTGTATGCTGAGCTAGGGTTAGGGTTAGTAATTCAGACTAAATGTCATCCATATTACCTTTGCTGAATCTAACAAAGCATTCTTAGACTCTCCTCCACCTGCTTCATCAAACCTCAGCAGTAAACATATATGAAGGCAGCAGCTGACACAGTAACAGTGAGCGCAGCGCACTGTGCAGTCTAAACTCTGCTCTGATTAATTATATGAATGTACAGCGAGTCAATCAGGATTGTGAAACGTCAGCTGCAGAGCCCCCAGTCTCTATCATCAGATCAATGCCCGGTTCATTTTCCATTTTATAAACAATACTTTAGAGGTTTTCGTGAAGTCACACTGTGACAGTGACGTGCATTAGTGTGTGTGTGTCATCAGTGGCTATAAAAGGCCTTTTCTTAAAGGATAAAGTGGTGTTTGAGCCACAGTTACGGCGGAGCGGCGGCTCCTTGAAATGGGACGCAGCCTTCCTGCGGCAGACAGCTAGCAGCAGGAACCGGACGCGCCAGGTTAGCCTAATAAGCTACTGAGGCGTCCATGACAACCACCATAGAAACAGCCTTTTAAGACCGTTTTAAAAACATCCTCAGAGTTCAAACGAGCAAAAATATATGATTTGAAACAGTTACAGCTGCAGAGCTGTGGCGGCTTCTTTAAACGTTGTTTACACAGATGATCATGAATGATACGATGTAGCTAGCAGTGTAGCTAGCAGTGAATGACGTGACGTCATTGTGTGCGCATTTCACAGCTGTCTGTCTCAGTCTGTTGTTGATATTACTCCAATTAACATGTGTTTACTTTCTCTGGACCATCTCAGGTCCACCGTTACAATTTCAGCCTACAAAATGATTTAAATATGAACACACACTCTAACATCAGTGCGCTTTATGAAGTCCAATCCTTAAAATAAATATTATGTTTGTAAACATTCGTGTCTCTGAAATAAGTACAGCTGTTCATGTTTGTCATTACCATTTTATTTGTTTAGAGAATTGTGAACTTCACATTGTGTATCTAATCAGAGTCTCAGCAACCTTCAGTCAGAGACTGAGACTGGATCACAGCTTTAACCTCTGCAGAGTCACAGACAGACACAAACCTTCCAAATCACACACAAGCAGCCCAGTCTCATCATTTTTGGATGCCTCTACTGTACACTACACTGTGATCAATATATTAAAAATTATAAATGAAAAGACAACATTCACATAAAGCTGTTTGAAAGTAAAATTTATAGGTACTTTCCAATAATATTTTTAAGGATCTCTGTCAGAGACCAGACAGAGCCATGACTCTCAAGAACCAGAGACTGAAATATGGAAAAAAAAAAATCCCTATGAGAAATAAATGTGTAACAGTAAATATTTTGTCCACTGGAAAATAATCGTTTTGAAACAAAAGCTTGGGATATCATCAAACCAGAAAAATAGAACTCATTTTTTTCTTTAATAACACACCTTAGCATGTAGTAATGTGACACGTTTCCAAACAACAATACATAGATTTTGTTCAATGTTTTGATTGTGGCAGTGAAAACACATGTTGCTGTGTGAGTGTGACTGGCAGCCTGTGCACTGAGACCATGAAGCACACTTCTCTGAAGCAGCTTCTTCTTCTTCTTCTTCTTCTTCTTCTTCTTCTTCTTCTTCTTCTTCTTCTTCTTGGCATCAAAACAGAGGTGGGAGAAATCTACCAAAAGGAGAAAGAACATCTGAGGTGAAACCAGTCAGGACAAATGATTAAATTATATATAGTAGTTCAATACAGCCTCTCAGGTAGCTTTGTGTTGATTTCAGCTCACTGCTCCTGTCTGTGGACCCGTGGTTTTTATGTTTGTAACCACTTAACTTCCATTCATCTATTTAACTCAGGGAGGAGAAATGTCAGGTTGGTGCAGGCTGGTGAGTTTAGGAGGGAGGTGCGTTTTGTTCTCTGTTGTCATTATGTGAAAGATTTGGTTCACCCTGTGGCTGGGCTGTATCTGGGGTTACGTTGGACCTGTCACACTTAGCAAGTTTCCCAGGTTGGTGTTTATGGTTTAGAACTTCTAGCTCTGGAGCATCATCTGTGGCTGTGTAGGGTCCCGTTGGTTTTTGCTGTTTCTCCAGATCTGCGTTGCAAATTAGGTTATTGATCTCAGTGCATTCCCAAACAGGCTGAACAAGGTTATATATCGTCACCCTCCTAAAAAAATGGTCAAAGACATTTTTAAAATTTTATTTTTGTCTAAATTAAATTTTCAACATTCGGTTCAGTTTTTTGTGTTTTCTGAAAAGCCTGAAAAAATAAAGTAGACCATAATTTTGGGAGGGTGACGACATGTTTCATGGCTAAATAACATAACTGCTGCAGTCTGATGGCGACAGCAAGATCTGAAGCAGTGGGTGACGAGGAAGAGGAGGAATACAACAATTTGAAGAGATCCCTCAGTCTACAGTCAGCACAACGGCTACATTAGTGGCTGTTTGAGTTTCCTTCCATCTGCTGTGAACCTGAAGCACGGAGAACACAATCCAAATCTGGGATCTCAATTACAAATTTGTTCTTATTAAAGGTGAAATATGTGTTGTGACCTGGCTTTTTATACACCTGGCGACCCTGGGTCATCAGTGGTAACCCATCCCCACCCCCACACCCATCCCACACACATTCCGATCTACTGGCCCCGTGTACATAACAAAAGGTGGCCTAATGAGATGTAAACTGCCATTTGGAGGCGCTTGGTAGAAAAAGGAGTAGTGTGAAAATGCTGGTAGTTCTAGTGGTCCAAGTTGTTCACCCACTCCTCCAACCTCCTACAACAGTCTCCTAAATCCTTAGGGCTTGGTTTGTGGCCTGAACTTGAGTTCAAGCTTCTCCAAACTCCACTGGTGTTGCTCTGCAGTAGCTGGTCCTCCATCTTCTTTCTGTAGGTGTGTTTTCCATCCCTGATTTTCCTTCTGAGATCCTTCTGCACAGCTCTCAGCTCCTCCTTATTTCCTGATCTAAAGGCTCTCTTCTTCTCCTTCAGGAGAGCCTTTGTTTCAGAGCCACAGTTATGTATAACAAGTAATACTCAAGTGAATGTTAAACATGTATTAAAAGAAAAATGATTCAGCTCAGCTCACAAGAAACTGCTGGATACTATTCTGGAAATGCCTAATGAATACAAGGCCACTGTGAGCAATGACAAACCTTTAAACATGATAATCAAAAAGTACACATTAAGTATCATTGCTCACCTTTATTTATGAGAGTGTCACTTCTCAAAATGATTGCATGCTGTCAGCTCTCATGGGTGAAGTTTGGCTTTGAGGGTTGGAGAAGAAGCTTTCCAGCACCTTTGGATTTCCAATTCAGTTCTGAAAGAGTAAAGACACAAACTACAATGATGTATGAAGCGGAAATGTTTGATTGTTGCTGCAGCACTAAACAGGTTTACAAACTGGTAGCTGATATAGCCTGAAGTATTAAAGATGAACCTCCTCTTCCACAAAAAAAAAAAAATTTAGTGGTTCTTATTGCTGTTCTCAAATCTGCTCCCTCCACTGATAAACAACAACAATGTAAAACATATTAATGAATCAGTAACAAAATTATGGTGTTGAAAGTAAGTAGCCTGATGCTTCTAGATTAGTGACTCCAAAGCAGGCTGAGTCAAAACCTGAGATGGAGACTGGGTTTGTTTAAAGCTGAGGACAGTGAATCAGTCCCTGCTCACTGACAGGATTCCCAGAGTCTGGAAGCTAATACACTGTAAGTAATACACTGTAATACACTGTACGTTTCAGCTCATTCTCAGGTGCTGGCAGGTTTCATGGATCCTCAGGTTTGTCACAGAGGATTAAAGGCAGCCAGACTTTCAGTTTTATGTGTATAGTGCCAAATCACAACAGTCACCTCAAGGCTCTTTCCACAGAAGAGCTGAAGGCTCTGCATCCCATTCTACTCTTAAGTATCATAGGAACCACAAGGAAGCCAGCAGTCTGAAGTATAAACAGACTGCTCTTTGTTTAAATAGTGAATATAAGAAACTTGCTAATATAAGGTTTGTTTACAGTGAATATAAAGAAATCACGGGAACCTCCCCAGCAGCCTAGGCCTATAGCAGCATAACTAAGAGAGGCTTCAGGGTCACCTGATCCAGCAACTGTGTTCAGACCAGTATCATTTTATTTTACATTGTGATAACCCTGGGTCAGTTCAGTGCAGATTAAATGAAGCACTGTACTCGCAGATATTGAATATGGATGCACTGAAGCTCATCAGGATATTTATTTGGAATCTGTGGCTGAAAATAATCATTTTACTTAACTAGTAAGTCCAGAAGCTCATATTTCTGTCATAACATTGTTTAAATAGTGAACGCTTTCCTACGATATCCGCTAACATTTGCACAGAAAATTTAAGCTAGCGTCTCAAAGACGGCAAAACCCGCAATAATCTCTACAAATGCATCTCAGAGTTGGGATATCAGCGCTCTCTTACACCACATTAATCTAATTTCAAGTGCTTATTGAACTCACTGCCTTAATAATATCACTATATAAACGCTGTCCATTGAAATCCTCTTACCTGAACACTGCAGCATCCGCCGGAAGTCAGCGAGCATGGCTTCTGTAGTCCTTCGTCTGTAGTCCTTCTCTGTCAGTGATCCTCCGTTAGAACGATAACTACCTTCTCGACTGACTATGAGGTGCAGACGGCCCTTGCTGGCCCATATCTACGGGCCTGAAAACCGCTAATAAAGTCAGTAATTACCTGATAACACCCGAAGCGGGTGAACTAATGCAATTTACCTGGACAGCAACGGGAATACGCGTGACCATGGTTACGGCCGATGGGGTGATGGGTACTGTAGTTCATTTATTTATTCATCGTTGGTTCATGGATTTAACACAGAGGAAAAACGGCTTCAGACCACGGAACTCACAGAAAAAATTGGACACCGAATATAGCACTAACCATAAACACGTAAATATAAATTTAGACCTAAAAAGCCCCACAAATGTCATCGTTACAACCATAAGCAGCACCCCACATTAAATGAAACAAGGAGAAATTCATGTCAAAAGGAAAAGTGGCGGTTAAGGATCGCAATTAAAGGCATAATTCAGCTTCTGAGCTTCCAGTTCAAAAGAAAAGGGGGGGGGGGAGGGGGACAGGGGCAAAAAAAAAAAAACTATACTGCAGCTTAGAAGCCGTGCTCAGAGGCACGAACTTTATCCCACTGCCTTTCAGGCAGAATAGAAGTCGTGCCGAGTAACACGAAAAAAGAGGGAATTCGTGTTCATGAGCACGAATCAATAGATTAAATTTCGTGACTACTGCACGAACTGCCGTGAGACCGGGTTGGCTCAGCGCAGCACCGCTTCTTTTTTAACCTACTGTATTTATTTACTTATTTAGTTAAAAGATGAAGTGAAACAAAGGAATCTTTTGGTGATTCGCAATGGAAATGTGTGAAAGGTCATACTGACAAAAATTTTAGGCATCTATTTTAGGTTTTCAAAACTTGATACTTCACCAAAACTTTTTTGAATCACAGAACTCAACGTTTTTGTTAAGAAGGCGCCACCTTTTGGTGACAGTCTACAATTGAGGGAAAGGGGTGTGTTCATGCTGGAAAGTAGATACGCCCAGGAGAAGGAGGGGGACTTCCAGCCCGACGACAGCCGGACGTCGGCCAGCTGGGAGCTGGACTTCAGCTGGCCGACGTCTGGCTGGATGCAGCAACATTAGGTGGCTGCATCTGTAGCATTTAACATAGCAGTACAGACACTACATATTTCCCCCCTTCGAGACTTCAAACTAAGTCTTGAAAAACAAAGATTTTTATTTATTACTTCAGACAACAGTTTCTCCCATAGCATGATCTTAACAAAAACTCTTTTCTGAATTCCTATGAGGTGTGGGAGCAAAAAAACCCCTGCCTGGCAGCTTTCTTTCTTAAATGACCATCTTAACACAATCAAGGCTGAAAAAATTCTCCCACGAACCTGCTGCCCACAGCAATCACCTTTCGTACCCCAGAGGAACTCAAAAAGAAAAAAGTGATTGTCCTGTGACCATTTAGCAAACCCACAAGACAGCCTCAGTAAATAAAATCAAAAAATGTGTCCATTAGATCAGCTGGTCGACCCATCGGACCTCTCTATGGACCTGTCCCTGCCTATGCCTCTCTTTCCCTAGAGTCAAGCAAAAGAATAAAACATCTGAGGTCCCCATGTACTTACCAAATGACAAAGACATCATTCTTGAATTGATTTAACCAAACATGTTATGCATACATGAAAAGTTGTCTCCAGTTCTGCTATTGTGTTACTGTAGTGAACATACAATGAAGCAATATTTTATCATCATGTAAATTCAGCCAAACATAATATCAATTGTAGTTCTCCAACAGCGTTGGCTCCTTCATGTGGTGTCCATACTGTGTTGATTCAAAGCATTTCAGTCCATTTTATTGTCCATTTGTATGAACCCCTCATCTCAGCGGGTTCCTGAACACCTTTTCTGAAAGAGACAAGAAACACTGAACAGTATCTTTTGTAAAAAACAACAAATTACATTGAAAACATCAAATCTTAATTAATTTTTTTTTTTTTTTTTAGATAAATGTGAAATTTCCTATTTCCCATTTTTGCATTTCCAATTTATCTTACTTTTCTCTCATTTCCCCCCTTGGAAACACCACATTGCTATATAAGAAGTATCAATAAAGAAATTAGAAAAAATGGATAATATGAGAGTAAATATGTAAGAGTATAATAAGGTTAAATATTAAGAGTATATTTAAAAAGATCAAAATGGATATCTCTCCACCACTCCTCCTATCACCACATCTTCATCCTCATCCATATCAGTTGTTTGTATTAATGGCATTTGAGTTCGATCATTAGGCATAACTATTCCAACCCATCTCAATATCATTGCTTTCGCAAAAGTCAACAGCACTGTGCAAAAACAAAACATCACACATAATGATAGGATGACTGCAATTAAAATTAGAACTAATATTGCTCCCATTGGTCCTAATTTATCCTGCAATCAGGCAGTGGCTGACCATCCAGCTCCTTCTGATGGGTCAAATGCATCTCTAATATGTCTCAATGCATCAATGACACTAGTGATGTTGTCTGAACTATCTGGTATTAATGTATAACAGGCTTCTCCTGTTAAATTCAGAGTCATGCATAGGCCACCTTGTTTGGCCAAAATATAATCAAGAGCTATATCATGTTTCAACAGTGTAAGTCTGTGACTTTTTTGAGTGTTTGACAAGAGTTCAAATCCCTTAATAGTTTCATTTGCGAAACCCTGTAAAGTGTATGTAATGTTATCAATATGATCTGCCAAAAACACAACCCCATACCATGGAAAAATTCCTAAACCCCACTTTTCTCCCAAATTTATTCTCCAATGATAAGACTCCAAGTTGTGAAATTGAGCAAGTTCTCTTTTTCTTCTATTTCTCAAAATTTCATTGGATTGGTTCTTATTGGGTGCTTCACCCCTCTGCATAGTAAAAACCTCATATGGCAGTTTCAAAGTTGCCATATAACAGCATCCTGTCCACCCATATGGCAGAAATAAATATGCGTTGTCACCACAAACCCACCACATGTCTTTGAAATTTCCTATAGTTACATTACCAGGCAACATTTGATGTTTCACACTCACAGTTTTACTCTGTTTTTGAAATGGTATCTTAACAGTCACTTGAAACAACTTCCCTGCATTCTTAGGCTTATGCTCACCAAAATCCATCATATATTTGGTACAATCCGAAATCCCCATAAACATCCCAGGTCCTTGGTGAGTATTGTTAGAACAAAAACAATCTTCAGCTTTCCCTGGTCTTACCACCATTGCATCCAGAATTGCTGTTATTGCATTTTCATGTTGATCAAGTAAATTTCCATATGGCACGTCCCTCAACCAAGAACAAACAAATGCACTGACAGTGCGATGAATATATCCTCTGCTGATTGTTGTTGATATAATAACCACAATAACACATAAGACTGACACATAGGGAGCAGTGGTTCTTGTACAGTCTGTAAAATTGAAGGCCATGTTCCTGGTGTTGGAATTTTGACCACACATGGACAATTCAATGTTCTAACAGATTTTACAGAACGTGTTAACTGTTGAAACCATAAGTTCCTACTAGCCCACGGGTCTTTTATTTGCAATACAGAGGAATCAAACCCGTATGCTTTCCACTGAGCATCTCTCTTCTGAACTGTATGATAACTATCGACCATCTCTTCTGGTAACCAATAGGGTTATTATAGTTAACGAAAACGAACGAAATAACGAAAACTGAAATTGAAAAAACATTGTCGTTAACTGAAATAAATAAAAACTATAATTAAAAGGAAAAAACGATAACTAATTAAAACTGAATTGTGAGTTTACAAAACTAACTAAAACTAACTGAAATTATCGATAAACTGACTTTCATTTACTTTTTTTTTTTTTTGTTTTTTTTTTAAACCTTGTGGATTGATGTGAAATCATTTTTTCTGCTCTCCGAGTTTAAGCTGGGAGCGCCATAGTACAACTGTGAGTGCGTGCTCACCGCGCTGGTCTGCAAAGTAATGGCTGCGGTCTGCAGAGAAAGCGGCAGAGTCCCGTATGGAGTTTCTTTGAGAACAAGAGCACAGATAGAATCGAAAGTCTTGTTGTGGTTGATGAAAAATGTGCGGAACACTTCTCAGTCAGGAAAAACCAGCAACATCAAAGTCCACCTGAGAAGCGCACAATGGCTACAGAAACCGCTCTGATCCTACGAGGTAACCTGGCCTGCGCCTCTGGAGAAACGGGACTACTTGTCGGGTTCATGCAGCCCAGAACGTTGTGACTAAACTGCGTCCTTGTGCGTTTCCGGCTACTTTATCAGTCAGAGAATAACAATCAGGAATAATAATCAAAGCATCAGTATAAGGACTCACAACTGTCAGCAAATTCCTGGTAGGAGACTGCTGAAACTATCAGGATGGACATGAAGGAATGAAGAAAGTGAAAAAAAAAAAAAAAACACAACAACAACAGGGACAAATATGTTTGCAGCCAAAAAACTGAGCACAAAGAGCGAGGACCAAAAAAGAAGTCCCAGCCTGCGCCGCATATAAAACACCTGCACACGACCACAAGGTAATTAACACACACAATCCAGCTACACAAGCATAAATGTTGACATGAGGGCGGCAACTTCCGTAGGCTATGTACAGAGGCCGCAAAGACCCTGCAAGTTTAATTAGCGAGCATCTAACCAAGCTAGCTCCAAAACAGAAGCAGCTTCAGGTGGTGAGAACGTCAGGACGCAGCTGGATTTGAGCTTTGACTCCTTCAAAGAGTTTTTGTCAAACACCACATGTAGGTGTTGTTAATCTGCTGCACTGATGCTGAACTTTATTGTAGAGTTTATTGTAGAATTTACTGAGTTTGGGAATTCATGTTTTTCTTTGTTTCTCCCTGTTGATGTTCATGTGTGTCCTTAATATTACACACATTTAGCACGTCTTGTGAACAATTGGTTGTTGAATATATTTCTTTAGACGGTATCTTTTGTCAAGTTTTCATTACACAATAGTCACTTTTGTGCCTTGAATCTTGCACCTGATTAGGTATGAAAATACTAAAACTAATACTGAAACTAACTAAAACTAAGCCTGAAACCAAAAATAAAAACTAATAAAAAGGAGAAAAACCACTCTGAAAACTAATTAAAACTAACTGAATTAGAGAAAAAAAAGTAAAAACTAACTAAAACTAAACTATAATGTAAAATCCAAAACTATTATAACCCTGGTAACCAATCATCATTAAACAACTCCTCATCCATTTTTGTAATAGTTTCTGGAGTAGTCACAAATGGTTCTGAAATATTCTTTTCCGTCATATGTTCTCTCATTATTGGAGTCTCTTTGTGGTTATTCTTATCAAGCTCTACTTGTAGCACAGATGCCTGTGTTATATTTACCTAGCTTTCAGGTTTCAAAGTTTCTACCTTTAGTGTCTGAGTCACCTTTACCATGGTTTCAGTAGGCGTTATTGTCTCTATTTTATTGGTGGAATTGGTCTTTAATTCCTCTAAAGTTGTCAATAGAGTAATAGCTTCAGTTGTAATGTTAACAGTCTTAGTTATTTCTGGAACAAAAGTTGTCATTTTCTCTTGAGTGGTGCTAATCCCTTGAGTGGTTATTGTGGTAGATTGTTTTTGAGCTAAGATTGTTATCTTAGCTGTTGTGGTGAATTGTTCCTGAGTCTTTTCTATTACTGTAGAAACTCTAGCAGGAATCAACCCTTTTATCATTAATATCACTGTATGGGTTATGTAACCTCCTATCCATTTATTCTGAAATGGGATAAACTTAAACTCTGGTGTGTAAAAGGTACATATATATATTCCCCTTGATCTTCCCACATAACACTACGTACAACAAGTGAACAGTCATCTTTAGCCTTTATTATTCTGCCATCATTGAACAACAAATACTTCCTTTGATAATGAGGCACTGTTTCAGCTTCTGATATTGCCAGCAAGTCTTCACCACGATTATTTTCCCATCTTGGTGCAAAGTTACCATGTACGTTATATCTAGTACATTTACATGGAAGACTAGCTAGTTCTCCCAGCCGGGCTTTAATTACAGTCTTCAGGGGATTTGGCGTTGTCGAAATCATCTTATGTATCACCACTGTTAAATGTGGCTCACTCAAACCATTAGATATGTTCCGTGTGAAAGGAATGGATTTCTCTAGGATTGGTTCTTCCCTAGTCGTCATAACGCTTCGGTTTAACTCTCTTGCGACACGATTTCGGTCTCTTTCGTCTAGCTGTGTTTCTGGATCTTCTCGTGGTGTAATCACCACTTCTTGTAGCTGTAGACTCTGCAGTTTTTGGGACATGTTGAAGGTCGATTTCTCCAAACCTTCTGTCTTGTCCACTAACTGCTGAGTCATTCCTGGCATCATCAAAAATGTGCCCAGGATCAGCATCATCGTCCCCAGCATGGACAATTTCTTCTTCTGAAATTTGATCCTGGCGATCTCTATCTCCACGGCATGATCTTCATTTTCTTCTGGCTCTCTTGAGGCCTCTTCATGTTGGCCTCCCGTAGGTGGTACTTCTTCACTCGGTGCCTTGACACAATGTGACAGGTGGTACCACGTTGGGGACCCTTTCACCTGTACTGCAGTGCCAGTACTGCGAACAACTTCAAATGGTCCCTCACGGCGTTCGTTATACCACTTTCTCCTAAACACCTTCACGAACACCTTGTCTCCAGGTTGAATTGTATTCTTCTTTTGCTCATCCAGTTTCTCCTGCACCTCTTCTTTCCTTTTCCTGTCAGAAACGTATGTAGATATTCTTTTATGCAGATTAGCCATATATGACACGGATGCTTTCATTTCATCTTCCAAAAGGGCTAAACTTGGGCCCTTTTCACTTGTACGAAAACAGGGTGCTGGCATCTGTCTTCCTGTAGCCAGCTCATGAGGTGTCAAATGCAAATCGCGCAACTCACTTGAGCGACATGCCATTAATGCTAACGGCAATGCTGCTACCCAGTTTAGGCCTGTGTGCTGACAAATTTTAACGACACCGTTTTTTAGTACACCATTCATTCTTTCACAAATTCCTTGACTTTGCGGGTGATAAACAGTACCAAGGCGCTGTTTAATCCCCAGCTTTTTCAAAATCAGTTTCACTGTCTTATCAACAAACTCCTTCCCGTTATCTGAAGCGATGCGATCTGGAAATCCCCATCTGCTAATCACTTCTCTACACAGAAAATTAGCAACAGATTGGGCATCTTTTCACTTTGTTGGGCAGGCCTCAGGCCACCTTGAAAATCTATCAACCACTACAAGCATGTATCGCTTACCTTCAGCTGGTTTTATCATGTCAACAAAGTCCACAACTAGTTCACGCATTGGACCCCTCGGAGTCGGAATGTGACCAGGAGGAACAGTCACCCCCCCCGTCGAACGTTGTTTTTCAGACAGATCACACATCTGCCTATGACATAGTCAATCTGTTCAAGCAAACACAGTGCCCAAAAACCATATTCTTTAATGATTTTTCTCTTGACTTCTCCTCTCGCCACATGAGCTAACCCATGCGCTTCTTGAATCATCAGACCTAAAAGGTCCGGGGGAGCTACTATGAGTCCCTCATGGTTTCACCAAAGTCCCATAGAGTCTTGGGTGGCACCTCGATTAAGCCATAGCTATTTATCAAGGTCGGGAAGAGCTTCTTGCATTAAAATCACATCCCTAAGCGTGATTTTGTCTTCTAAATCTACTTCATGAGTAACCATAAAAACTTCACCCACTTTATTAGCTTCAGTCACCGCCTTTGCAGCTTCATCAGCTGCTTTGTTACCTTGCGTGACCCTTGACATATCTGCTTTATGTGCTGCACACTTAGCTATTGCTATTTCTTTAGGCTTCATCATGGCCTGCAACAATTTCATTATTTGTTCATGGTGTCGTATTGGCGAACCATCTGTCTTTCTAAACCCTCGACTTTTCCATACTGCTCCAAACAAGTGGCACACATTATGTGCATAAGCAGAGTCAGGATAAATTGTTACTTGCTTACCCTCTGCAAGCAAACAGGCTTCTGTCAGTGCCACAAGTTCAGCAAGTTGTGCTGATGCTGGCTGAGGTATGACCTCAGCCTTTTCCACAACAAAATCTGTTCCTTGTGCTTTTACTACTGCGTAGCCAGCACTCAACTTATCACCCACACGATAACAGGATCCATCGGTCCAAAACTCCAGATCTGCCTAGCGCAATGGGAGGGCTTGTAGATTTGACCTAAACCTAGAGTATTTCTCAGCTTCTCGCAAGCAATCATGTGGTTCACCGTCTTTTGGTTTTGGCAAGTTTTTTTTTTTTTTGCTAGATTAGCCGTGACGCACCTCACTAAGGTGACATCTTCTTGCTCCAAGAGCCTACGATAGTCTCTAATTATGGACATAATCAATGTATATTTACCATAGCTCAGCAAGGTTTTGAGACTATTATTAGATAAAATTTTCACTGGGTAACCCCTCGTGACCAATAATGCTTTGTCATATATCAATGAAATCCCCACTAGGACTCTATAGCATAGTGGTAGTCCCTGCTCCACTTCTGAATAAACGATAGAATAATAAGAAACATGTTGGGAATTTGTACCTGTGCCAGTTGGCTGGCATAGGACTGCACAGAATTGAACACTAGTTCGGGGTAGGGTACAACCGGAACCACCAATGAAGACTGAAATGTTTGAGGTTCACTGGAGGCTAACTAGTTGTATCTGGTTGAGTTTTCTGAGTGTCTCTTGATCTTGTTCTTTTTGGTCACGCTCTTTCTTGCGAAACAACTCGACTTGGTGAGCAATGTGGTCTATGTATACTCCTTTCTCCATGCTTCCAAGGCCAACTACTTCTGCCAATTTGCTTCTTACTGGCAAAGGTAGTCCCTTCTGTATCTTGGCTCTCAAAATTGATTGCTCCATCTGGTTTAAATCAGGATCATTTCCCGTAACATTCCTCCAAACTTGAAGGGCTGTCGACACACATGCTCTCGGGTTTTCTTCCTGTCCCAGTGGTTCAATAAAGATATTGTCTGCGTGCACATTTGTAGGACATGTGTCTCTCAGAGCTCTCCACATCCTCCCTCTATTTGCAGCAAAGAGGTCTGCATCATTTGCTGCTGTCGTCACATAGTCATTGAGTCCTGCTTTCTGCAGAATCTCCTCCATTGCTGGTATCCCAAGGAGACTTGCTAAAAGTCTCTTCATATCTCCCATAGCTGGTTGTGTTCCCACCATTATCTCTTCCAGCTTTGAGATCCACCGATGAGCGCCATCTTGAAGGGTAGGGAGCTTCTCAAGTATATGTGACATGTCCGTATTCTGCCAGGGCTTGTACTCCACTGCCTGTCCCCTTATAATTACTGGACACATCTTTTCCGGCGTTTTTCTCTTCCTCAGACGTAATGTCATTGCTGATTTCTGAAATCCTTCTTTCAGGAGCTCCTTCCTTTGTAGCTTCAGGTCCTTTAATTGGTTTTCCAAAGCAATATGACCTGCTGAGGTAGTAGCTTTGTCTAGGTCGGACAAACACTCCTCGATACTTCTTTCAATTGCTCTTAAAATTCTTTGTCTGTCCTCTTCAATTCTTGTACTGGATACAGATGGAAGGAACCTTCTTGAAGAAGAACCTTTGCTTTCCCATTCTTCATCACTATCTCCATCTACACTCTCCTCAGAAGTGTCGTCCTCTGAGTCTTCTGTCTTCTTCATCTTTCCTCCTTTCTTTTCTGCTTTCATTAGTATCTGCCTGATTTGAGGATCATATCCACCCACAGTTCTTTTCAGGTCGCTTCCCTCATCATCTTGTTCTTCTTCCAATCTTCTGTTCCTAATCTTCAAAGTTGATGTCTTCTTTTTACTTTTAGAACTTGGAATCAATTTTATAGTGTACTCAGCTTGTCCCACTTCAATTACTCTGTCGTTGTCATCCTAAATGTGGTAATTGCCATCTTGATTGAGTACTGGTAATTGTGGGTAGACGTCTTCAAACTCCACTTTCTGTTCGTATGGAGGTGGGTTTTGTACTGGAGTTAGGTGTGAGAATGGCAGATTAATTTTTTCCATCAATGTCTCTGTTCGTTTTGTATTTTTTCAATTTCTTTCAAGCTTTTTTCTCTTTCTTCTTTTGTAGCTTGTATCAACTTCTGTCCTTCGATGTCGAACAGCTGTAAGATACCAAGTTCCACTTGTCTCTTTTCTTTTCGTCGTTGTCCTGCTTTTCCCTTTTTTTGGTTTACCTTGTAGGAAGCCACAAGCACTCGCATAGTTTCAATCACTTCTGGGTTAAGAGTTCCTACCTTTGGCCAAGGTTTTTACAAATCTGGCCATCGCTTATGCCATTTGTTCGACATTTTTAAAATAAGTGGTTTAATCAAAGGATTGCTTTGCTGAACCACTTCAATTGGAGTGATCGTTTATATAGTTTTCTTTTTTTAGACATTTTAATAGTTATGTTTATTCCCCTATTTAAATTTTAAATCAAAAGTTTTCTTGAGTCTCTGACTTACCCCCCCCCCCCCCCCCTTTTTCAATCTATTTGTTTATTTACTTATATGATGAATGTTTTATACGTTATTTAATGCTAATAGTTGTAGCACAATTAGTAAAAATGAGTTTGCCAACACCAGAAGAAACAGCAAGCCTGCTGTTGCGAAACATTTCACTTAACACTGGGTATTTTGTTAAAAATTCATCAAAATGCAGTGTAAATTTGTCAAAGTAATACACAAGTAGTGTATGAAACACCGAAATTTCTCCAACACAATACAAAACCTATGCACTTTAATAACTGCAACAAAATTCAACTCAAATTCAAAATGTGTCTTCATTAAGTGTATGGTCCATCTGTTGCCAAGTCTGCTTTAGAGAATGAAAGCAAATGTGTTGTATAAAACACCAAACCAAAGTAGATGCCTATTTAGTTTATAAATGAAGGCAAAATAAGTGTGTTTAAAAATTTTAGAAAGTGGTGTTTTATCAAAGGAGTTTGTATGATAAGAAGAAACAAACACTGGCCTTTTGCTGAGGTCAGCTTGCAAGGCTACTGTCCTCTGTCAGTCGCCAGGCACATCTGGATTATATCAACCCCCCCCCCCCCCCGGTCTCTCTCTTTCCCATGCAAAAAGAAGGAGAGAAGGGGCAAAGGTTAGTTTAACATTTAAAACAATTTCTTCACATCAAAATTCTTCTCCATATGGCACTCTGTACGACAAAAAAGGTTCATGTTGTCAACAAGAAGAGTTTATTTCACTCTTAAAACACCTTTCACCCACAAAGTGTTCATGCTTGAGTACATATCAGCCTTGTATTTTTTGGGGCTCATAAATGGGCTTTATAACTATTAAAAGACTTCTCCGTCTTTTCTCTCTCTCTTTTTACTTTATTTATTTATTTTTTTTTTACTTTATTTATTTTATATGTAATTATTAATAACAGGTAATAAAACTAACAAAAGTCCCCAGGGAAAAATGAGTATCAAACGTCTCTCTTGTGAAGGCTCATAGATTTTGTCCTTCACAAGGAGCTCATGACTTTTAACAATAAGGGCAGCTCATATAGTGTGTAATAACATAACATTCATAAACCTTTATTTCCAATCACTGTCCAGCAGCAATTATCAAAAAGATTCAATAAATGTTCAAACACATATACCACATATACCACTTCCTCTCATAAATGCAGGAGACACACACACACAGACACACACAGTTCCGGCTAACTAAACAAAGGAAGGGGCCACCACATACACACAAGATTGGGGGCTTCCTCACACTCTTTTACAAAAACATCCCTTCATTCACATAAACATATGCCTACACACCCAGGTCATCTGCTCTCTGCACACAAAAGCACACAAACGCATCAGCACTGACACACACACTGAAATGCACTTCTGTCCATACATGTGCCCAAGAAAGAATTATACACACACACACTTCTCACACACAAAGGGAAAGGCACGGAGAATGACACACCCTTAAACACACTCACGGGCCGGCACACACAACATGAAGGACAAACGTCTCTTTTCACATAAACACATTTAGACTTACACACAAGAGCAAGGAAAGTCAGGTGGGGTCTCAACCTCACAAAAAGGAAGAATCCATCTTCACACACATCTTGCCCACATAAAACACAAAAACACAGACTAGTCGACTTTTTCTTCTCTACATTACTAATGCCGCTTCTTCTCATCTATCTATCAACATCTTAATTTATGCTACCTCTAATGAAGTGCAAAATTCAAATAGAAGGTTGTATCATACACAACTCGTCAGCAGTGTCAATGAAACCTTTTCTATAGAACTTTTTACACTTCCAGCTTTTCCCTCAGAAAAACTGACCTAAGAAAACATTTTTATTGTTTAATTAGGATTTAGGCCTGCCTAATGCAGCTTCTTACAGAAGGCTTAATCCAATTACGCGGCTATTTCTCTTAACACTCTATTGCATATGCTTTTTCCTTTACTTATCACTTTTTATTTTCTGTAATATCTCAGCTGGCCCCACACTTCTGGATCCACTACTTAATCAAGCTTCATTTTTCATGATATAGCAAAATAAAACACCTGACAGACAATCAGAAATTGGGCCCAATAATTGTCAAGCATAGTATTAATTAATGCTGTTTTACCATTACTAATAAGCTGTACACTTCTCTTTTCACTATATTCATCTCTTCTCTTAAAATTTAGAACGAGGGATTGCTCCAAGAAAAACACACACACTATAAATCCCATACAAAGGTCTTTTCAGTGTGAAAAAGACAGCACCAGCAGTTACTCAAATGGAAAAAGCAACACCTAGTAAGAGGAGACGTCACTCACCCTCTTGCCGGCGTCTGGATGTTGGGCTGGACTGTTGAGACTTCAGGCACTGCTGCAGCTTCACAAAAATGTCTCGGTTCGTGAACGCCAGAATTTGCCGTATCTGAGTGGATGCGTTCTTGGAGAAAAAATCCTCGCTGACAAAGTCTTTAGTGCTTACTTACAAAGTTTATTTGCAGAAACAGACAGTGTCAAAACAGGCGCTTTTCCCCCTGTAGCTACCTGAGAGAGGATGGCCAATCTTCCTAACTCAACTAAGCAAAGAGAAGAACTAAGGTTATATAGGGTCAAAACCCCCACATTCCTGACTTTCCATATATGGTTATGAAAACAGCTCCAACCCCTAACCTATAGTGGACATATGGACAATTCCTTATATGGGAGCAAGAGAGCCTGCAAAGGGCCTTCTGCACATTCCTTTGAGCTGAGGCCAAACCTTTATGTTAAAGCTCAGGTTACTTCTTTTTCCTGAAACCTTAAAGAAAAGACCATATATACATATATAGCATTTAACATAGCAGTACAGACACCACAAGGGTTATTTTAGTTAACGAAGACGAATGAAATAAGGAAAACTGAAATTGAAAAATCATTGTCGTTAACTAAAATAAATACAAACTATAATTAAAAGGAAAAAACGATAACTAATTAAAACTGAATTGTGAGTTTACAAAACTAACTAAAACTAATTAACTGACGCTGAGCCTCCAATTTATCCAATGACTCGTCTCGTTTCGCTGCACTCTTTGCTTCGCTATTGAACTCTGTGGACGCCCAGCGTTCACACTGTTTAACAGTGTTGTTATTATAAGTGACTTTGGGCTTGTTTGTTTTAAAGTCGCTTGCAAATCTCGTGAGTCGCGGGTTGCGGTTTTTTGGGCTTGTTTTTGAACGTGAAGTTGCTTATTTGGGCTTGACTTTCTTTCCGAGTGAAACTCCTTGATTATCTCTCAGCGCCCCGTAATAAAGCAAAAGACGAGTGGTAGGTGGTTTGTCCCTTCCAAGCCCCCATTTCCTGTTTATCGCTCCTGCACAATTTGACCGGGCGCACATCCAAACAAACACTCATAACAGCCCAGAGTGAGGAGGCAACGCAAGAATGAGCTCCAGTAAGCGGGGAAAATATAGAAAAAAAATATAATAAAGAGTGTGAGAAAGAGAGCGCACTTACAGAATGGATCCGAGCTCAGATGGGAGACAGTGGCACTAAAAGTGGGTATGCACTATATGCAATGCATAGGGGCGCCTCACAAGAGGGCTGCACCCAAACGATGTGACAAAATTATTTCTCTAGTTGGCATTTTTTGTATTTAACAGCTGTGCATATGAAATGATCAGTAACAGAGGAACGCGCTGATTAGGCACCCCTGTGCTCCTTCACCTCCCCTCCTCCGCCCCCCCCGACAAAATAATAAAAAATTGTGTCTACACACACCTCTGAAAGTAGCTGCAGTCCTAATGGGAGACATACCAAAGAAATTCCCCAGATTTTGCAAGTGTGAAATATGTGCTCACCATGCTGATTTAGTTCAACATGCTAATACAGAGAAGCACACACACAAAAAAAAACTGCACCCTTCTCTTCTATAAGGCTAAGAACCATGGGTTTCACTGCTCCAAAACACAATGAGACAAAATAAAGAAGTGAGCTATACTACTATAGAGCTATACTGTTTAAACTCAGCCTCAGTTTTACACGGTGTTGTGGGCTGCCAGTTGGGCTTCTTTTGGGCTTGTTTTCACAGAGCTGGTTGCTCGTTTCTGTCGCGAAATCTGGCAACACTTCTATTTAAAGCAATGTGAATCTGCGGGAATGAGTGAGAGGAAAGCCGCGTCTTTACCAGTGATAAGAAGCTGATTCTGAACAAAAGTTGAGCGCGTTGTAGCGCATATTTAGTCAGTGACATGTACACACAACAGTATATATTTTATCACTTATTTTTTGACATTTTAGGGGAAGCTGAGCTTCCCTTGCAGTCTGATAGCAATCGCCTCTGCACTGTACGCGGTCCTTGCTTCCGGTATAGGAATAAAGTTGTGCTGCTGCAATCTTCGACTCGCTGCATCTCTCCTCTTTGCTGAGCTGACCTACAGCAGACGAGCGAGCTAGTTAGCAGCTACGAGCCGAGCTCAGTATAAAGCAGAGGTCCCCCTGCTGCGGTTAGGAGCCGCGGATCTGGACGAGCTAACAAGCTAGCTCCAAAACAGAAGCAGCTTCAGGTGGTGGAGAACATCAGGATGCAGATGAATTTGACCTTTGACTCCTTCAGAGAGTTTGTTTTTGTCAAACACCACATGTAGGTGTTGTTAATCTGCTGCACTGACGCTGAACTTTATTGTAGAGTTTATTGTAGAGTTTATTGAGTTTTGGACTTAATATTTTCTTTGTTTCTCCCTGTTGATGTTCATGAGTGTCCTTAATATTACACACATTTAGCCTGTAGTGCTGCTGTCTGTGAACAGTTGTTGTTGAATAGATTTCTTTAAAGGGATCTTTGTCCAGTTTTTATTACACAATAGTCACATTTGCAGCTGATAAAGTTTAAAAAAACTAAAACTAATACTGAAACTAACTAAAACTAAACTATGATGTAAAATCCAAAACTATTCTAACCCTGGTTCTTCTTCCTCTCTCTGTGTCTGACTCTTAATGAAGTATTTCCTCATGTGCACCTTTAAATGATGTCAGCCTCACCAGCAGCACAGTTCAGTGGAGGATGATGTTTAGCTGCCACTTTGGTTCTGCAAAGATTTGATGGGTTGTGATCAAATTAGTTTCAGATGTTCATGTTGTCCTCACAATGAAATGTAAGAACTTCAACAATCAGCAGACTTTTAATTTAGTGCCATCATCTGCTCAGACTTCTAGTTTGACCAAAACTTTCATTCAAACCAAAAAGCAGCAAAACTAATGACACTCCCATCAGCCTCAGTCCTACTTTATGTAGATTTGATCATCATTTTGACTTCACTGATTTTATCACTTGTAGACTTTAACATTTAGACTGACTTGGTTATTTTGAACTCCTGTTTCAGTCATTTCATTTTTAAAATGATTTGTTGCTGCAGTTTGTTGTCTGCATGCAGCTTCTCTGCTGTTCTCTAAGAGTATCTGTCATGTCTGCAGGCTGTCAGGCTGCCTGATCACAGAAGAAGGTTGTAAGTCTCTGGTCTCAGCTTTGAGCTCCAACCCCTCCCATCTGAGAGAGCTGGACCTGAGCTACAACCATCCAGGAGAGGCAGGAGTGAAGGTGCTGGAGCAGCTGAGACTGGAAACTCTCAGGTATGGAGAGGCCTGTTGCAGCCACAGACAGTGTCTGATAGAGGAGGAAGCTGTACTTCACTCTGGCCCTGTCTGATGACTTCATGCTGGATACGAGTGTTATCTGAACAGTCACACATAGAGGAACCTTTTTACTTTGATTCTATCAGAAAGTCTGCTTGAACAGAAACAGTAGATATCTGTATGGGGGTCTCAAAGGAGAAAATCTCCATCAACAACAATGGAGCAACCAGTTCAAAGTGATCTCTGCAGAGGAACAGTCTCACATTTTTACCCTCTGACCATCAATGGGATTAAGTTTCATAAATCAATAAATGAGCCTTTCTATTGATTTGCAGTGGCTCATGTTCCTGTTAGGAGAATCTGAAATATTGAGCATCAAAGTCAGTGAGAAAAATCAAAGTGAAGCAGACGAGTATGAGAATCAGAGTGAGTGAAACAGAGCAGGAGAATCCAAAAACAGAAACTAATGAAAAGTGAAGTGACAGATGCTTCCTTTGTAGTTCACTGCAGCTGCCTTTGTTTGTGCACTGCAATAATGATCTGATCATTGATCCACTCTGATCATTAATATTCAGACCAAGTAGCAGCACATCAAGGACAGGAAAACAAAAAGTCAGCAGGTCCCTCTGTGATCATTTCCATGCAGAAAAATACAACAAACCTGTTGCATCTTTTTCCAGAGCTGTTAATTAACAGCTCACAGAGTCACTGATGTTCTCCATTTAGAACAAACACAAAGAGGACACAATCTGACAATCAGTGTCTAACAGTGTGTGTCTGAGAGCGATGTAATGTCCATGTGTGCATGCTGAAAGAGACTGTGCTGCTCTGACCCCCCTCCTCCTTTCAGGGTGGAGCCTGCTGGAGTCCGATGGCTGATCCCAGGTCTGAGGAAGTGTAAGTGTGTTTTTAATGTGATTGATGAAAACAAAGCAGCACACATTCAACCATCTTCAAACTGTCACATCACTCATTCACATCTCTGATGTCAGGAGTCATCATCAAAGTGTCAATCAATGAACAGATGATGGATCAATAACTGCAGCTGGATTGTGTTTGTTCTCTCCATCAGATTCCTGTCAACTCAAAATCAACACAAACACAGTGAACACAAACGTCAAACTGTCTGACAACAACAGGAAGGTGACATATGTGGAGGAGGTTCAGTCATATCCTGATCATCCAGACAGATTTGATCATTGGCCTCAGCTGCTGTGTAGAGATGGTCTGACTGGTCGCTGTTACTGGGAGGTCGAGTGGAGAGGAAAGGTTCAAATATCAGTGAGTTACAGAAGAATCATCAGGAAAGGAAACAGAGACGACTCTGTGTTTGGAAGTAATGATCAGTCCTGGAGTCTGAACTGCTCTGATATCAAAGGTTACTCTGTCTGGTACAATAAAAGACAAACATCCTCCTCCTCCTCCTCCTCCTCTGTCTCTAACAGAGTAGCAGTGTATGTTGACTGTCCTGCTGGCACTCTGTCCTTCTACAGAGTCTCCTCTGACACTCTGATCCACCTCCACACCTTCAACACCACATTCACTGAAACTCTTTATCCTGGGTTTGGGTTCTGGTCTCATACTTCCTCAGTGTCTCTGAGCTGAGTTGAGTGTAAAGAGTGTCCTCCTGTCAGAGAAACTCTGGCTGTTGAACAGATAGTTCAGTCTGTACATGTCTGTCTCTTTCACTCACAAACACGTTTTCAGATTCATGGATTCAATCAGTTGATGTTTGAAACTGTTCTCAATGATTCCTTGTAAACTTCTTCCTCTTCAGTCCTTTAAAGATGGAAGCTGCCATTATTCCAGGATCCACATGTTGTTTTTCTGTCTTTTTCCACTCAAAGCTTCACAGTGAATATCAGGATGTTGTGTTTCTCTGAAGCTCAGTTCAGCTCAGATGATTCAGTTCATGTCAGCTGCAGTTCGTTTGCTGCAGATGAGACAAACTGTGATATCAGAGAGGAATCACTGAGCTGCACTGACCCAAAACATCAATTTACAAACTGCTCAGAGACGTTCACACATTATTGTGGGTTTGCCTTGTTGTAAATGTGAGCATCAAGAGAGCGTAATGAGAGTGTGATGAGCTCCCAGTTTATCCAGATGTTTCTTCAACATTTAATGTAGTGAAGCTGTTGTTGTTGTGCAGAGATATACCGTATGTATATCATTTCTTTCTAAAGCTCTTTCCCTCTGCATTATATATCTGTCAGAATGAAAGAATGCAGCAGTTAGTAGAGATTACAGGTAACCTCTGCACTCACAGAGAAATCAGAATCAGTTCCTCCTTAAGAAGAGTTCCAGTGATGTAGAAGAAATAAAGTTCTATATGAGGCTGATGATTCACACACTAACATGGAAGCAATGAGCTGCTGGAAGCTTCTTCCTGTCACTGGCTCAGCTGAGGAATTGTAGGATACATTTTAGGGGTCTCCATGTTCCTTTTTGACTGCAAATTAAAACCCAATTAAAACCATAGTTACCAACAAATCACAGGGTCGAGCAGGTTCTGATGCAGGCTGTTTATTAGATATCTTAGTAGCACACAAATAGTTAAAAAGACAGACAGTAGCATATGAAGACTGAGTTACACACACAGAGAAACAGACAGGAAGAAAGAACCTGTTGATCATGCCCCGGCTTCCTCATCACTCCCTCCGACCGAGGAGAGCCCGCGCTGAGATTAAGTATGATTCTAAATAAAATCAAACTGTCCAGATGATCCATGGTGATGAGCAAGCTCTGTTGCAAAAAGTTACTAGTACTTAGAAATATACAAACACAAAAAACAAAGGACAAAAAGCAAAAAGTAAAAGCAAGAAGCCCTCCCAGGAGGTTGTGCCTTAGTAGTTGCTGGAAAAACGGACAACCCGGACAAAGACAGTCGCTACATCTTCTCTTCTCTCCCCTCTCCTCTTCTAACCGTGGTATTTATACTCTTTCCCTTTCTTTGTCTACGATTTGTGCTGAGTCTGCACTTTGCAAACTTTCATTAGAAACTGCCATTAATTCTACTGTCATTATCTGAAAGGGCACAAACATCCCGGAGCACTTTCAATACATCAACAAGACAGGAAGAAGAATTCATCACATTAATTGTCAGCCATAACCTCCTTGAGGCCATCCTAAGGCACTCTTGGAGAAGGATTTACAACCCCTCACACATATGCTTGACCAGATATGAGGGAAAAGGACCAGATACGAGGGAGAAAATGAGGCCCATTTTGCCCCCGGACCTATTGCATGGACAGATTTATACTTTCTTGATTTGCATTTCCAAAGTTTTTGGCCGTGCTACACAAGCAAGTTAGCCTACGGCTAGGTCCACTGGACAGATTTATCCCTATATCCAGTATAAATCAAAAAATGGGCAAACAGGATGACTGGTGTCCTGTACACGAACCCAAAATCGGGCAGTTTTATGAGTTGAGACCCCTTAGCATGAATTTAATGAGCAACAGGTTCATCACGGGGCTAGGGCAGAAGATGAGTATGCTCTGAGGATGGTCTGAGAGGGCCTGCTGGTGACAGCAGACTATTAGGGAGGGGTAGCAGAGCTTCTAGGGCCCTGAACACAAATAAGAGCAACTCAAACAGGCCTCAAACCTTTCTACTACTTTTAGACCACAATATGCATTTATTACAGTGTAGAAAGCAGTTTAGTTGCAAATAAACAGAAGTAGGAATAATAACTTTAAATATCAGTATGGTTGATAAAAATAAATCCCAACAGAATCACCAGATCACCATCACACAGACGGATGGACGAGTGGACGACACTCAGCATCATCCCAGCACTTTTTATCTCTGCATCAAACATCGGCATCTATGTTTTCCACTTCTTTCATGTCTTTAATCAGCAAATATAGATGTGCTCTTTGACCTCAATGATTCATTAGGATGCAGTGCTGCTCGCCACCATGGTTGTTTGGCTCTCCAGGACAGCAGTTAGAAAAAGGCGTAAATGTGCCGTCACTCCAGAACCAAGAACCTTCCTGGAAACATCAGAAAATCATGATGTCACAATTTGATGAAAGAGCTTTTGAAGTAGTTGTCAGGTTCTAGCTGACATTTATAGCTCTGCTGCATCAGAGCCTCCGATCCATGTTAATGGAAACCTGTGAGTGTGACTTTTTAGGAGGGTTTGAATTTCAATGGATTCTCCCAAACTGTGTATAGATGAAGATTTGCTCCCATAGAGAGAGTCAGCAGGACTGATGCAGACCACACACACACACACACGGCACAGAGCCTTGGAAGCATTAACAGCTGCAGTCAAACATCTGTATGACCTCAGCCTGAGTCCAAGTCAAAGCTTGTGGAGCATCAATGAAACAGCGACCTCTGTATGGAGCCCAGTTCCAGGGGCTCCTCCTCCCCGTCTCCTGCAGACAGCAGACATTTTTAGTAGCATTTCCCTTCACACAGTACAAACCTGTGCAGTTTTCCTGCTCGCACACTTTTAGTATATGGAGGCTGATGAACTCACCCAGCTGAAAAACTTCCACTTTCCTCAGTTTATCTTTGTCATCAGAAACAGCTGAAACGTTTTACAATGCAGTTATTAATGAATAAACTTGTTGTGACTGTTTGAAATAGAGAGATGACAAACAGACTAAAATAAGCTGTAGAAACATGAAGCCACCTCTCAGAGTAGTTTCCTCTATTCCACTTTCATTGTTGCTGTCTGAAATGTAACGATTCCCTTATTCAGAGTTCTTCTAAAACAATCGCACACATAGATATAGATGTCTAGAAGATCTATTTTCTCTCTCTGCTTCATCCTTTTGTCTGATTTAGTGAAACTCTTGTTGCAGATGTGGAGAAACAGCTGCAGGTAAAAACAGCTCTAAGAGCCGAGCTCGTGATCTGAATGTCATTCTTGGATCTGACAGACGTGAACATTTTCACAGCACAGTTGTTCAACAGTTGTTCACCTTCATCAACTCTTGTTGTTGGACACAGATAGAGATCCTTCTTCTTCTCTCCCTGTAAATAACACTCTTGTCTCTGACTGTCTGATTCCAACAAACTGCTGTTACACATCTGCACAAACATCCACTCACATCTGGATGAGGGCAAACAGCTGTTTTCCTCCTTTCAGCATTCTTTGCAGCTGGAAGCACTGAAACTCTTCACAATGGACTCACTCAGCATTAGATTTGTTCTTGCTCTAAACAAAAACATTGGGCCACACTTCTTAATCTTTGAGTTCAGGTGTGAAGAAGCAGTCACGTGATTTCAGGAAACGGCGCCTCGTTTGGCTTTTATCACGTGAAATTGTGAAAAACGATTCGGACCTCCACAAAGACTTGATGTGAAAACGCCCCCTTTGCTCCACACAGACCTCGAGGCTTTAATATCAGATGGAACATCACTAATGTTTCCCTGTTTGCAGTCTCCAAAGGACGACCGCTCACCTGCATAACTCACCTGCTGAGTCTGCTCCTCTTCATCTACACTCTCTGGTCTGCATTCAGCTTCCCTGCCTGCCTCCTGAAAATACTCCCCCCATGGACTAACTAAGCAGCGACCCCTCCCTAGGACACGCTGGCTCATTTGGCCGAGTAACCGAGCACTACTCACTGCTCTGATCTTCACACTCCTTTTCTGTGGATTTGCTTTCCTTGGAGCTTCTGGACTAACACGTCTCTCTTCTGCCACAGAGACCTCCTGCCTCGAGGCACCTGCTCCCTGTGTCAGTCTCACCTTTGACCCTCGTCTGCTGAAAATCCCTGTTGTGACAAATAAAGCCTGAAGCTGGTTCCTCTGTCTCTAATGTGTCTGCACTTGAGTCCTCCATTTGTATGGTCCTCACTGGCCTCTGACCTCTTTATTGTCTAGTGTCCTCTGCAGCCCTGCATTACTTTAACAAAGCATTGATGATGATCTGATTGTGACAGTTTTCCCCTCAATGCTGGTTTTGCTTTGTTGCCACTCTGGTTGTTCATTTGTGAGGAAGGAGAGAGGAGGTTTCTGGAGGAGCTTAGATTGAGGAAGCATAGATGTGTCCTATGTGGAAGTCTTTGATTGCTCACTTACTGCCCTCAGGTGGTCACAGAGAGGAACTGCAGGTTTAAACAGACTGCAGCGCAAACACACTGAAAAAAATGAGGAGGTTGTTTCCCAGCAACGTTAATGAAACTCTGACTGTATTCAGAAAACTCAACACAATCAAAGACACAAAGTCACACAAACAGCATTAATATAAAGTGATGTTGGTCTCTGTAAACACACAAACACACATTTAGGCTTCAGTGTGATGATGTCACACGCTGCAAAAAGCTGAAGCACACCTCCTCACTGAGGTCAAACTTTCAGTTGACCTTTAGTTTTTGGCTGATTCGGAGCTCTGAGAGGATTCTCAGGATGTTTGGGAATACTGACACAGCCCTCAAAAATCCTCTCCCTCCCTCTTCCCCCGGCCTCTTCCACTCAGCTACTTGTTGTTTTTAGTGTTTAGTCCCATTCATACACTCAGACTCTGCAGACACACTCATTTGATGACACACATATATGACTGTATGCTTTATTGGCTTCATTCAAACACTGAGCATCATCTCCAAACTGTGTGCTCTCCTCCTTTGGCACAGAGTCGAGCTGTGACAGAGTTAGAAGAAGGTTTCATGGCAACTTTGACCTGGACTCAGTCTGACCAGTCAGACGGCAGCAGGACTCATGCAGACCCACTGAGGGGGGGGCTGTTGATGAAGGTGACAGAGGGATGTATGACAGCACTGCAGAAAGCAGCTGTGATGATGAGGATGTGTAACTGTGTGACACCAGAGGAGGAGTGGGTCTGATTCTCTAAACTTTGCCCATATTTAATGTGACAGTAACTTTGATTAGCACTTCCTGTTTGGGGCCTCGGGGATGATGCCCATCAGCATGAAGACTCTCTGCTGCCCCCCCCTCTATGGACTGTTGTGTTGAGCTTCTTTGTTAAATCACTTCAATGTCCACAAATCAAATCCAGCACACTTTCTGTCACATGTGTTGACTTGCTCCTCACAGTCCTCCAGCTCCACCTCAGGTGTGTGTGCTGTTTGGACTCAGTCCTGGAGCTGTCAGTCACTTTGACTGTGAAGGCTCAAAGATGGCTCACCAGTTGGAGGAGGGGCGGAGTTTATTCTTTAAGCCTTTCCAGGGTCAGTTACTGTTGTTGGTGATTTCACACACTTTCTGTGTGACGCCCATCCTGCGCCTCAGTGAGGTTAAGAAGCCTGTGGTCATGAAGAAATGTCCTAATGCTCTATAAATTTATAATGTTCTCAGATACTCGTTCCTTTCAGCATCTTTCTGTGTTTTTGTCACTTCTTGGACTTTTTGACCTCTTACAGCAAGGAACCAAATTTGGAGACTTCACTGATTTTCTCCATGAAAATGAAACATTTTGAAAAATGTGCCAAAGTGATGAAGTCTCGTTGTCCTCCAATAACACTCTGAGTGTGTCAGTGAGTGTCCTATAAAGGGTTAAAGTGACAGCATCAGCAGCAGTTTGCAGCTCTTTCACATTATTGTGGTCCTCAGAGATGAGCGTGTGTCTTCCTGCTGCCCGTCCAGGATATGTGTTATTGATCTGCTTTATATTGTGGGCCAAAAACAGGAAGGAGCAGCTGTGACAGCAGTGACGCTGCCTATGAGATCACCTACAGACACCAGTCAGCATGTTAGCACATACAAATGCACTTTGTGCTCTTTCTACACTTTGCTGTGTTTTTGGCTGTGACCTCGCTGCTCACTGTAAGTTAATATAACATCATATCCTAACATGATGGTGACTGAAATCAATGTGGAATCTGGATTTTTCCATATTGCGTCTGTTTTCCGTAACGTTCCTGCAGCTGATCTAAATTCACTTTCTATCTTTAAAGCTGCAGAGATGAAACTGTGGAGGTTTTTGTCCTCAGTCACAATGCAAACGTCTTCATGTCCTCGTGCGCTGACTTTGATTTCCTTTCTGCTGACACGGCCGAGTTCATCATTGAAGAAAAAGCTTTATTCAAGCAGCAGTGATGGATTTCCTCAGTGAGGGAGCTGCAGCTCTGCAAACACATCAACATGTGATTCCTTTTGAAGGAAAATGCAGCCGTTCAGGAAGTGCTGGGAAAGGCGAGGCAGCATGTTTCTAGGACACAGCAATAATATGCAGTGAAACTTGAAGAGTTTTCCATGTGAGGAGTTAAAGGAAACTTTCTTTAATGTTAATGCTGTCTGCAGTTCTCCTTCTCTTTCTTGGTCTCCATAAAAACATCTATAAAGCCCACAAATCAATGAAGGGCGGAGGCAATAATATAGTTATTATTATAATAGAGTTTAGATGTGCACAGTTTCTTCATATAATCCAAGCAGCTCCTGCTGACTGCACACCTTTTCCCCTGTCAGCAGTTGCAGGCTGAGGGCAGCCGGACATCCATCGTTTAACTCCGTGACTGTTCGGAGCTGTTCGGAGGATTTTCGTCTTTCCCCGTTTCTGCTCGGAGCTTTTCCTTCCAACATGCTGTGCTGTTAATAAAAAGATGCTCCTAAAATAACGCGCCGTTAGATGCTGCAGGAACAGCTGAAACACGCTGACATGACAGGCTCTAAAAGAGCAGTTTATACCATCCCATAATATCAGGGGGCGCTGTCTCCTGCTGCCTGTAGGGGGCGCTCAGGATTCCCGCAGACTTTTTCCCGGATGTTCCTCAAAGTTTCACTTTCACTTTCCTGATCTGGTGGCGCAGTTTGTTGTCTCCGTGTGAAGCTCCGTGTGAAGGTAATGAAGCAGTCTGTGAGCTTTTCCTGGCTAACATCAGCTGTGTGCAGCTTACAAACACCACAAATCTGCCGCTCCATAGTTCACGGTAACGGACTCACACCTGGAAGTGGGAGCAGGGACGGAGGAGGCCGATCGTTAAACGGTCATCCGCCATTTAATGTGTGTGTGTGTGTGTGTGTGTGTGTGTGTGTGTGAGTGATCAGAGTCCGTGAATCAGCTCAGAGTTAGTTGATGGTCAGCAGCTGAGCTCAGAGTCGTTGTTACTGTGGATCCACTCACTGATGACTGAAGGCAGCTTTTCCTCCATCAGTGGGTGGAGGAGGCGGAGAGGAGCCGCTGCTCTGCCGCTCACTGACGCACTACTTGCGGCCTGAGCTCCGTCCAACAGTCCGCTGAAGCCTTTGAGCTCCGGAGTCTTTATATATAGCACTGCGGGCTCACAGACAGCAGAGGGACTGTCGACAGAGGACATATATCTATGTATTATTGAATATAGATTTTTATTCAGCATGTAGACCTCTGACTAAAAGTACTGCGTCTCAAACTGTTGGCTCTCCTCCAACACAGGAAGTAACTGTTCCCACCCAGACAGTCCTTTAACTCACAGACTGACTGGATCAGACCGACCACATGTCAGATCTTAATAGTTACATCTGTGTGTTAATGACCCCAAATATTTAAGGATGAG
The DNA here is from genome assembly GCF_007364275.1 of Archocentrus centrarchus. Classification (NCBI taxonomy): domain Eukaryota; kingdom Metazoa; phylum Chordata; class Actinopteri; order Cichliformes; family Cichlidae; genus Archocentrus; species Archocentrus centrarchus. The sequence goes on from NC_044347.1 coordinate 7,882,830, forward strand.
TACATATCAGTCAGCTTTCACTCCATCAGCTCTCTCCCTGACTGCTCCCCTCCTGCTGAGCCTCATTCATTCAGTTGATGTCAGAGCACAAAGTTTGTGTTTAAAGACCCTGAAATGTCAGTTATTTCTCCTCCACTGACTGACTTTAAAATGAGGCTGTTATCATCAGAGCTGAGACAGAGCCAGTGATCTATGGACACGGTAAATTCATTCTCAGCTCAGCGAGCTCTACATTTATGACTCTGTAACTCTGTGGATACTGAGGCAGCTTTCTCTACATTGGTGTGATAATATCACTTGTTGATTGGCTGGAAATGGAAATGATAGATCAGAGCCCTTTTCAGGGAGTTTTGTTGATCTTTCCAAGGAATGTGGAGAATCTGGGATTTTATCCTCCCACATGAATTAAAGCAGGATCATCACACCATCCATCTGTGTGTGAGCTCCTGGCTGTGGCCCAGGAGGTAGAGCAGGTCATCTACTAATCAGAAGGTTGTTGGTTTGATTCCTGGCTGCTCCAGTCTGCATGTCAAAGTATCCTTAGGCAAGATATTAAACCCCGAGTTGCTGCTGAGTGTGAATGTAGATAGAAAAGCACTCAGATGTGTGAATTTGTGGATGCAGATGTGTTGAATAAAGTGCTTTGAGAGAAGAAAAGGGCTGTTTAAAAACTAACATTTACATTTCCAGTCTATAGACCCCAAAACCACAAGGAGCTGAGCCATAAAATTCATCATATCTGCTCTTTACTCAACAAGGTTCTACTCCTTCATTGGAGTCAAACTGTGTTTAATTAAACTGATTGGACTTGATTAGGAAAGGCACACACCTGTCTATATAAGACCTCACAGCTCACAGTGCATGTCAGATCAAATGAAAATCATGAGGTCGAAGGAACTGCCCAAGGAGCTCAGAGACAGAATTGTGGCACAGATCTGGCCAAGGTTACAAAAGAGTTTCTGCAGCACTCAAGGTTCCTAAGAGCACAGTGGCCTCCATAATCCTTAAATGGAAGAAGTTTGGGATGACCAGAACTCTTCCTAGACCTGGCCATCCAGCCAAACTGAGCAATCGTGGGAGAAGAGCCTTGGTGAGAGAACCCAAAGATCACTGTGGCTGAGCTCCAGAGATGCAGTGGGGAGATGGGAGAAAGTTCCACCAAAGCTACTTTCCCACCGCCGAGGAACCGGTTTGCGTGCCAGTGCCCGTGCTTTTCCCAATGAACCGGCAAAACGCTTAAGAACAGGCCCGCGTTCCCACCGCGTTTCTGTGAACTGCTCCTTTAGGTATGAGTGTGGGCGGGTCCTCATCTGGACACGGAAGCCGAAGCACACAAACGTGGGCGAACACGCTCACCTTTCTTGTGCTGCAAATACGTTTTATGGTCCAAAGCAAACTACTGCAGCATCTGTGTGCAGCACAGAGGTAAACACAGACAGCGATTAGAACAAGACAACAAGTACGCACTTTGTGTCCTTTTATCTGTGATATGAACTGACACAAAGTAGCAAGTTCAGCCTTAGAGCCCAACCTAATTCACAACTGTGAAAATCGCTTCACTTTTCTCATGTAATACACATGTAATATGGTAGAAAACTTGATGTTGAGATGGCAGAGTCACACCCTTCTGCCGCTTTCGTCACGCGTTCTTGGTTCGAGACCAGCTAGCTTGCGGGGCCGGAATTGAACCCGTTTTTCGGCTGAGCACTGAGTGTTTCGGCGGTGGAAAACCCGCCTAACGGTTCAAATTACAGCACGGGCTCCGGAACCATGTTGGTGGGAAAGAGGCCAAAGTCAACTATCACTGCAGCCCTCCACCAGTCGAGGCTTTATGGCAGAGTGGAACAATGGAAGCCTCTCCTCAGTGCAAGACATATGAAAGCCAAAAAACACATGAAGGACTCCCAGACTATGAGAAATAAGATTCTCTGGTCTGATGAGGCGAAGATTGAACTTTTTTGGCATTAATTCTAAGCAGTATGTGTGGAGAAAACCAGGCACTGCTCATCACCTGAACAATACAATCCCAACTGTGAAACATGGTGGTGGCAGCATCATGCTATGGGGGTGTTTTTCACTGGTTGCAAGTGAAGGAAAGATGAATGTGGCCACATACAGAGATATCCTGGAAGAAAACCTCTCCCAGAGTGCTCAGGACCTCAGGTTCACCTTCCAACAAGACAATGACCCTACGCACACAGCTAAAATAACAAAGGAGTGGCTTCAGAACAACTCTGTGACCATTCTTGACTGGCCCAGTCAGAGCCCTGACCTAAACCCAATTGAGCATCTCTGGAGAGACCTGAAAATGGCTGTCCACCAACGTTCACCATCCAACCTGACCGAACTGGAGAGGATCTGCAAGGAAGAAGGGCAGAGGATCCCCAAATCCAGGTGTGGAAACTTTTTGCATCATTCCCAAGAAGACTCATAGCTGTACCAGCTCAAAAGGGTGTTTCTACTCAGTACTGAACAAAGGGTCTGAATACTTATGACCATGTGATATTTCAGTTTTTCTTTTTTAATAAATTTGCAAAAATTTCTACATTTCTGTTTTTTCTGTCAAGATGGGGTGCTGAGTGAACATTAATGAGAAATAAAATGAACTTTTATATTTTAGCAAATGGATGCAATAGAACAAAGAGTGAAAAATTTAAAAGGGGTCTGAATACTTTCGTACCCACTGTGCCATATCCCATGATTCATTGCACATCAAAACTCAAACAAAACAATGGTGGAGGATAGCAGCCAAAAAGCTCGAAAAATGACTGTTTCTGTGACACAAAATAAACTTTTAGGATGTTTTCAGGTGAGAATGTAAATGTGTAAACTGCAAATATCAGCTTGTTTTATCAAGATACCTCTTATCTCCTCCGTTTTCGGAGCTGTCCATTGCCACTGCTCTACCAGCAGCTCGCCTCGCTAGCTGTCAGCTAATCAGCTATCAAGGCTTGCTAAAGAGAGAACGTCCGACTCCCGGCACATCCTTTTCAAACCCCCGCTGGCTTTCGCGGCTGAGTGGAAGTTAAAACCAGATATAATTCACTCAGATGATCTCTAACGGCTGGTTTATTTCAGTGTTTCATTTGTTCCTGAGCAAATCGGTTTGCCTGAAAATTAAAGTTAAGCATCATAACTGGATAGTTTTATTCAACATTAATGTCTCATTAGAGAGCTGTTAATATATTTGGAAATTATTCATTTCCTCAGCTGTGTTTCTTGATGTCAAAATGATTTATACATTACATGTTACTAAATATAACATGATGTACTTTAAGTACACGTCACAGAGCACATAACTGTTTTTTTACAGAGAAAGAGTTTCACTGTTGATGAATTATTTTAACTTAAAAGAAATACAGTGGTACCTGGATTTGTGAGTGTCTCAACTAACGAGTTTTTCGAGATACGATCTGTTGCTTGTTCGAATTTTTGATTTATGTTGCGAATATCTGCAATACGAGCAGGCAAAAATACACCAGCCGTGTGTTCTGATAGTATTTTTTTTCCTCTCACTGTTGCTGTGATTGATTATTTTCCGCATTTATTTTTGTAACATTTCCTTTTTTTAAACCATGGGTCCAAAGAAAGCGAATGCCAAGATCGGTGCTGAAAAGTATGACCATGGAAATAAAGCATAAAATTATCGAAAAACATGAGCGAGGTGTGCATTTTGCTGTCTTGGTGAGGGTAAGTGTGTGCCAAAAAAGGTAAAAGGAGGAGAAGAGTAAGTGAAGTGAACAAAAAGAGCATTTGATTTCTCTTTTATTATACTGTATACAGTATTTTTATACATTATTTGATTATAAAGTTCTCTACCTTTTTTTTATTAATAAACAGATTAATGACGTTTCAATTCATTTCTATGGGAAAATTTGATTTGATATACAATCAAATTAAGTTATGAGCTAAGTCACAGAATGATTTAAACTCGTATGTCAAGGTATCACTGTACATAAGTGTCAAAGTGAATCAGTGTGTGTGTGCTGGGCTGATGTGTGTTTCCTCTGCAGGTAAAGGTAGAAAGTGTGTGTGAGCTGATGTGAATTCAGCAGCATGGATCAGTGTGAGGACAGAGAGGAGGGAGTCCCTCCCTCTAAAACCACTCTGTGTGGGGAACATGAGAGCCAGACCAAAGCTCAGAGGTGAGATGACCATCTCTAACTGTCCATGACTCTTCTCCATGTCACAGCTCAGCACTCACATCACTGCTGCATCATTATTCACAGGAACCAACCTGAACCTGAACCTGAACCTGAACCCAGCTGTGTGTTCTTAAAGAGCGACCAGTCAAAGGATCTTGGTTTTGACTTTAAATCAGGTGTTCCTCCTCCTGCAGAGAGGTAATGTGTGTCTAAATGTTGTTCCTGACTCAGTGTTTCTGAATAAATTCTCCATCATGTTTAATGTCAGCTCAGCTCTTTTTCACATGTCCTGGTGACACGTTTGTCTTCATGAAGGTTTATGGTCCATTGTTCTATCCTCACATGTCTGAGGGGCTGTAATGGTTCATACGTTGCTTCCATGTGAGCATGAAGGTTTCAAACAGTAAAAACAGTGGAGTGATTTTCAAATCAGTAACTGTCAGGCAGTCAGTGTAGGGACTTCAAATAGGTGGAACCATTTCTCTCCTTCTGGTCCTCGTAAGCATTCTGGATGCAGTTCTGAATCAGTTCTAGTTTCTATTTCTAACATTTGTAGGTAGAACAGAGAGCAGAATACTGCAGTCAGGCCTTCTAAATGTAGAAGCATGTATTAGTTCCTCTAATACGCAGAGATAGAAAAGATCACACTGATTATTTTTCAGCTAATAAACAGATTGATGGAAGGAAATGCTGAGTCTCCTAAAGACATTTCCAAAGAGTAGCAGGCATTTGTTGAAAGGAAGCAGAGCTCGAATTGATCAGTGCTACTTCCAAAGCAAATCATTTCACACAGTGCATTCGATCCATGACTCCATGACTCTTCTCCATGTCCAGTGGTGGCCAAAGTACTGACATTCTGTACTTAAGTAGAAGTACAAGTATTTTCCAAGGAATGTGGAGAATCTGGGATTTTATCCTCCCACGTGAATTAAAGCAGGATCATCACACCATCCATCTGTGTGTGAGCTCCTGGCTGTGGCCCAGGAGGTAGAGCAGGTCATCTACTAATCAGGAGGTTGTTGGTTTGATTCCTGATTAGTAGATGACCTGCTCTACTAATCAGGAGGTTGCTGGTTTGATTCCTGGCTGCTCCAGTCTGCATGTCAAAGTATCCTTAGGCAAGATATTGAACCCTGAGTTGCTGCCAAGTGTGAATGTAGATAGAAAAGCACTCAGATGTGTGAATGGGCAGAGGAGGCAAAAGTACTGACATTCTGTACTCAAGTAGAAGAACAAGTACTTGTGTTAAAAACTACTCTGGTAAATGTTGAAGTACTTCTGTACTCAAGTAAAAGTAAAAAAGTACAGGCTCTGAAATCTACTCAAAGTAAGAAAGTAAAAGTAGCTCTTTGGAGGACGTTTCTACCTCTTTCTTACATCTTTCTCCATCTGAGTGAAGTTATCGCTCATTCTTTGCTCTCCCTTAAAATACAGCAGCTGTTCTTTTAGCTAGCAGACACACTGTGTGACAAACTGCAGACACTTTTTTTTGTCCTTTATGTTTTCTGTCATTTATTTTCCTCACCGTTCCAGCGTGCAGCCTCTATGTAAAGCGCAGCTTCCTCTAGCTCTTTCCGGTCTCCGAGCGAGCGTTGCAGGAGCCTCTCCCTCTACCGTGTGGGGTGTCTGTTCCCTCCCTCCCACCCTGTTGTTCCAACTTCCAAGAAAAAGCGGGCTCCCGCACTGACCGGAAATGCAAACGTTTCTCAGATGCATTACAAATAAAGTAACGAGCTTGTTTTGAAAATGTAAGAAGTAGAAAGTACAGATACTTGTGTAAAAATGTAGTGAGTAAAAGTAAAAAGTTGTCTGAAAAATAAATACTCAAAGTACAGATACCTGAAAAATCTTAAGTACAGTAACGAAGTATTTGTACTTCATTACTGTCCACCACTGTCCATGTCACAGCTCAGCACTCACATCACTGCTGAATCATTATTCACAGGAACCAACCTGAACCTGAACCTGGACCCAGCTGTGTGTCCTTAAAGAGCGACTGGTCAAAGGATATTGGTGATGACTTTAAAATAGGAGTTTCATCTAGCAAAGAGTGAGTAGTTTCCCTTTTTTGTCTTCTTTTTTAAATGATGAATTTTTCTCATTTTCATTGTTTTGATTTTGAGATCACTTATTATTTCTGATGTGAATAATTTGGTGCATCATGTCTGTAATTGAGTATTTTCAGCTTTTCATTCCTGCTCATAAAACTTTCAGATTGCTTGCTATCTCACGTGACTTTTTTTTTTTTTTTTTTTTGCCCTGAAACAAGTGGTTCTCTGGATTTGTAAGCCCAGCATTCAAATCATGTATTGAAGCTTCAGTTTCACACTCTCATCACTACTTTTGTCCTTTTTGGCATATAATAAAACCCAAAGTTTGAAAATGCACCTGTGCCTGTTTGCTCTTGGCAGCTTGGTCCCTGATACCTGGTGACACGTTTGTCTTCATGAAGGTTTATGGATCATTGTTATATCTCACTCTGGGCTGTGAGCAATAAACTTTCAATCCAAGGTTTAAAGATATTTTCTGGAATAAAAAATGCAACAAAGTGTAAAACAAGGAGCTCACATGTCTGTAACAGTTTCCTGTCAGACACCAGAACTAAAAGAGTTTTTTGTCTTGTTTACAGAAAATCACTGAAATGTTCAGTCAGTCTGTGGATTGATACTCTAAATGTTCCAGTGTTTTATGATTTTTATTTATTTATTTATTTATTTGTAGTGTTGTAAACTGTAAAGCACTTTAGTGCTATAGAGTCAAAGTCTACTTACTGATGTGTTTTTTAAGGTTCCTAGCTTTATGGAGCACTTTTTTTTAGAGCAATAAACTCTTTTTCCAGGCTAAATGAGTATCTTTCAAGTTAGTGAGATGCCATTTCCTCTCCAGGTTATCTGCTTTAAGCTGCACATTTGTGAATTATACCACAGAGTCAGGCATTTATGGTCCATGTTGTCTCATGTCCAGGCCTTTCTATGTTATCTGTTATCTACAATCTCATTGTACATCCTCTATAATGACAATAAAGGCATTCTAGTTTGAACCCCTTTAATATTTGCATTTTGTTGGATTTTTGCTGCTAGTGGTTCAATGAAAATGACAAAAAGTGAAGGAGAGAGTGGGCAGCCCTGCCTGGTGCCCCTCTGCAGACTGACGCTTCGTGACATAAGATCATTTACTAACATGCATTTGGAGAGCTGTATAGTGTTCTCATCCAATTTATAAAGGATGAACCAAATCCAAATTTGTGTAGAACTGCTAATAAAAATTTCCAGTTAACCCAGTCAAATGCTTTCTCTGCATCTAAAGAGACAATTGTGGTTTCTAATTTGTTAGTGGAACAGTAATCTATTACATTTATTAGTATTATTGTCTGAGTGCTGACCCTTGTTAAAACCTGTTTGGTCAGGATGTATTATAAGTGGAGTAATATTTTCTAATCTTCTGGCAAGAACTGCAAATTATTTTAAGGTCTACATTAATGAGTGAGATTGGGCAGTAGCTGGATGGGAGTGTGGGGTCTTTGCCTGGTTTAAGAAGCAGGCTGATGTTAGCAGAGTTTATATTTGGAGATAGTGTTTGATTATTCTGAATCTGAGTCACCATTCTGAAAAAAGTGGGTTCTAGCTCAGACCAAAATTCTTTATAAATATTTGCTGGAAATCCATCTGGACCTGGGGCTTTAGAAGAAGAAGAAGAAGAAACAGCTTTTATTGTCCCACAAAGGGGAAATTTAGGTGTAACAGCAGCAAAAATGTCAAAACACAACAGGACAAGATTAACAATACTACTACTACTAATAATAAAAAAATAATGTATACTGTACAGGATTATACCTACAGGAAATAACAATATAATATTACTATACAGTATATACATATTATTGGTTCTATTTTTGCCGGGAGCAGTGATGGTTTATTTGTTTGTTTGTTGTGGTTTTGTTGGGAGCAGTGATGGTTATACAGTCTTACAGCTGCTGGGAGAAAGGATCTATGATAACGCTCCTTTGTGCATTTAGGATGCAGCAGTCTGTCACTGAAGGAGCTCTCCAGTTCAGTAAGAAATTTGTGCATGGGGTGGGAGACTTTGTCCATGATTGATGTTATTTTGGTCAGATTCCTTCTGTCTCCCACCACCTGCACTGAGTCGAGAGGACATCCCAGGACAGAGCTGGCCTTCTTGATGAGCTTATCTAACCGCTTCCTCTCAGCTGCAGATAAGCTGCTGCTCCAACATACTGCTGCATAGAAGATAGCTCATGCTACTAGAGAGTCATAGAAGGTCTTCAGGAGTGCCCCCTGCACTCCAAAAGACCTCAACCTTCTCAGCAGGTAGGGTCTGCTCTGACCCTTCCGGTAAAGCGCATCAGTGTTGTGAGTCCAGTCCAGTTTATTGTTCAGGTGAACACCCAGGTACTTATAAGAGTCCACTATCTCAATGTCCACTCCCTGGATGTTCACCGGTGTCAGTGTGGTGGGTCTGCGCCTGCGGATATCCACCACCTGCTCCTTGGTTCTAGCAGCATTGATCAGGAGGTGGTTCCGCTGGCACCGGTAGGTGCTGCAGTTCGCCAGGCCGGTAGGTGAACTGCAGCAGATCCAACAAAGACGTCACCATGAGGCGAAGATGGTTGAGGACCAGCCTCTCGAGGGTCTTCATTAGATGTGATGTCAGAGCTACCGGCCTGTAGCTGCTAAGATCCTCTGGATGTTTGTTCTTTGGTACCGGTACCACACAGGAGGTCTTCCACAGTTGTGGTACTTTCCCCAGCTTCGGGCTCAGGTTGAACATGTATCCCATGAGGCCACACAGCTGATCTGTGCAGCACCTCAGGAGCCTGGAGCTGATGCTGTCTGGACCTGCTGCCAGATGGCATTTTTTGGTAGGTGCTGTAAGTGTTCTTGGAATTCAGACATTGAGTGAGGTGAATCCAGAGCCATAACCTGTTCATCATTTAGCTTTGGTAGATTTATATTGTTAAGAAATTCCTCAATAGCAGTATCAGATGGATTAATCTATGATGAATATAAAGCTTCATAAAAGTCTTTAAAGGATTTATTTATTTGTTGTGGGTCATGAGTAATATTACCAGTTGAGTCTTTAATAGAATAAATAGCTGTTTTTTCTTTAGTTTTAACTGGTTAGCAAGTAATTTTCCAGATTTATTTCCATGTTCAAAGTTTTGCAATCGCATCTTCTTCGACAGAAATTGTGTCTTATCAGTTGTTTCATTTAATTCCAGTTTTAGTTTTCTCATGTTGTTAATTATATGTTCTTGTGGTGAAGCAGCATAGGCAGCGTCTAAAGATGTAATTTTTTTTGTTCTAATTCTTTTTTCTTTATTTTTCTTATGTGAGCAGCTGTTGGAAAGATTTTATTACCCCAATGCTGATATTTAAAATTATTATTCCTACTTCTGTTTATTTGCAACTAATCTGCTTTTACACTGAAATAAAATGGATATTGTGGGTCTAAAAGTGGTGGGAGGATTTGAGGCCTGTTGGATTTGCTCTTATTCATGTTCAGGGCCCCAGAACCTCCTGCCACCTTCCCGCAGCTGCCTGCTGTAGCTAAGCAGGCACTCTTAGCTCGTTCACAGAGTTTCCGCCGCCTGTACCATGCCATCTGTTATGGCCCAGTGTTGAACTTCTTGCTCAATCCCAAGATGTATGCCAAGCTCAGCAGTTTACTAAAAGGCCCTAATGGGGTTCATGGATAGGACACCTCTCAGAACAGTTGCCCATTTTTTGATTTATTTTTGGGGCTGGGCATAAATCTGCCAATTCAACCCACCCTTAGGCAAAATTATCCTCAAATTCTCCCAACATCTAACTAGTGTAAAGTCTGAGCAGTTTTAAATCCTTTTTAATGAGCACTGTAAGATGGCCATGAGAAGGTTGATTTTGACAGTTGTTTTGATGGATTTTTCTTACTGTCATGATGATGAATTAAAAATGCTCTGGGATGTTTGTGCCCTTTTAGATAATATGGGATGATTAATGAAGAGTATAAAAGTGCTGGCTCAGCACAAATCTTAGACAAAGAAAGGGGAAGAGTATAAATACCACGCTTAGAAGAGGATGTACCGATAGTCTTTTTCCGTGTTGTCCGTTTTTTCAGTAACTGCTAAGGCACAACCTCCCAGGAGGGCTTTTTTTGCTTTTTGTGTTTGTAGACTTCTTAGTACTAGTATCTTCTTGCAACGGAACTTGCTCATCGCCATGGATCATTTGGACAGTTTGATTTTATTTGGACTCATGCTTAATCTCATGGGCTTTCCTCGGTCGGAAGGAGGATTGACGAGGAAGCCTGGGCATGATCAATAGTTTCTCTCTTCTTCTCTCTGTCTCTGTGTGTGTTTTCCAGTCTTAACTATGTTACGGTCTCTTTTTTAACTGTAGATAAGTAGAAAAAAAAGTAGCTATACACACACACACACACACACACACACACACACAATTTTATTGTTTGCAGTAATGTGTGTGTATGCGCCTCTGTCATGCAATGTACTCAATAATGAGGGCAAGAAACTGCAACCATGCCCCCCGCGATCCAGAGGCGAATAGGGAAAGGACCCAGGGGACCCAGGCCATCCACAGCCCAGGAGCTTAGAAGACCTGAGGCCACACATCCTGATGGCAACCACGTGCACCTCCCACCCCCGGGAGGCCGGCACCTCCAGGGCCAAGCACGCGGCCCCCGAGGCCCCAAGTGCCCGAGAACAGCCCAACACCCGACAATCATTTTTTTATTTCCAGTTCACGAGGATAGTTTTCTTAGCGATGCATAAGGCAGTAAGAACTATGTGTGATATATTTGTTTCCATGATTAATTCACTTAAATCACCTAGAATGCACAATTTTGTGATGCTGGGATATCGCAATTAAAACATGTGGATAAGTGTTCACATATCCTCTGCCAGCACCTCTGAACAGGTGTACAAGACCAAATTGCACGCATATAGTTTTCAGTATGATTGCCTGAACAGTGGGTGCATATATTTGTGTCTCTGAGGCCCATTTGGAACATCCTGTGTCCTGTATAATGTGTTCTATGGAGAGTTTTGTATTGTATAAGTTGTAAATTTGGACTTTTAGTCATTTTGAAAGTGTTTAAACATATCTGTGTCCAGAAGTTTTCTTCTGGGTTGATGGAAAGATCTCGCTCCCATTTTGTGGTTGGGAGGGATATTTAATCATTAATTTTTAATAATAACTTATATATTTTTGATAATAATTTAGGGGTATAAAGATTTAGAAATTCTGTTACCAATACAGGGGTTTCTAATTTTAAATTATTTAAGTTAAACCTTGCCTGTATGATGGACCTCAACTGCTGGTATTCAAGAAATTTGCTATTGCTAATTTCATATTTTGAAATAAGTTCTTCAAATGAAATAAAGGTTCCATCTTGAATGACATGTTCTAAATTCTTTATTCCTTTCTCTTGCCATGTTGAAAAGTTCAAGGTAGAGAGTTCCAGCATGTGAGATCATCCTCTATTGTTTTTAATAGAGGAATATGATTCAACCGTACCAGGTCTGACTGCCTGGGGGAAACATTTATACCTAAATATCTAATGTTGCCAGATTGTAGTGAGGTGGTCGTGGTGTTCTGAAAATTACAATTCAGAGGTAAAACTGTTGATTTACTCCAATTGATGGAGTAGTCTGATATAGATGAAAATGTATCTATAAGTATGATTGTTTTTAAAAGAGAGGTTTGTGGGTTCCCAAGGAAAAGTAATACATCATCAGCATAAAGGCTTATCTTATGGTCTGTGTTTTCTGTTTGAATTCCTTTAATATCTACATTTTGTCGGATTGTTGCTGCTAGTGGTTCAATGAAAATGGCAAAGAGTGAAGGAGAAAGCGGGCAGCCCTACCCGGTGCCTCTCTGCAGACTGAAGCTTTGGGAAATAAGATCATTTGTTCTAACACGTGCATTTGGAGAGCTGTATAGTTTTCTGATCCAGTTTATGAACGATGAACCAAATCCAAATTTGTGTAGAACTGCTAACAGAAATTTCCAATTTACCTGATCAAATGCCTTCTCTGCATCTAAAGAGACAACTGTGGTTTCTAATTTATTAATAGAACAGTAATCTATTACATTTATCAGTCTGTGTGTATTATTGGCTGAGTGCCAACCCTTGATAAAACCTGTTTGGTCTAGATGTATAATAGATGGAGTGATTTTGTTTTCTAATCTTCTGGCAAGGACTTTGCAAATTATTTTAAGGTCTGCATTAATAAGAGAGATTGGCCTGTAGCTGGATGGGAGTGTGGGGTCTTTAAGAAGGTGGTTTAAGAAGTAGACTAATGTTGGAAGAGTTCATGTTTGGAGAGACCGCGTGATTGCTCTGAATTTGAGCCACCATTCTGAGAAAAGAGGATTTTAGGACAGACCAAAATTCTTTATAAAATTCTATTGGAAAACCATCTGGGCCTGAGGCTTTATTATTTGGGAGATGCTGTATTGCTTCATAAAATTCAGATGATGAAAAAGGGGAATCAAGAGCCGCAGCCTGTTCATCATTTAGTTTAGGTAGATTTATGTTAAGATATTCTTCAATTTCAGCATCAGATGGATTAATCTGTGATGAGTATAAGACTTCATAGAAGTCTTTAAAAGAGTTATTTATTTGTTGTGGGTCATGAGTAATGTTACCTGTTGAATCCTTAATAGAATAGATAGCTGTTTTTTCTTTATTAATTTTAACTGGTTGGCCAAAGATTTTTCAGATTTATTTCCATGTTCGAAGTTTTCTAAACGCAGCCTCTGCAACATAAATTGTCCTTTTATCAATTATTTCATTTAACTCCAGTTTCAGTTTCCTCAGGTTGTTACTTATATGTTCTTGTGGTGAGGCAGCATAGGCAGTTTCTAAAGATTAAATTTTTTGTTCTAATTCTAACACAAGTGTTTTCTCTTTATTTTTCTTATGCGAGCAGTAAGATATTATTTTGCCCCGCATTACTGCCTTTCCTGCTTCCCAAAGAACACATGGTGATATTGCTGGAAGATCATTATATTCTAAATATGCTGACCACTCCTTTTTGAAATAATTCATAAAATCTTGTTCTTTAAGTAATGATGTATTAAGTCTCCAGTTCCTAATTGGCGGTGTGACTTTTATCTGTGTCAGAGACAAAGACACCAGTGTATGATCACTGATAGTGATAGGATGAATTTGAGTGTCTGTGATATCCATCATCATGGAGCTGCTAACTAGAAAATAGTCTAAGCGGGAGTGAGAGTGATGTACTGGTGAGAAAAAGGATACTCCCTCAGAGTGGGGTGATGTGAACGCCAAGCATCACAAAGACCAAAATCCTTCATGTACTGTTTAAGAATGTCTGCAGACTGCCAGTTCCTTTGACTCACTGCTGTACTGAGCCTGTCCATGTCTGCATTAAGTACCAGGTTGAAGTCTCCTCCTATTACAAGTGTGGAGTAAGAGTGATCAGATAGTGAAGTGAAGAAGGTATGAAAGAAGGAAGGGGTCATCAACATTTGGTCCATAAATGCTAGCAATGCATAAATCTGTATTCTGAATAGATAAATGAAGTATTATAAATCTACTTTCTGGGTCTATTGTAGTGTTGCTAATGTTCAATTGAATTCAATTTTATTTATATAGCGCCAAATCACAACAGTCACCTCAAGGCACTTTGTATTGTGGATAAAGACCCTACAATAATACAGAGAAAACCCAACAGTCAAAACGACCCCCTATGAGCAGCACTTGATGACAGTGGGTAGGAAAAACTCACTTTTAAAAGGAAGAAACCTCCAGCAGAACCAGGCTCTGGGAGGGGCAGTCATCTCCTGTGACCGGTTGGGGCTGAGGGGAGAGAAAAAAGACATGCTGTGGAAGAGAGCCAGAGATTAATAACAATTAATGATTAAATGCAGAGTGGACAATAAACAAAGTAAATAAGGTGAATGAAAAGAAACAGTGCATTATGGGAACCCCCCAGCAGCGTAGGCCTATAGCAGCATAACTAAGGGATGGTTCAGGGTCACCTGATCAGCCCTAACTATAAGCTTGATCAATAAGGAAAAGTTCAAAAAGGAAAGTTTTAAGCCTAATCTTAAAAATAGAGAGGGTGTCTGTCTCCCGAATCCAAGCTGGAAGCTGGTTCCACAGAAGAGGGGCCTGAAAGCTGAAGGCTCTGCCTCCCATTCTACTCTTAAGTATCCTAGGAACCACAAGTAAGCCAACAGCCTGAGAGCGAAGTGCTCTGTTTGGGGTGATATGGCACTATAAGGTCTTTGAGATAAGATGGAGCCTGATTATTCAAGACCTTGTAGGTGAGGAGAAGGATTTTAAATTCTATTCTAGATTTAACAGGGAGCCAATGAAGAGAAGCCAATATGGGAGAAATCTGCTCTCTCTTTCTGGTCCCTGTCAGTACTCTAGCTGCAGCATTTTGGATCAGCTGAAGACTTTTCAGGGAGCTTTTAGGACAGCCTGATAATAACGACTTACAATATTCCAGCCTAGAAGTAATAAATGCATGAATTAGCTTTTCAGCATCACTCTGAGAAAGGATGTTTCTAATTTTAGAAATATTGCGCAAATGCAAAAAAGCGGTCCTACATATTTGTTTAATATGTGCATTGAAGGACAAATCCTGGTCAAAAATGACTCCAAAATTTCTCACAGTGTTACTGGAGGCCAAAGTAATGCCATCCAGAGTAAGTATCTGGTTTGACACCATGTTTCTAAGATTTGTGGGGCCGAGTACAAGAATTTCAGTTTTATCTGAATTTAGAAGCAGGAAATTAGAAGTCATCCAGGCCTTAATGTCTTTAAGACATTCCTGCAGTTTAACTAATTGATGTGCGTCATCTGGCGTCATTGATAGGTAAAACTGAGTGTCATCTGCATAACAATGAAAACTGATGCAATGCTTTCTAATAATACTGCCTAAGGGAAGCATGTATAATGTAAATAAAATTGGTCCTAGCACAGAACCCTGTGGAACTCCATAATTAACCTTAGTGCGTGAAGAAGACTTCCCATTTACATTAACAAATTGGAGTCTATTAGATAAATATGATTCAAACCACTGCGGTGCAGTACCTTTAATACCTATAGTGTGTTTTAATCTCTGTAATAAAATGTTACGGTCAACAGTATCAAAGCTGCACTGAGGTCCAACAGGACAAGAACAGAGATGAGTCCACTGTCAGAGGCTGTAAGAAGATCATTTGTAACCTTCACTAATGCTGTTTCTGTACTGTGATGAATTCTGAAACCTGACTGAAACTCTTCAAATAAACGTTCCTCTGCAGATGATCAGTTAGCTGTTTTACAACTACTCTTTCAAGAATCTTTGAGAGAAAAGGAAGGTTGGAGATTGGCCTATAATTAGCTAAAACAGCTCGGTCAGTGATGGCTTTTTAAGTAGAGGTTTAATTACAGCCACCTTGAAGGCCTGTGGTACATAGCCAACTAATAAAGACTGATTGATCATTTTTAAGATAGAAGCATCAATAATTGGAAAGACTTCTTTGAACAGTCTAGTAGGAATGGGATCTAATAAACATGTTGCTGGTTTGGAGGAAGTAACTATTGAAGTTAACTCTGAAAGATCAACTGGAGCGAAAGAGTCTAAACAAATACCAGCAGTGCTGAAAGCAGCCGAACATGAAGATAAATCTTTGAGATGGTTATGAATAACTTTTTCTCTAATGTCTAAAATTTTATTTGTAAAGAAATGCATGAAGTCACTACTAGTTTAAGTGAAAGAAATACTCGGCTCTACAGAGCTCTGACTCTTTGTCAGCCTGGCTACAGTGCTGAAAACAAACCTGGGGTTGTTCTTATTTTCTTCAATTAATGATGAGTAGCAAGATGTCCTAGCTTCAAGGAGGGTGTTTTTATAGAGCAACAAACTCTTTTTCCAGGCTAAATGAGCATCTTCTAATTTAGTGAGACGCCATTCCCTCTCCAGCTTTCGGGTTATCTGCTTTAAGCTGTGCGTTTGTGAATTATACCACGGAGTCAGGCACTTCTGATTTGAAGCTCTCCTTTTCAAAGGAGCCACAGTATCCAAAGTCGTACGCAGTGAGGATGCAAAACTATTGATGAGATCATCTACCTCACTGGGAGCAGAGTTTAGCTAGCTGCTCTGCACTGTGTTGGCACTGAAGAGCATAACAGGGAAGGAATTAGATCCTTAAACTTAGTTACAGCACTTTCAGAAAGACTTCTACTGTAATAAAACTTATTCCCCACTGCTGTGTAATCCATTAAAGTAAATGTAAAATTTTACTAAGAAATGATCAGACAAAAGGGGGCTTTCAGGGAATACTGTTAAGTCTTCAGTTTCTATGCCATATGTCAGGACAAGATCCAGAGTATGATTAAAGTGGTGGGTGGGCTCCTTTACATTTTGAGTGAAGCCAATTGAATCGAATAACAGATTAAATGCAGTGTTGAGGCTGTCATTCTCAGCATCTACATGGATGTTAAAATCACCCACTATAAAGATTTTATCTGAACTGAGCACTAAATCAGATAAAAAGTCTGAGAAATAAGACAAACTCTGAGTAACGACCAGGTGGACGATAGACAATAACAAACAGAACAGGTTCTAGATTCTATTTCTAACATTTGTAGGTAGAACAGAGAGCAGAATACTGCAGTCAGGCCTTCTAAATGTAGAAGCATGTATTAGTTCCTCTAATACGCAGAGATAGAAAAGATCACACTGATTATTTTTCAGCTAATAAACAGATTTATGGAAGGAAATGCTGAGTCTCCTAAAGACATTTCCAAAGAGTAGCAGGCATTTGTTGAAAGGAAGCAGAGCTCGAATTGATCAGTGCTACTTCCAAACCAAATCATTTCACACAGTGCATTCGATCTATAGTGTTTTAGTGACTCAGAGGAAGTTGTTGAGAACTGGGAGCTCAGCAGTGAAAGCACAGAGAGAGAGACTGTCTTACTCCAGGGCGCTTCAGCTGAAAGGAAATCTTTGTGAAGGAGTTGGTGAGAGCTGTTAGGACTAAACCACAGTGAGCTGAAAGCTGTGAACAGCTGCAGACGGAGCTGTAGATTCTCAGTGGGATCACTGAGGGCTAGTAAAGCTTTGCTGCTACAGGGAGTCATCTGCTTCACTCTTCATCCAAACATCACTTCATGGACTTTGAGCTTGTGTTGGTCCCTGTGTGGATGAGAGCTAATTCTTCATGATTCCTTCACAGAGTGGATCAGGAGAGCTCAGAGGTTCCCAGTGGTCAGTCTGCCCAGCAGCATCCAACACAGCTGGACTCCATATTTATGGTTTGTACATGTACAACAACTACTGTTACATCTGTTCTTTCAGTCATCTCCATGCTGCACTTTGTACACCAGTGGATTGCACTGCTCAACATTGTTACCAAAGATGTCTACTTCATAGAGAAAATGTAAGCTGTGACATTTACGATATCAGATTGGTTACAGTGTCCAAGATTTATTTATTTTCTGTTCCAGCCGCTGGAGGACAACATCATCAGTTTTGTGAAGAACGAGCTGAAGAAGATCCAGAAGGTTCTGAGTCCAGATTACCCAAAATGCTTAGAGAGTCATTGGGAGGGTGACACGGACTTGGAGGGTGAGGATAAAGAGCAGAAGAGAAGCAGAGAGGCTTTTGTGAAGATCATACTGCACTTCCTGAGGAGAATGAAGCAGGAGGAGCTGGCTGACCGTCTGCAGAGCAGTAAGAGGATTTCTCTAAAAGATTTAAGCTGCTGCAAAAATAAAATATTTACTAATGTCTCAAGAGATGGACCAACATGTTGGCCTACTTAATATATAATAATTCATTTTAATAGCTTAATATTGCATTTTCAGAATACATGGCTCCACTCTGTCGACAAGAACTTAAATCTGCTCTGAAGAAGAAGTTCCAGTGTGTGTTTGAGGGGATCGCTAAAGCAGGAAACCCAACCCTTCTGAATCAGATCTACACAGAGCTCTACATCACAGAGGGAGGGACTGCAGAGGTCAATGAGGAACATGAGGTCAGACAGATTGAAACAGCATCCAGGAAACCAGACAGACCAGAAACAACAATCAGACAAGAAGACATCTTTAAAGGCTTACCTGGAAGAGATGAACCAATCAGAACAGTGCTGACAAAGGGAGTGGCTGGCATTGGGAAAACAGTCCTAACACAGAAGTTCACTCTGGACTGGGCTGAAGACAAAGCCAACCAGGACATCCAGTTCATGTTTCCATTCACTTTCAGAGAGCTGAATGTGCTGAAAGAGGAAAAGTTCAGCTTGGTGGAACTTGTTCATCACTTCTTTACTGAAACCAAAGAAGCAGGAATCTGCAGCTTTGAAGACTTCCAGGTTGTGTTCATCTTTGATGGTCTGGATGAGTGTCGACTTCCTCTGGACTTCCATAAAACCACAATCCTAACTGACCCCAAAAAGTCCACCTCAGTGGATGTGCTGCTGACAAACCTCATCAGGGGGAACCTGCTTCCCTCTGCTCGCCTCTGGATAACCACACGACCTGCAGCAGCCAATCAGATCCCTGCTCAGTGTGTTGACATGGTGACAGAGGTCAGAGGGTTCACTGACCCACAGAAGGAGGAGTACTTCAGGAAGAGATTCGGAGATGAGGAGCAGGCCAGCAGGATCATCTCCCACATCAAGACATCACGAAGCCTCCACATCATGTGCCACATCCCAGTCTTCTGCTGGATCACTGCTACAGTTCTGGAGGATGTGCTGAAAACCAGAGATAGAGGAGAGCTGCCCAAGACCCTGACTGAGATGTACATCCACTTCCTGGTGGTTCAGGCAAAACTGAGAAATATCAAGTATGATGGAGGAGCTGAGATAGATCCACACTGGAGTCCAGAGAGCAGGAAGATGATTGAGTCTCTGGGAAAACTGGCTTTTGATCAGCTGCAGAAAGGAAACCTGATCTTCTATGAATCAGACCTGACAGAGTGTGGCATTGATATCAGAGCAGCCTCAGTGTACTCAGGAGTGTTCACACAGATCTTTATAGAGGAGAGAGGGCTGTACCAGGACAAGGTGTTCTGCTTCATCCATCTGAGTGTTCAGGAGTTTCTGGCTGCTCTTCATGTCCATCTGACCTTCATCAACTCTGGAGTCAATCTGCTGGAAGAACAACAGACAACCTCCGAGACAGAGAAACACCTCTACCAGAGTGCTGTGAACAAGGCCTTACAGAGTCCAAATGGACACCTGGACTTGTTCCTCCGCTTCCTCCTGGGTCTTTCACTGCAGACCAATCAGACTCTCCTACGAGGTCTTCTGGCACAGACAGGAAGTAGCTCACAGACCAATCAGGAAACAGTCCAGTACATCAAGAAGAAGATCAATGAGAATCTGTCTGCAGAGAAAAGCATCAACCTGTTCCACTGTCTGAATGAACTGAATGATCGTTCTCTAGTGGAAGAGATCCAACAGTCCCTGAGATCAGGAAGTCTCTCCACAGATAAACTGTCTCCTGCTCAGTGGTCAGCTCTGGTCTTCATCTTACTGTCATCACAAAAAGATCTGGATGTGTTTGACCTGAAGAAATACTCTGCTTCAGAGGAGGCTCTGCTGAGGCTGCTGCCAGTGGTCAAAGCCTCTAAAAAAGTTCTGTAAGTTATCATAAAGCTTTTGTGACTTAAATACACTTCATAGGAAATCACTTATTTATTTTCTTCTCACGATCTATACAGTGGTTTGAAAACTTTCTGATTTCTTAAACGTTTCATATTTTAACATTTAAATATTTTCAGATCAGCAAACAAATTTTAACAATTTAACCATTGTAAATATTAGACATGTAATTTTCAAATCATTGAGTTCATTCATTGAGGGAATTTAATTATTTCAATTATTATTGGCCCTTCATTGTTTCAATCATCATTTATAATGTAAATCCCATTGCCCTACGGGTGGTCTTTGTCCTCCAGGCTTGGGCCCTCTACCAGAGGCCTTTGCAGCTTGATGGGCCTGCACAGTATCTTAGCTATTCCCAGGACTGCGCACTTCTGGACAGAAATCCCAGATGTCGTTCCTGGTCTTTCCTGGAACCATTCTCCCAGTCTGGCAGTAAATGCTCCAAGTGTTCCGATTTCTATAGGGACCACTGGTACCTTCACCTTCCATGTCCTTTCTAGCTCTTCTCTGAGTCCTTGGTATTTTTTTGACCTTCTTGTGTTCACTTGCCATTGTTTAGTATTGCGACGACACTACTCTGTCCAGTTGGCTAGCCATCACAGGTTTGTCAATGTCTGGAAGTCCCACAGCACCTTATCTCTGTTATTCTCAAGCACCCTTGCATCCGTATTCATGGATCTTTTTTGTTTCATCTAGGACAGTGGCTCTGACACTCACTAGTCCTTTGCCTTCTTCCATCCGCTTAGCATACAGTCTCAGGGTGCTGGATTTAGGGTGAAACCCTCCAAGGTAAGGCGCTTTCTCTTCTTGACATCTGTGGCCATTTCGTCGTTGTTATCCGTAGCCAGTTTTGTCATTGATCTGGCTGAGGGGATTCAGGACTATGTAGAACAGCAGTGGGGACAGAGCATCTCCTTGGTAAATCCCACACTTGATGGTGACTTGTACAATTGGCTTTAAGTTGGCCTCCAGTGTTGTTCTCCACATTCCCATTGAGTTCCTGATTAAGGCTCTTAGGGTCCTGTTGATTTTGTACAGTTCTAGGCATTCCAGGATCCATGTGTGTGGCACTGAGTCATAGTCTTTCTTGTAATCAATCCAGATGTTGGACAGGTTGGTCAGCCTGGTCTTACACTCTAGAGTGACTGCTCTCTTTACCAGTAGGTGGTGTTTTGCTCCTCTTGTATTTGTGCCAATTCTTTTCTGGGTCCCACTTATGTATTGAGCCATGTGCCTGCTCATCCTAAATGCTGTGATGCCTGACAGGAGTTTCATGTTGTACTGAGGCAGGTTATTGGCCAATAGTTTGATTTGACCAGTCCCTTCTGGGGGTCCTTGGAGATCAAGCCCATATGGCCTTCAGTAAGCCATTCTGGATGTGGCTTAGCCTCTAGCAGCTAGTTCATTTGTGTTGCCAGGCACTTGTGGATTGTGAAGAAATCTGTTACCAGCTTATTTCTTTCGGCACGTTTGTTGATCGGACAGGAATTACACAACACAATGGAATAAGGATTCAATTATTAACTTTAATTAGCCATTACACACACATGTTACAGATTGATATGGACCAGACTGTGAACTATGACTGAGCTAATACAGAAACAAAATCAGAGCACAAAGTCTAATTCCTATCTAAGCCAGTCCAGATCTCATACACTCAGAGCTTATCCATTCTGGTTACATCATATGCAAAAAGGAAATGTGCAAGACAAAGAATCCCAGCACTTCGTATGACCTCTGAGTTTCACCTTATTGCTAGTTTTGGTCTCCTTGTTGTCTCCTGCAGGTGCCTGTTACTGACCATTGTCAGAACCTCAGATTGGTAAACACATACCCACCAAGAACACACTGGCCCTGGCCACACCAAAACATATGTACTTCTGTATTGTTAAGCAACTATTTTGTTTATGTTATACTCTAAGGTAAAGTTACTCAGGCAAATAAGTGTGAGAATAATAAAAGCAAATACATATCATGAATGTACTTGAAGCTTCATAAAACTCACTCCTCTAAAAGTGTAATGCGGTTCTTTAGCCTGTAGGTGTGCTTCATATCAGGGCCTGGTGCTGTCCAGCTCGTTATATCCGAGACTGTTTCTTGGATGTCTGCCACTGTGATAGTTACTGGAACAGGGAAGATGCTGCGGTCTTCTCTTAGATCAGGGGTCGGCAACCCGCGGCTCCGGAGCTGCATGCAGCTCATTCAGGCACTGTGGGGCTGGCAGAAGTAAATTATAAGTATCCAATTGAAGTGCATTTTATTTTTATCAGTTCGGTTTTTGTTGTAGTTTTAAATTGGAACATTATTGTGATCTTGAAATATTAAAATAAAATTATTTTATTTATCTATTTATTTATTTTAGTTTTTCAGTATATGTGTCACTTGCAGTAGCTACCAGCTTCCGGTAGCGGCTACCGGCTTCCAGTAGTATTTGCGGCTCTCACTGTTTTGTTTTCCATGGAAACCGGGTTCAAATGGCTCTTTCTGTATTACAGGTTGCAGACCCCTGTCTTAGATCCACTAACCTTTGAGTATTGGTGTTGTGTGACACTATTCCAGTATTGCTGGAATAGCGTATGGGAGTGCTATGGGGGTACTGTTCTCATAGTGTTCCCCTGCCACTGAGAGTACACCTTTGATGGTTCAGTGGAGCACACTAAATATATATTGATGATCATGCAAGTGTGACAAATATGTAACAAAGCAGGAAAGCAATAAGGGGCAAATACTTTATCACAGTACTGTATTAGCTTACTGTGTTTGGTTGTTTCTTACTTCCAGCATGAAGAAGCATTTGCACATTGACAAACACCACTGTCTGATTCTGCCTCTTAATTACTGAGCATATGTTGGCTTGATATCAGCTGAACAATTATAAGATTATTAACTTATGAGTACTACCAGCATTTCACCTTAGACAGACAGTTCTGCTATATCATCCAGGTTGTTTGTTTTTTTTTCTGTGTGAAATATCTCTCCTCTCTCTGCACTCTTCCCCGTCCCCTCCCAAACACAGAGTTTTTCACCAACAGAAATGCCTGGTGGTGCAAACAAGTGAAGAAGATGAGATAAGGGAACATCTGTGGATGCACAGTTACATTAAGCTTTGATTGAAAAAAAAGAAAAAAAAAAAGTCCAGTCAGTCAGCTCCATGTGTCATCCATTTTTCCTGCAGCCCGAATGGAAGTTTGTCAACTATAGGATGAATTTCACGTGCCGTATCAAAGTAAAGTAAGCCTGGTATGCAACCTTCGCTCTTGGCAGAGACTATTTCCAAAAGAAGGTCCCCTAGATCACGTAGCAGATTGGGGTCTTATTTGTGATTCTGGGAAAATATTCCAGCTTATCAAAGAGAGCCCTTTCCAAGGCTTCGGGAGAGCTGTAACACTCTTGCAACCTCTCCCACACTTTAGCAAGTCCAAATGAAGGATTATTGAAGTGCGCAGCTCTGAGGCATTTTGCATGTTGCAAGGATTCGTCACCTAACCATTTGTTCAACAGGTCGAGCTCCTGTCGAGCTGTTAAGTACAGTTGAGCTCAAAGGTTTACATACCCCGTCAGAATTTTTGCTTTCTTGGACTTTTTTCAGAGAATATGAATGATAACACAAAAACATCTTTTCCACTCATGCTTAGTGGTTTAGTGCATGGTAGCGGCTGATGCACTTTGACACCCTGGGATAGCTGAGGGACACCAAGATTCCCATGGCTCTGAGGTAGGGAGGCATAGGGTGTGATACTCGGAGCACATGTGTCACTCACCAGCTTGGGTTGAAAATATGTGGAAGTCACTGGCATGTCAGGAGGTTTTGCATCTTCTTTTGGAGTTGTTTTTAAACCTGTGTTTGGTCTTTCACATACTGGTATATTGTGAGTTATCATACCTCTGACAAAGATCTCCACTAATGCATCCTGACTCCATTTCACTTGCTGCAGCCTAATAGACATTGTCTTCAGCAAGGGCAGTCTCTGCATCTCATTCTTGATGAAGCGCATCCAAAGTGGCCTCAAGACGTGTTTCTTCTACTTTGAGCTGTGCTTACTTAAATCTCACTTCAATTTCTTTCTGAGCAAAGGCTGCTTTTGCTCGTGCCGCTTCTGCCTTGGCCCATGCATTAAGTGCACCAATGCTGGCCAATGACTTATTAGAGACCTTTGATGATTTTGATGCGTGGGTACGGACTGACACGGCATAATCTCCTAGCTGAGACATGTCTGGGTTCTAGGTGTGACTGGCGTGTGTATCCTGAGATTTTGTTGCAGTGGATTAATGTCTTTTCACTGTTCTGCTCTCACTTTTCAACCTGAATACAGCTAAGCAGACAAACTCCTCGACAAATGACAGGTGTATGGTCTTCTTTATTGAGACCTTTCCCGTCAAATGGTGACAGAGTGAAACTGTAACAAATTATAAAATGCAGTCTTTCAGATTCTTGCTTGCATTATGAATATTACACTTTCAAATACTTCTGAACATATAGAAAATCAAAATATGAGCTGCATATTCATTACAAAAGGCAAACCAAGGTGCAAAGATGCAAATCAAAAATCACATAGCATCACTATGTGAGCACGAAATCGATGTAAACATTACAGTAACTGTGATTATCCTAAACATTTCTAAACCAAAAGTAACCATATTGGATGAAGATGTGCTAAACAGTGACATTACTTACAGACAGTGCTTTCCGTAAAGCAACAAAGAAGGATGGATGGATGAAGATTCAAGCACATCTAAATCATCTGTCTTTCTATCCAGCATAACTGACTATCTAACATCCGTTTCCAGCTTGCTGGCTAACTTGGATTATTTCTATTGGCTGTGACAACACACATAAAATGAACACCAAAACAATAGCACCTCCTGATGGCGGGAGGTAACATCCACCAGAACATAAAGCTTGGATGCTCAGAGACCTTCTCTGTTGCAAGTGTTGGTTATTTGGGGATGCAAAACTGTAGCAAAGCACATTTAATTGATTATAATTCTCTAATATCAATTTAATAAAGGGGAAATTAGATTAAAAGATTGCTGAGCTATTGCCCATTACTTTGACCACTGTTGACACCATCATCCATCAGCACAACCCTATGCTATATATGTTATATCTCTTCAGCCTGAGTCACTGTAACCTGTCAGAATGAAGCTGGGAAGCTCTGTCCTCCTCTCTTCAACTAGAAGACTGTGACCTGACAGAGCTAGACCTGAGTAACAACAACCTGCAGGTTTCAGGATTGAAGCTGCTGCTTCCTAGATAAATAACTCAGGGGCAGGCTGGATGGTGTAGGAGTCTAGTAATATGCAAATTCAAATAAAAAAAAACAAACAAATTCACTCCAGGCAAAAACTACCAAGAAAAAGTCACAGTTTGGTAGATCTGTCACTGAAATATGATGTGTGTAATTAATAACCCTACATAAACATTTCTGTCATTTATTTCAGGCTTTATATTCATGTAATTGAATTAATGTTACTGGCCTATTATGGGTTAAACTGTAATATGAATTATTATTCAGGAAAAAAACAAACATTTGAGAGGAACCTGTGTATTCTGTGTATAAACTGGCTTGGCTTGGCTTGGCTATTCAGACTCAGAGCTTTAGCTGTGAAGCAGACCTCTAATGTGGTCCTCCTCCTCCTCCTCCTCCTCCTCCTCATCATCATCATCATCATCATCATCATCATCATCATCATCATCATCATCATCATCATCATCATCATCATCATCATCAGTCTGTCACTCATCTGCATCTCATCCACTCTGCTTCACTCCCAGCAGCTGAAAACAGTTAGACAGCTGCAGCACAAGGTTCAGTTAGCTTTGCTCAACAATAGAAAGAAATGTGCTCCAAAGAGATACTTTTACTTTCTTACTATGAGTACATTTCACAGCCTGTACTTTTACTTGAGTAAAAGTGAGAAAGTACAGGCAACTCTGGTAGAGGTTCTTTAACCACTTTTTAACACAAGTACTTTTAAGAAAAGAATGTCAGTACTTTTGCAAATGCAATGAACTTTGCTGCATTGAAGAGAGTTGTGAGTTGTGGAGTATTAATTGTTACCTTATGATTGGACCTGTGAATTACAGTGTGAAAAAACAGTATAAGCCATGTCTCCACTTCAACACTATTTCTGTCCAATATTATATTTCACTTAAGCCCCTTACAAAGCTACAGTGGACAATTTATGTGTTCTCCAATGATCTGCAATATTGGAAAATTTGGTATTGAACTGATACAGTACCAAACACAACACAACTTTTAAAGGAACCTTCTGTACTTATATCATATAGAGGAGATGTTCAGCCATCAGTTTGTGTCCTGAAGCTCTGCTTACTTGTGTTATGCAGCAGGACAATGATCCAAAACACACCAGCAAGTCCACCTCTGATTGGCTAAAACAAAGTCCAGCTGAGATGCTTTGGCATGAGCTTAAACAGGCCGTTCATGCTGGAAAACCCTCCAATGTGGCTGAATTTAAAAAATTCTGTAAAGAAGAGTGGACCAAAATTCCTCCACAGTGATGTGAGAGACTTGTTGTCAGTTATCACAAACACTTTATTGTTGCCAAGGGTGACACAACCAGTTATTTGTCAGGGTTCTTGCTGTGGCCGGCAAGGCAGAGGACCCCAATGCAGGACTCGAAGACAAGAGCTAACTTTATACTCCAGCTTTATTAGCAAAAACGCAGAATGTAACAGAGTGTTGGTGACATTTTCTTAGGGTCTCCATGTTCCTTTTGGCTAAAGAGTCAAACCCAATTAAATCCAAAAACTCCAAAAAAATCACAGGAATGAGCAAGCTCTGGTGCAGGCTGTTTATTAGACATATTAGTTACACACAAGAGAGACAAAAACCAAGATACAGACAGTAACATAGTTGAGACTAAAATACACACACTGACAGAGAGAAGAAGAGAAGAGGGAAACACAGAGACAGAGAAAGATGCAGAAGCAGGAAGAAAAAGAGGACAGAAAAGAGAAAGGCCAGAAGTGAGAAATAAGAAGAGAGCCCAGACAAAGAGCGGGCTGCTGTTTATATCGTAAAGATGGTAACTGCACACTTGCTTTTGACCCCTCCTAATTTACATAAAGTCTTAAGCCATGAAACTTGAACCCCAACCAATCGTTGGCTATATTACACCTATTCTAAAGTCACATGTTTAAGGCGTACACATCACATGGGTAACTCTTGGTTTATGACAATTTGAACAGGTGTCACAATGATGAATCCTCTTTCCCTTAAGCATATGCTAAGATAGCACCCCAGTATCATCCCACACAGCCAGGTTTCATCTCCTCCCCTTAACTCATATCACAGAAATGCAGGAGAGGCCTAAGGAAATCCATATTTGGAACATACCTGTCATAAGGCTTTGCTGAAATACAATCATGGGGTTACAAAAGTCATGTGAAGCAGATAAGGTCTGTGTCTCAATAAAGCCACAAAAGCATATGAGCGCATATAACAGACCTTTCCCACACCCCAGTAATCTAAAAACATGCAGTGCTCATTAACTCAGTGTGTGTGTGTGACTACAGATCCAAGATGGTGCCATTGTGTGTGGCTTGCCGTGTTTCTCTGTCTCTATTGTTGTTAGTTTTCCTATTCACTGTGTAACATTTCTAAGGTTTGCCTTACTACTACATATATATGATCACCAAGCCCTTTTAAATATTTTACATGATGTGAATGGACAATGGGAAACACTGCAACCTTTCCAGGCTTTCATTCCTCCTTACCTGCGACGCCCTCCTATCATCTTACCTCGTACTACTCACCACCGCAGAAGACGGGGCAAGAGACGTGGACAACTCGTGAAACTTTGGGCTCATCTGGCCCTGTTCTCAGGCCACTCCCCCTATTCTTCTTTCTTCAGGATTCCCCAACAATTCTGTCACTACGATGTACGCCATCCTATTTGCTCTGATACCAATACCAAATATTGATTTGTAACTATCAATTTAAGATTAACCTGCCCACAAGTAGCAGTCCAATTAAATTAAAGTGTAAATCAATCAGTTTTGTATTTTTCACCTCCATGGAACTTTTTTTTTGTTTTTGCTGCCTGCAAATTCCACATTAACTTTGTCAAAAAGTTACAGTGATACTTGCTTAAGAAACCTAATCCTTTACTACTTGCTTTCTTATTGTCTTTTCAGACTGAGTCTCTGTAACCTCTCAGAGAGAAGCTATAAAACTCTGTCCTCAGTTCTCTGCTCCCAGTCCTCTAGTGTGACAGAGCTGGACCTGAGTAGCAATGACCTGAAGGACTCAGGAGTGAAAGCTTTATCTTCTGGACTGGAGAATCCACATTGTAAACTGGAAACACTCAGGTCAGCATTCTTCAAATGTTCAACAGATGACTAAAATCTGGTTTCCATTAGTGTTTAACTGATGCAGGGGTGTATGAAAGTTTGTTTCACCACTAAAAGAAAAAAATTAATCGGCATCCGTAACTCAAAATTTAAAGAAAACAATTCAGTTATGTATCTCAAATTTTCAACTTAGCTGTGCCACTCTAAAAGCTCAGAGAAAGATGGAATTTCCTTGATACTTGGTAGCAGATGACACCAATGTATGCACACTCAAAATGGGGTAGTGACAGTATCAGTGAGCTAGCAGTTTCTACCAAAACTGAACAAATTGTGATCATCTTTTTGACTGTCAATGGTCAAAATGCCTCCCAGCAAAAAACAGCAGCATAAAAGTTAAGGAATCAATGTTTTCATGTCATTCTGTTGGACAGTCATAGACTGTAACTCGAAATTTCGAGTTATGGATGGATTTGGTTTTTTTGGGTGGGGGGGGGGGGGGGGGGGGGGGGGGGGGGGTTGGCAGAAACAATCATCCATAGGACTGTGTCTGCTGTGATTTGTCAAATTATCTACACTGGCAGTTTTTTCTCTGCTCTTTTTTGAGTTTCTTTATTTGAAAGATTTCTTTCAATCATCTCCTGAGCCTTGAATCTGGACTGAAATGCTTTCAATGTTTTCCTAAACTGGCTGATGGATCTGATCAAAAAGTAAAAAACAGACAAAAGAAATGTGTTGGCTGTTGGTCACCATGGTGAAATCCTGTTTTCTGCACAGTTTGTTCTTCTTCCTCTCTCTGTGTCTGATTCTTAATGAAGTCTTTCCTCATGTGCACCTCTAAATGATGTCAGCCTCACCAGCAGCACAGTTCAGTGGAGGATGATGTTTAGCTGCCACTTTGGTTCTGCAAAGATTTGATGGGTTGTGATCAAATTAGTTTCAGATGTTCATGTTGTCCTCACAATGAAATATAAGAACTTCAACAATCAGCAGACTTTTAATTTAGTGCCATCATCTGCTCAGACTTCTAGTTTGACCAAACCTTTCATTCAAACCAAAAACCAGCAAAACTAATGACACTCCCATCAGCCTCAGTCCTACTTTATGTAGATTTGATCATCATTTTGACTTCACTGATTTTATCACTTGTAGACTTTAACATTTAGACTGACTTGTTTTTTTTTAAGTCCTGTTTCATTTTTAAAATGATTTGTTGCTGCAGTTTGTTGTCTGCATGCAGCTGCTCTGCTGTTCTCTAAGAGTATCTGTCATGTCTGCAGGCTGTCAGGCTGCCTGATCACAGAAGAAGGTTGTAAGTCTCTGGTCTCAGCTTTGAGCTCCAACCCCCCCCATCTGAGAGAGCTGGACCTGAGCTACAACCATCCAGGAGAGGCAGGAGTGAAGGTGCTGGAGCAGCTGAGACTGGAAACTCTCAGGTATGGAGAGGCCTGTTGCAGCCACAGACAGTGTCTGATAGAGGAGGAAGCTGTACTTCACTCTGGCCCTGTCTGATGACTTCATGCTGGATACGAGTGTTATCTGAACAGTCACACATAGAGGAACCTTTTTACTTTGCTTCAATCAGAAATTCTGCTTGAACAGAAACAGTACTGTAGATATCTGTACAGAATAAAATAGAATAGAACTTTATTGTCATTATACATACAACGAAATTAATCATTATACATACAATGAAATTCCATTGAGATAACCATCCAAGAGAAGGACAGACAAGACTAACGTAGAAGAGAAGGGTGTCTGCAGCCGCTGGCCCCTTAGGGTGCCGCCGCCAGTATCCTCAGTCCCCGAAAAAAGGAAACAGGCACACAGTAGAGTAGTTAGGTTAAAAAAAACAAATCCATCTGGTACGGTTCATTTTATTTCTCATTAATGTACATTCAGCACCTCATCTTGACAGAAAAATAAAAACAGAAATGTAGAAATTTTTGCAAATTTATTAAAAAAGAAAAACTGGAATTTCACATGGTCATAAGTATTCAGACCCTTTGCTATGACACTCATATTTAACTTATATGCTGTCCATTTCTTCTGATCCTCCTTGAGATGGTTCTACTCCTTCATTGGAGTCCAGCTGTGTTTAATTAAACTGATTTGACTTGATTAGGAAAGACACACACCTGTCTCCAGGCACACACCTGTCACCAGACCTCACAGCTCAGAGTGCATGTCAGAGCAAATGAGAATCATGAGGTCGAAGGAACTGCCCAAGGATCTCAGAGACAGAATTGTGGCAAGGGACAGATCTGGCCAAGGTTACAAAAGAATTTCTGCAGCACTCAGGGTTTCTCAGAGCACAGTGGCCTCCATAATCCTTAAATGGAAAAAGTTTGGGATGACCAGAACTCTTCCTAGACCTGGCCGTCCAGGAAAAACTGAGCAATCGTGGGAGAAGAGCCTTGGTGAAAGAGGTAAAGAAGAACCCAAAGTTCACTGTGGCTGGGCTCCAGAGATGCAGCAGGGAGATGGGAGAAAGTTCCACGAAGTGAACTATCACTGCCGCCCTCCACCAGTCGAGGCTTTATGGCAGAGTGGCCCGACGGAAGCTTCTCCTCAGTGCAAGACATATAAAAGCATATGAAGGACTCCCAGACTATGAGAAATTAGATTCTCTGGTCTGATGAGATGAAGATTGAACATTTTGGCAGTAATTCTAAGAGGTATGTGTGGAGAAAACCAGGCACTGCTCATCACCTGAACAATACAATCCCAACTGTGAAACATGGTGGTGGCAGCATCATGCTATGGGGGTGTTTTTCACTGGTTGCAAGTGAAGGAAAGATGAATGTGGCCACATACAGAGAGATCCTGGAAGAAAACCTCTCCCAGAGTGCTCAGGACCTCAGGTTCACCTTCCAACAAGACAATGACCCTACGCACACAGCTAAAATAACAAAGGAGTGGCTTCAGAACAACTCTGTGACCATTCTTGACTGGCCCAGTCAGAGCCCTGACCTAAACCCAATTGAGCATCTCTGGAGAGACCTGAAAATGGCCGTCCACCAACGTTCACCATCCAACCTGACCGAACTGGAGAGGATCTGCAAGGAAGAATGGCAGAGGATCCCCAAATCCAGATGTGAAAAACTTGTTGCATCATTCTCAAGAAGACTCATGGCTGTACTAGCTCAAAATGGTGCTTCTACTCAATACTGAGCAAAGGGTCTGAATACTTATGACCATGTGAAATTCCAGTTTTTCTTTTTTAATAAATTTGCAAAAATTTCTACATTTCTGTTTTTTTTTCTGTCAAGATGGGGTGCTGAATGTACATTAATGAGAAATAAAATGAACTTTTTTGATTTTAACAAATGGCTGCAATGAAACAAAGAATGAAAAATTTAAAGGGGTCTGAATACTTTCCATACCCACTGTATCTCTAAGGGAGAGGCCAGCCACCCTTCGAAGGAAACTCATTTCTGCCACTTGTATTCGCGATCTTATTCCTACCCTCACCTTGTGACCATAGGTGAGGGTAGGAACATAGATCGATCTGTAAATCGACAGCTTTGCTTTTACACTAAGCTCCCTCTTCACCACAACAGACAAGCACAGCATCCTCATCACTGCAGACGCAGCCCCGATCCATCGGTCAGTCTCCCGCTCCCTTCTCCCGTCACTCGTGAACAAGACCCGAGATACTTGAACTCCTCAACTTGGGGCAGGAACTCGTACCTAAACCAGAGAGGGCACTCCACCCTTTTCCGGCTGAGGACCATGGCCTCAGACTTAGAGGTGTTGATTCTCATGCCAGCCGCTTCACACTCAGCTGTGAACCATTCTACTGCGAGCTGGAGGCTGCCCCCTGATGAAGCCAACAGGACCACATCATCTGCAAAAAGCAGAGACAAGAGTGAGACCACCAAGGAAGAAGCCTTCCACCACCTGGCTATGCCTAGAAATTCTATCCATAAAATTTATGAACAGAATCTGTGACAAAGTGCAGCCCTGACGGAGTCCAACACCCACAGGAAACGAGTCCAACTTACTGCCGGCTACACTAACCAAGCTCTCACTGCAGTTGTACAGAGACTGAATGGCCCGCAACAGTAAGCCAGACACCCCATACTCCCACAGGAATCCCCGAGGGACATTCTCCAAGTCCACAAAGCACATGTAGACTGGTTGGGTGAACTCCCACGCACACTCGAATATCCCGATAGAATAAAGAGCTGGCCCAGCATTCCACGACCAGGTAGAAAACCGCATTGTTCCTCCTGGATCCAAGGTTCAACTAACAGGCAAATCCTCCTTTCCAGCACCCTGGCCTTACCTTACCGGGAAGGCTGAGGAGTGTGATTCCCCAAAAGATGGAGCATACCTTCCGGTCTCTCTTCTTGAAAATGGGGACCACCATCCTGGTCTGCCAATCCAGTGGCACTGCCTCAGATCTCCACGCGATGCTGCAGAGGTGTGTCACCCAAGATAGCCCTACAACATCGAGAACCTTCAGGAACTCAGGGCGAAACTTGTCCACCCCAGGGGCCCTGCCACCAAGGAGTT
The DNA here is from genome assembly GCF_007364275.1 of Archocentrus centrarchus. Classification (NCBI taxonomy): domain Eukaryota; kingdom Metazoa; phylum Chordata; class Actinopteri; order Cichliformes; family Cichlidae; genus Archocentrus; species Archocentrus centrarchus. The sequence continues at coordinate 7,915,460 of NC_044347.1, forward strand.
GTTTAACCACCTCAGTCACCTCATCCCCGGTCATCCCCCCTCGTTCCCAGACTCTGCTTCCACTACAGAAGGCATGTCAGTGGGATTCAGGAGGTCCTTGAAGTATTCCTTCCACCGTCCAACTATAGTCTCAGTTGAAGTCAGCAGCACCCCACCCGCACCATAAACCGTGTGAGTGGAGCACCGCTTTCCCCTCCTGAGTTGCCTGACGGTTTACCAGAATCACTTCGATGCCATCCAAAAGTTTTTTTCCATAGCCTCACTGATCTCCTCCCACACCCAAGTTTTTGCTTCGGCCACTGCCCGATAGCTGCATTCCGCTTGGCCTGCCGATACCTGTCAGCTGCCTCTGGAGTCCCACAAGCTAACCCAGCTCGATAAGACTCCTTCTACAGCTTGATGGCTGTGTTGGAAATTTATTGCTATTTTCATCCATCGTCCATACTTTTTCCCTCCATTAGTAGTGGATATCTGCCACTATATATATTTTTCATACACTGCCTGTACTCTTTTGCTGTTAACAGCCCCTTATACTTTCTGTACCTTCTCTCCCCCTCTGAACTATCTGAACTCTCTCCCCTTATACTGTATATACTTTTTCTCCCCTCTTTGAATTCTCTCCTTATACTGTCCATACTCCTTCTCTCCTCTGTGAACTCTTTTCCCTTTTATTGTCTATACTTTCTTTCCCCTCCTTGAACTTTCTCCCCTTATACTGGTTGTACCTTCTTACCCCGTACATTGCTTGTACTTTTTCTCTCCCTCCTCACTTGTCCTTATCAACTTCATATACTGTCTATACCCTTTCCCCCCACCATTAGCAGTGATTATCCTTCACTTCTTATGTTAAAAGGGACTGTCCCTTATTAGATCTGTACAGGTTCTACCTGTGACAGCTTCTCCGTTTCAATAGGGTCCTGGCCACACACGTCAGCGGAGTATTACCCAACTGATACTATGTGACACTACTTAAAGCTGTAGCGGGGTGACTCGCCTGGCTTCTTACCACTGATAATCCTAACGTCTGCCCCGCTTCCTCTGCACTCCGATGTCGCCAGTCAGGGAGGCTCACGCAGCTGACACCGAAGTACAGTCCCGTTAGTTGTAGTGGCTAACCCCTCTCGATCAGTGCACTTGGAAATGTGCCATATCAAAGTTTATAGGCTAGGCTGAAAGCCCAAGGGACATATGTAAATTTTAGGTGGATTCAAGACTAGTGTGACCAAAATAGAGCTAGATGTTAGAGCTTAACTTGCCTAGGCTTTTACTATCGCATGAGACTAAGTGTACCATGTATAGAGGGAAATAACTGTCAAAAGGACAACTCTTGACTCTTTTAGAGTCAAATTTTTATTATGCAGGTTCAGCTCAAGCAGTTGCGTAGCTCAAAATCAATTCTCAATCAATTCTTAAAATTCAGTAATTAATTCCAAATTCAGAATTCAGAAACAATTCTAATCAATCATAATACTAATCTCAAAACAGTTAAATTCCAGTCCAGTGACACGCAGTTTGGCTGACTCTGTGTGGATGTCTCAAAAATCCTTTAATAACATCGAAAGGAATCGGCTTTTGCCTTTAACTGGTCTTTTCTTTTTTCTTTTGTGTTTTTATTTATCTGTACGTCATACTGGACTGATAAAAAGGGATAACCAAATCCTGTACCCAGCACAGGCGAGTCAGCATGTCCTCTTCACAATATTATTGGATAATGGTCATGCTAGATTAACCTCACCCTCAGGTAAACATGGACAGTTGGATGATACTAAACTAGTTCATGTTTTAATAATACTTCTTTTAGCTGGTGACATTGAAGTAAATCCGGGGCCACAGCCAGCTGGCCCGCGGCCGCTGCCGTTTGGATTGCCAACGCTGCTCTTAGGGCTGCCATCGAAACTGCCTTGGTCTGTTCCTGTGCTTCCTCCATTTCCTCTGCTGCTCCCCGGGCCTGTTCTTGGTTTTCCGCCGCTGCTCCCTGGGCCTGTTACTGGTTTTCAGCTACTGCTCCCCGGGCCTGTTCCTGGTCTTCCGCCGCTGCTCCTCGGGCCTGTTCCTGGTCTTCCGCCGCTGCTCCCCGGGCCTGTTCCTGGTCTTCCGCCGCTGCTCCTCGGGTCTGTTCCTGGTCTTTTGCTGCTGCTCCCCGGGCCTGTTCCTGGTTTTTTGCCGCGGCTTTCCGGGCCTGCTTCGGGGCTGGCGCCGCTGCTTCCTGGGCCTGATTATGGGTTTCCGCCGGTTTGCGCGGCTCCTGGATCATTATCGCTGCTCTCCGGTCTGGCTCCTGGGCTGACTCCGCTGATCCCTGGTCTGGCTCGTGGGTTGACACTATTGCCCCCTGGTCCGGCTTCTGGGCTGACACCGTTGCTCCCCGAGCTTTCTCCTGAGCTTTCGCCGTTGCGACCAGTGCCAGCTCCGGGGTTGCCTTTGCTGCTCCCCGGGCTTGTTGACTGTTGTGATGATGCCCAGCAGTCACATCCAAAAAGGTACAGGAATCCAGTTCTTAAACGGCATAGATCCACTAAAATATTCCGGACATTAAACCAGGCTAAGGTTGTCTGGGACCTGTTATCAAAAATAAAGGGATTATTTGGCGGGCACTTGAATATCCGCAGTATGAGGCCAAAACATGAACAGCTGGAACACCTGCTTTGTAATTCCAACATTGACTTTTTAGGACTTTCGGAGACGTGGCTGTCCCACTCCTCCCCAGAGGCTGTAGTAAATATGCCCGGTTACAATGTATTTAGGAAGGATAGAGAAAGTGGGAAGGGTGGGGGAGTATTAATATATGTTAGAAATACTCTTAAGTGTACGATGATTGCATGGCCAAGTGAAATAGTTTTGGAATGTGTTGGTGTAGAGATATCACTTTCTGAAACAATGTCTTTTATAATAGTATGTATGTATAGAAAGCCCACAGCAAAAAAATGATTTCTGACCAACTTAGGATTCTTCTTGATCATTGCGATAAATATAAAGAAATTATCTTATTGGGTGATTTTAATATTAATTGGAATGTAAAGAAAGAACGAATGAATCTTAAACAAATTACTGATTATTTTAATTTAACACAAATAATAGAAAACCCGACTAGATTAACAAATCATTCTGAAACTCTCATAGATCTTTTATTTACAAATCATGCTGAGAGGATTCTTAAAACATATAATCTCATTACAGGTCTTTCTGATCATAATATTGTATTTTTCTCCCGCAAATTAAGTAAAAAACGATTCAATACTGCTAATTTTAATAATCATCATAAATTTATTCCAAAACATTTACATTCAAATCTTGAAGCTATTATAAATGAAGTAAATTGGCCCGAACTGTTTTTGGAAGATAATATTGAACTCAACTCTCAAATATTTAATTCAAAAATCACAGAACTTATGGAACCTTTTCTTAAAAGAGGGAAAGAAAATATAAGGAAAAAACAACTGCCATGGCTACCTTGACTGCCCAGCAGGGGTTCCCCAGGGCTCTATTTTGGGACCTGTTTTGTTTTCCTTGTATATAAATGACTTGCCAAATGTGTGTCAAAGTGTTCATTTCCAAATGTATGCTGATGATGCTGTTATTTTTACACCTGCAAAAAGTCCACAGGAAGCATCTTCTATCCTTACATTAGCCCTGGAGAATATACAACACTGGCTCCTTCAGTCCTCCTTACTGCTGAATGAGAAAAAAACAGTTACAATGATGTTTACAAAAAAACCTATAAAACTGGAGCGGTCTAGTGTGTTCCTGGGGGGAAAAGAGCTTGATCTTGTGCAGGATTTCAGGTACCTTGGGGTCACACTGGATCCCACACTGTCTTTTAAAAACATATAAAACTTACAGCAAGCACAATTAAATTTAATTTAAATAACTTCAAACAAATTAGACCATCAATGACAATTAATTCAGCTAAGATTTTTCTACATTCAATGATATTTTCACATATAGATTATTGCATTACATCTTGGTCACTCACTGGAGATACGTTCTTAAAACCAATAGAAATATTATTTAAAAAGGCTATAAAAATCCTTGATCAAAAGCCCTTATCATATCATCAGTGTAATATTTTGGAAAAATACAACATGCTTAATTTTGAAAATTTTATTAAATTTAAAAATAGCTGCTTAATCTATAAAGTTCTTCATGGACTAGCTCCACTTCCACTTTCTACATACATGAAATTAAGATCTGACCGAGGTTTTGGCACCAGTGCCTCTTCCAGAGGAGACCTTGAGATCCCCCTTAGAAAAACAACCTTTGGACAAACGGTTCTGTCAGTCAGAGGGGGTCATTTCTGGAATACTGTACCGACTAACATCAGAGAATGCTCCACTTACAGTACTTTTAAAAAGCACCTTAAGCAGTTTATTAAAAGTTCCCAGACATGTTCGCACTTTCACTAATTTTTATTTTCACTTGTATATTGTTTGAATGTTTGTCAACGTGTCGTCCTTTTATTGTTATTGTATACTCATGACGTCTCTGTTGTTTGTCCTTCTGCCTAGGGACTACAAATGCAAATTAGCAAAGATGCTATAATCTGGCTCATTTACAATCTGTATAAAGTATTGATTGTTTTATTAATGTGCATTGTCCCAAATAAAATAAATTGAAAAATTGAAATTGAAAAAAGAATTACTTATGAGCTGGGTGGCTGAAGAAAGGGGGATGGAAAAATATCCAATTTTGTTTAAAAATCCTTTTTGGGAAAAAAGGACTTCGGATGAGCCACTCGGCCGAAGCGACCACACCCAAATCCCAGTTCCTTAAACTGCCTCAGTGAAGTGGGGGAAAAAAGGAGAAGTCCAAAAGGAAGATGTTTTCTGTCCTTCTGTTAACTGTCCTCTTACAGTCCTCACACTGTAATCCAGAAATCTTCTTTGACTCAGTTCAAAGTCCAAAAGATAGAATTTCCACAGCGAAGGTGCATCCAACTTCAACTGAGAAGCAGGGAGAATACCAGCAGAACTGTTCAAAGTCGAATTAGTATCCACAGAGGGTTGGGGCAGTCCTCTCTGCAGAGCAGATTCTTGTCCTGGGAGAAAACTCCTGAAATCTTGTCTGATGCTTGTTGCACATTACCTTTTATAGTTTAAATCTAAGACACAGCCTAGCTTTTACACATCATGATGACAGACCATCACCCCACTGCCTTTATCCAATTATGGTATTTATGGATGACAGAGTGGGTCAGGCTGATTAAAGTGACTCATCATGCTTCTCACTGACACGTCCGATCCTCCATCATCGGATTAAAATGGAGGCTTCGCTCTTTATTTACCCATTGCCATGGTGAATCCTGGTATCAGGGCTCCATTGATGATGGCTTTCTTTCCTTACTCACACACTCGCTGAATCAGGGTGATCATACTCAGAGTTGATTGAACTAACCCTGATCAGCTGTTCTGGAACAGGAAACTCAGAGTTGCCGATCACAGAGTTGATCAACTCAAACTCAGAGTTTGTTGAACACGCTTCCTAGAATAGGCCCCTGGTGGACGATAGACAATAACAAATAAAACAGGTTTTTGAGTTTTCCAATTAGGATGGACAAGACTAAGAGTCAGGCTTTGAAAAGAATTAAAACTTTGTCTGGGTCTCCAGAGGTGCACGAGTCCACTGGCGCCTGGTCCTCACTCCACCCACGTCTGCACCCTCAGACAGCCCGCTATTGAGGCATCCCAGCAGGGACCAGTGGCTGCCCCTGTGAGACAGACTTTGTGGTCAAAAACACCCCCTAATCAAAGCCTGAAGGCCTTCACATAGAAAGCAGTGTGTGCTGTGATGATGCTACATTAGCCCAAAATGTGTGTTACACTGGCTGCTGCACTCGACCTGTACTACATCAGTTTGTGCACCCAGTCACAGTCTTTACATCTACTACATGCACCCACTCCCTGACAGCATCCGTGTTTGTCACAGCGTGTTGAACTTTAACTGCTGCACACGCAAGAGCTCCCTGGACATCGTGCTTAATAATGAAGATTAATATTGATCAAAATGATGATGATGATGATTTTTGCTCTAATCAAACAGCCTCACTGGAACACAACAATAACAGGACAGGACTATAGAGACATTTCCTTCAAGTGTATGAGTCCAAATGTTGGACTGTTCCTTTATCAGTGTCTAACAGTGTGTGTCTGAGAGCGATGCAATGTCCATGTGTGCATGCTGAAAGAGACTGTGCTGCTCTGACCCCCCTCCTCCTTTCAGGGTGGAGCCTGCTGGAGTCCAATATTTGAGACCAGGTCTGAGGAAGTGTAAGTGTGTTTTTAATGTGATTGATGAAAACAAAGCAGCACACATTCAACCATCTTCAAACTGTCACATCACTCATTCACATCTCTGATGTCAGGAGTCATCATCAAAGTGTCAATCAATGAACAGATGATGGATCAATAACTGCAGCTGGATTGTGTTTGTTCTCTCCATCAGATTCCTGTCAACTCACAATCGACACAAACACAGTGAACAGAAGACTTGAACTGTCTGGCAACAACAGGAAGGTGACACATACGATACATCAACTTTGGCAACCGTTGATGAAAGTTTTGGCATATATAGATCATTCAGACAGATTTGATCATTGTCCTCAGCTGCTGTGTAGAGATGGTCTGACTGGTCGCTGTTACTGGGAGGTCGAGTGGAGAGGAGGAGTTAAAATATCAGTGAGTTACATAAGTATCAGAAGGAAAGGAGACAGTGATGACTGTGTGTTTGGAAGGAATGATCAGTCCTGGAGTCTAAACTGCTCTGATTATGATGGTTACTCTGTCTGTCACAACAACAGAGAAACATCCATTATTTCCTCCTCATCATCATCCTCCTCCTTCTCCTTCTCCTCCTTCTTCTCTTCGTTCTTCTCCTCCTCTGTCTCTGACAGAGTAGCAGTGTATGTGGACTGTCCTGCTGGCACTCTGTCCTTCTACAGAGTCTCCTCTGACACTCTGATCCACCTCCACACCTTCAACACCACATTCACTGAACCTCTTTATCCTGGATTTGGGGTTTTGTTTCCTGCTTCCTCAGTGTCTCTGTGCTGAGTTGAGTGTAAAGAGTGTCCTCCTGTCAGAGAAACTCTGACTGTTGAACAGATAGTTCAGTCTGTACATGTCTGTCTCTTTCACTCACAAACACGTTTTCAGATTCATGGATTCAATCAGTTGATGTTTGAAACTGTTCTCAATGATTCCTTGTAAACTTCTTCCTCTTCAGTCCTTTAAAGATGGAAGCTGCCATTATTCCAGGATCCACATGTTGTTTTTCTGTCTTTTTCCACTCAAAGCTTCACAGTGAATATCAGGATGTTGTGTTTCTCTGAAGCTCAGTTCAGCTCAGATGATTCAGTTCATGTCAGCTGCAGTTAGTTTGCTGCAGATGAGACAAACTGTGATATCAGAGAGGAATCACTGAGCTGCACTGACCCAAAACATCAATTTACAAACTGCTCAGAGACGTTCACACATTATTGTCCAATGAACACAAGTTTGGTGAGCAGCCAGAGTTCATCCTGAGATTTGTTATACTGCTGTTAGAATGATGAAATCACAACTAGACTTTAACTTGTCTGTGGTGGCATTTGGACAATTAAATGATCCTTTAGAAACTGGATAGAAATTTCATTATTTGACAACATTGATTTTTCTGTGGTTCAGACTCCAATGAAAAGACAAAAGTCTGTAAATCATTCATTTATTGATCCAAATGATTAAATATCTGCTTTGTTCTATAAAGCTGAGAGAAGAGCTTCTGTTATTTGTACTAGGGATGGCACCATACCACTTTTTTATGTCTGATAGTGATACCGATATTTTACATTTAGATATCTGCTGATATTGATTAAAAAAAAGTCCAATATTTAAAAAACAAAAAAAACCCAATTGCTTTTAAATGCCTGGATCAATTTTACATAAGTCAACAGTCTCTCACACAACAAAATCAAAATTTTTTAGTTGTCCCACATACAAGAGTAAGGACCAGGGTGGACAGAGCTTTTCAGGCAATGACTCGAAAGCTCTGGAACTGTTTACCACTCCAGCTCCATTTAAATGACTCTGTGGTGTATTTAAAAAAACAAAAAGATTTAAAAAAATTTTCTGTTTAACCAGACTTTCTGTTGACTTTTTTTAAAATTCTTTTTCTTTTAATATTGTAATGTTAATGTTTTTAACATGGTGTTTTATCTGGGTTTTTTTGATATTGTGTTTTAATTATCGTACAGAGCTTTGTGAATTTTTGTCTGTGAAAAGCACTAAATAAATAAACTTTACTTACTTACAACAATCGCTCTATCACCTGAAACCTGCTGCTCCTATGTGAAAAGGTGTTGCATTGGCTTATGGTATGTTGCAAATTTCATTAGGGCTGTAATTATCAGTTATTTTAGTAATCGAGTATTCTATCAATTATTCCATCGATTACCCGAGTAACTGATAAGAAATACTTTTCTCGTATTAACAGTTCATCTGCACATTTTAACTTCCGTACTGCAGTTTTTTGCTGTGTGAAACAAACAGGGTGGATGAAGAGCTACAAAGTTCTCTTTTCTTCACTTACTGATCAGGTGGTCGATGAAGGACCTCCAGCTGTTTCCCAGTGAAGGTTTAATGGTGCTTACCGGGAGAAAAAAGCTTCGTTTGGACACTAGAGAAACATTTCCTTCTGCTGCAGCTGAGCTCGCCGGCTCTGCCTCTTTGCACTTGTGCAGACTGCACGTAAAACAGCTGACTGCTGCGGTTGTGTTATCAGTGTTTATGTTGAACAACTGGGGGCTACGTGAGCGTAATGTTGTAATGCTTTATCATGGGGTGGCTGTAGCTCAGGAGGTAGAGCAGGTCACCTACCGATCGGAAGGTCAGCGGTTGGATTCCTGGCTACTCCTTGGGCAAGATACTTAACCCCAAGTTGCTCCCTGACGCAACCGTTGGAGTGTGAATGTTAGATAACTGAAGCACTTAGCTTAGTTAATCATGGAAGTGCTTGTAGGCATGGGTAAATGTAAACATGCTGTATAAGTGCTTTGAGTGCTCAGACTGAGTAGAAAAGTGCTATATAAGAACTAGTCCATTTACTTTACATGCACAAGCATTCTCCTAAATACATTTCTACTGCAGGTCTATATTTAGTCACTATAGGGATTAAAGTATAAAAAATATTTTGACAAGGAAGGGGTCCTTCCGACGATCGCTAGTGCTAATAGTCAAGTCAAGTCAAGTCAAGTTTATTTATAAAGCACATTTAAAACAACGACGTTGACCAAAGTGCTGTACAAGATCTGTAACCCCAAGGACTATACTAAATAAAAATAAAAATATATAAATAAATAAATAAAATAATAAAATAAAAATAAATAAATAAAAACATTAAGAACAATAAATAACATAAGAAAATTAAAAATTAAAACGTTTAAAACAAGTACCATAAAATACCATAAAACAATCATCTAAAAGGAGGTAGCACTGCAGCCAAATGCCAAGGAAAAGAAATGTGTTTTTAATAGAGATTTAAATGTGTGTATCGTCTGAGCTGTGCGGATATGGAGAGGTAGATCGTTCCATAGCTTTGGTGCTGCTGCTGCAAAAGCTCGATCACCTCTCTGTTTTAGTCTAGTTTTAGGCCTCTGTAAGAGCAGCTGGTTCGATGACCTCAGAGCTCTTACAGGGGTGTGACAGTGAAGCAGCTCAGACAGATACAAAGGTGCCAGTCCGTTTAAGGCTTTAAAAGTAAGCAATAAAATCTTAAAATCGATTCTAAAACGGACAGGGAGCCAGTGAAGGGATGACAGGACTGGGGTAATGTGTTCATGCTTTTTTAAACCGGTTAAAAGACGAGCTGCCGCATTCTGGACTACCTGCAAGCGGCGCACAGATGATTGATCTATGCCAAAGTACAGAGAATTACAGTAGTCCAGGCGGGAAGTAATAAAAGCATGAATAACTTTTTCCAGGTCCTGCTGCGGGAGATAAGGTTTTACCTTGGCAATAACTCTGAGTTGGTAAAAACTGATTTTGGTAACAGCACTTACTTGCTTCTCCATTTTAAAACTACTATCTAAAATGACACCCAGATTTTTCACAGCATCACGACAGTGAGGAGCCAAATGACTCGGAGTGCCAGAGGAGTAGCTTGAGGGGTCAAATTTACCAAAGCATATGACCTCGGTTTTGCTTTCATTAAGATTTAGGAAATTGTTTCTCATCCAGGACTTGATGTCACTTAGACAGTTCAGCAGGGGTTCCCATGGATCTCTGCTGTTCAGTTTGATGGGCATATACACCTGGATGTCGTCAGCAAAACAGTGGAAACAATATTATGTTTCCTAAAAATCGACCCTAGAGGCAACATATACAATGAGAAAAGAATTGGGCCCAGAATGGACCCCTGAGGCACTCCACAAGAAAGCTTTGCTGTGGTAGAAAAACAGTTTCCTAGATGGACAGAGAAACTTCTATCAGTAAGATAAGATCTGAACCAAGTCAGAACCGTGCCTTTAATGCCAATTTCATGTTCTAGGCGGGATAGAAGGATCTCGTGGTCCACAGTGTCAAAGGCAGCTGACAGATCTAGAAGTACTAAAACTGCAGGACTACCAGAGTCCACAGTTAAAAGCAGATCGTTAAAAACTCTTAAAAGAGCCGTCTCTGTGCTGTGACGCATTCTAAAACCTGACTGAAACTTTTCCCACATTCCATGTTCACTTAAAAATGCTTGAAGTTGCTTAAAAACAACTTTTTCAAGAACCTTGGATAAAAATGGTAATTTAGAAATTGGTCTGTAATTTGAAAGAACATCAGGGTCAAGGTTCTTCTTCTTGATTAGAGGCTGTACAACTGCATGTTTAAAGGCAGCTGGAACACAACCAGATGCAAGCGCACTGTTAATCAGAGCGAGGATAGTTGGTCCCACTGAATCAAAAGCCTCTTTAAAAAGGCGAGACGGAACACAGTCTGTGGGAGAGTTTACAGGTCTCATATTGTGAATCACCTCCTTTAGTGTGGAGAGTGTGACAGGCGCAAACTGCTCAAAGACAGCTCTGCTGGGAGGAGGTGCAGATGAGTCTGTTTCAGCCTGAGGTGATGAAGGCCTGAGGGCAGAAATTTTTTCCACAAAAAATTTCTTAAAGTTTTCGCACAGTGCAGGACATACCTTCGCTTGGTTTACATTACAGCGAGGATCAACGAGTGAATTAAAAACACTAAAAAGAAAATGAGGCCTGTGACTGTTACTTGAAACAATGTTAGAGAAATAAGCAGACTTTGCATATTTTACTGCTTTCTGGTATTTCAATAAACAGTTACGCAGGATCTCTAAGGAGACATGGAGCTTATCCTTTTTCCACCTTCTCTCAGCGCGTCTGCACTCACGTCTGAGAGCGCGGGTTGTCTCATCCAGCCAGGGCTGGGAGGAAGGTTTGGTGCGTTTGGTTGTAAAAGGGGCAATACAGTCCAGTACAGCAGTGCAAGCAGATATAAAAGAGTTAGTGAAGTCCTCGGTATTCAGGCTCAAGCAAAAATCCAAATTGCTTAAGTCAGAGTTTTTAAAAGCAGCTGCAAAATCAGCAGCGCATGAAGAGTTAACCAAGCGCACACGACGTGTAGAGGATACTCTATTTATCCCTAATAGCTTGCTTGCAGTGTTTGTCTAGGTGACCTATGTCTTCCGGTTTGATAATGTCATTATGTTTTGTGATTTGTAATTGTGCTTAGTTAATGTTGTTGTGTTTTTGTAATTTGTAGTTGTGACTAGTTACTATTTGATGTGATGTCAGGATTATTGGATGAGCAGAGTTATAGATACTGACAGTGACCACTGGAGGGCAGTGATCCTGATAGTTTCTCTGGAACAGTCCAGCTCCACCCTACTATAATCCCACACTACACACTTAATGCTGTGATCCTGCTCACCACCATCAGGCACTGGGCAGCCAAACAAGCACCAAAGGAAATGAATGCGCTCCACAAACAGCAGGATCAGACTAGAAGAGAAAAGAAAGCACTAAATGTGCTCTAACAGCTCATCTAAACACACTGAATCCATTTCCCACATACCTGTGAGCATCACTGCCATCTGCAACCAAGATCAGAGCAAAAAGCCAGGAGAGCCTGAACCATGGACTCCAGGTGAGCCCTATAATCAGCTCTGATTAGAGAGCTAGAGGAGGACTCAGGGTTCATGCTGCATTCACAAGCAGCACTCAGGAGAGGAGCAGTTTCCACTAAGAATTCCCCGCTACACAACATTATAGAAATGACTGTTAGTATTAATATCCACTGGTTATGATTCACATCATTTCTTCTCTCAGTGTTTGTCTGAATGTGTCACTGAGTCAGAGCCTGTTTATCTCTGTGTCTGTGTCTCTGTTAAACATCTTTCTTCCAGCGGGAATCAAACACACACTGAGCCAAGCAGCAGTTCATCCTCCTGTGTGAGACTCTCCTCATTTAAGGCTCTTTTCACACCTGCGCTCTTTAGTCCGTTTCAGTCTGACTCTGGTTCGGTTCCCCCTTGGTGCGGTTCGCTTCTGCAGATGTGAGATTGGTTCACTTGGAGTTGGCTTGGAGTTTTTTCTGAGTGGAAAGAACCAAACCACAAGAAAAAGCTACAAGTTTACAAACTCATCAGCTGATTCAGAGCAGAGTGAACGAACTGCAGGGGAGAAAACGCCCTAAACCACCTCATAGGTCGTTTGTACAGCACCTTCTTACCACCAACACCTACGTTTCAACATGAAGCGCCCTCTAGTGGTCGCGCAGGGAAGGTCGTGTGAATAACGTGTTCGGGTTTCTCCGGCAAATTCCGAAGAAAGACGGAAATCTGGATTTCCTCAGACCTGTTTTAGTAACTCAGGTAAAGTTTGATTGTGTTCATTTTAGAAAGAAATGAATGATCAACACTTTATTGTTGCTTTCTCCTGCTGTGTGTGCTGATAACTATCAGTGGATCACTGTGATGCTGCAGAAATCTCACAAACTTGTGTGGTATTTGTGCGCTGAGGCAGCGATGGTTACGCAGCAGAACTCAGCTGAGAATCATTTTCAGATTTCTGCATTATAAACGTGTCTGTGACAGTTAGCAGCACGTCCACTGATACACAGCACAGGAAACTGTTATTAGTTCATTCTGCACACACACACAAACACTCTGCACACACCTGCATGAAGAACCAAATTTAGACTTTTGGTTTAGTGAACGTCAGATTTTCACATGTTCTGTGAGAATGTGGAAACAGTGAAGGAGAGCTTTAAAGTCCTTCAGTCAGAGCTGTGACTGGATCACACACAGACACACCAGTGGGTTCATGATGTTCAGGACCGGCTCAGAGCGGACGCTCATAAAGTCTGTGTTGAACACGCTCACCTGAACGCATCATTAACAGCATCCATTGGTTTGTAAAGGGTCAGAGGTCAGGGCTCCCTGCTGGATCTCCACATGAAGACGGAGCAGCTTCATCTGTGTGTCGAGCAGCTCAGAGCCTTCAGGAGAAAACAGCCACTTCTGCAGGACGTCAGGAATAAAGGCATCGAGGGTCAGTGTTGCTGCAGTGCTGTGTGGCTCCTGTTTCATTGTTGTCTCTCTGTGTGTTCACAGAAGTGCATCAAAGTGTGCAGATGAAGAGTTCCACTAATATTGTTTCAGTCATGGATCCAGTTTGTGAAACAGCCTCATTTTATTTAGGAAGGAAACATTTTCCTGAATCTCGGTGTCCTTGAAGCGGAGCTCGGGTCCACCTGCTTGACGGGAACCGTGAGCCAGCTCTCAGCACGAGAGTCCTTTTGCTGCTCTGTGGCCCGTACGACAAACGTGCCCTCAGCAGCAAAGAGCATTTCTCTCTAGCTTTAGTTCTGTGTCTGTGATGCTGATGAAATGATCCCATTGGATATTCAGGATGAGGCGTAGGTGCTCTGTTGTCTGTACAGAGCTGCCTGCCTTCATGCTGATATTCTCTGTAGCAGCCCTGGTCCCTGCACAAACATTGTTTCCTTTCAATATGAACTTGTATAAATGTGAAATGACAATAAAAGCTGAGCTCAGCTCATATAAAGTCCATGTTTGACTGCATCCATCAGCAGAGGCATCAAGCATTGGTCACACACAGCAGTTATGGTTGAAACTGAGAGATCATGTGACTCAAACACTTCCACAAGTGACAAAATGCACAAGATGCTGTTTGAATCCAGGAGTTCCTCCTTCATAGAGCAGCCACATTAATCCTGAACTTCCAGAGACACAAAGTTCCTGGATGGAAGAAGCTTCCTATCAGCAGCATTAATGTGTGTGCAGTTCTCTGCAAACTCAGCAGGAATCATTAATGTGAAGCTCTGAACTCTGCTGATCCTCTTTGAATCCTGGATCAGCTCAAAGGCTTCAAGATGTTGTTCAGACGTGTTGAACTGACTGAACATTGATGGACTGAAGCTTCCAGTCACAGTGAGTCAGTGTGTGTGTGTGTGTGTGTGTGTGTGTGTGTGCTGGGCTGCACACACTTCTTTAATATACAGACTGACACAGAAGGACACAGCTCAGCTTAAAGCAGCTCAAACTCCACTACAGTGTATTCTTGAATCTGCAGGGAAACTTTGAATGAACTCACTCTGATATGAAAGCTGGAGGCAAAACTTCAGTTTCTGTAAAGCCTCCAACAAACACTGCAAACTGATCACTTCCTGATTTTTGCTCCTCCCAACAACTCTGTTTCCTTTTTAAAGGTTTCACTTCACTTTCTGGAACTCGGAGCTGCAGCTGATCGTCTCCGTGTGAAGGTAATGAAGCAGTCTGTGAGCTTTTCCTGGCTAACATCAGCTGTGTGCAGCTTAGAAACACCACAAATCTGCCGCTCCATAGTTCACGGTGTGTTGTCTTCTGTGGTAAATGAGTTTGTTGCCATGGTAGCAGCAGGCAGAGTTGGGCCAGTGGACGTCTTCACTGACAGTTGTGTTTTCCTGCATCAGTCGTCCTTTGATGCTTTGTGTTAATTTGGTTTTAGTTAAGTGTGCGATCAGCAAAGATCATTGAAAAGAAATGAAAAAGCAGCAGGACTCATGCAGACCCACTGAGGGGGGGCTGATGATGAAGATGACAGAGGGATGTATGACAGCACTGCAGAAAGCAGCTGTGATGATGAGGATGTGTAACTGTGTGACACCAGAGGAGGAGTGGGTCTGATTCTCTAAACTTTGCCCATATTTAATGTGACAGTAACTTTGATTAGCACTTCCTGTTTGGGGCCTCGGGGATGATGCCCATCAGCATGAAGACTCTCTGCTGCCCCCCCCCTCCATGGACTGTTGTGTTGAGCTTCTTTGTTAAATCACTTCAATGTCCACAAATCAAATCCAGCACACTTTCTGTCACATGTGTTGACTTGCTCCTCACAGTCCTCCAGCTCCTCAGGTGTGTGTGCTGTTTGGTGTGTGTGCTGTTTGGACTCAGTCCTGGAGCTGTCAGTCACTTTGACTGTGAAGGCTCAAAGATGGCTCACCTGTTGGAGGAGGGGCGGAGTTTATTCTTTAAGCCTTTAGGAGGAGGAGGAGTTAAAGGAAACTTTCTTTAATGTTAATGCTGTCTGCAGTTCTCCTTCTCTTTCTTGGTCTCCATAAAAACATCTATAAAACCCACAAATCAATGAAGGGCGGAGCCAATAATAGTTATTATTATAATAGAGTTTAGATGTGCACAGTTTCTTCATATAATCCAGCAGCTCCTGCTGACTGCACACCTTTTCCCTGTCAGCAGCTGCAGGCTGAGGGCAGCCGGACATCCATCGTTTACCGTGACTGTTCGGAGCTGTTCGGAGGATTTTCGTCTTTCCCCCGTTTCTTCTGCTCGGAGCTTTTCCTTCCAACATGCTGTGCTGTTAATAAAAAGATGCTCCTAAAATAACGCGCCGTTAGATGCTGCAGGAACAGCTGAAACACGCTGACATGACAGTTTAACCATCCCAAATATCAGGGGCGCTGCCTCCTGCTGCCTGTAGGAGGCGCTCAGACTTTTCCCGCAGACTTTTCCTGGATGTTCCTCAAAGTTTCACTTTCACTTTCCTGATCTGGCGTCGCAGTTGTTGTCTCCGTGTGAAGCTCCGTGTGAAGGTAATGAAGCAGTCTGTGAGCTTTTCCTGGCTAACATCAGCTGTGCAGCTTGAACAAACCACAAATCTGCTGCTCCATAGTTCAACGGTAACGGACTCACAACTGGAATGGGAGCAGGGACGAGGAGCCGATCGTTAAACGGTCCTCCGCCATTTAATGTGTGTTGTGTGTGTGTGTGTGTGTGTGTGTGTGTGTGTGTGTGTGTGTGTGTGTGTGTGTGTGTGTGTGTGTGTGTGGTGTGAGTGATCAGAGTCCGTAATCAGCTCAGAGTTAGTTGATATCAGCAGCTAGCTCGAGTCGTTTGTTACTGTGGATCCACTCACTGATGACTGAAGGCAGCTTTTCCTCCATCAGTGGGTGGAGGAGGCGGAGAGGAGAGACCGGCTGGTTAATAATATCTGTAACAATAAGAGTCTGGGTGTTGCTGTGGGTGGTTGTGTGTCTGCGGCAGACTGGTCCAGGGTGTAGCAGAGAGGCTCCAGCTCCACTAAACTGGATCAGCAGAAGAAAATGAGCGGATGCAACAAGAGTGTAACGATGGTCTCGTACCCGTGTTTCTGTGACAGAGATCACAGCGGGCACTTTGTCCTGGATGATTTATACAATCTAAAAATTAGCTTAATTAGACTCACAAATAAACATGTTTTTGTGTGTTTGTGGCTCCAGTTTTCATGATTGTGGTGAAGCTGAATAGAAACGTGGAGTTGCTGCAGGTTGAAATGTTGACCAGCGTCAGCAAACATGAACACACAGCAGAGTCTGAGCTTCTCTGAGGGCCTCACAGAGGCAGCAGCAGAGAGGGTGGAGGCAGACCCCCCCCCCCCCCCCCCCCCCCCCCCCCCCCCCCCCCACACACACACACACACACACACACACATAAAGAGTCCTCCAGTGACTCCAACAGGAAGTGTTTCTTTGCTGTCAAATTAAAACAGGTTTTCATTTTAAGTTGAAATTTGAATCTTTACTTTTGGGCATTATTGAGACTTTTAGTTTCATGTGTTTGTAACTCAGTGCTGAAAGTAACTGAGTACATTTACTCGCTCGTGTCTGATGTAATGAACATGAAACAGTGTTGAGCTAAAATCTGCTCACAATGAATCCAGGTGCAGGTGTGTGACAGTTCAGCACTGATGGACTCACATCCCTCCATCTGAGTGCAGATCATTGATCCTGTAGTTGTAGAGCTGAATGTGCTCAGATCAATAACAGGATGTGTGAAGTATAATAACAGCAACAAGAACATTTACCAAACAGTTTATTAACTTTGGGGAAACTATGAACAGGCATCAGTGCAGACACCTGTGTTGTTCTTTAGTGTTGTGTCACAGACAGAAAGAAATGTCCTTTTAAAGATGAAATATTGATGATGTTTATTTGCTGCTTTGTCAGCAGCGGCTCCTGTAAAGCCCACAATCCATCAGTTTGAGCTGCTGCTGCTTTCTAACTTTGTGTAACCACTGAGATGAGTTTACAGACACAGGTCAGCTGGAACTGAGCATGTGCTCAAATGCTGAATGACTTTGTGAACACATCATAAACTCATCTGCCTCTCCTCAGCTTCATCTTCATCAGCTCCTCCTCCTCCACCTCTCTGTGCTCTCCTCCATCTGTCCTCTTCTCTCTCTGCCATTCTTTCCCTTTGCTGCAGCGCTGACACATTATTATTGATCAGCTGTTAGAGGCTGAATGTCACAGCCACAGATACTCTGATGCTTTCCTTTGACCATCCAGTTTGTCTTTATTGGCTCTGCCATTAAATCCACCTCAGTGATGACTGAGTTTCACATGGATTTTTACATCCAGCACAGATTTAACACCAACACAAATCCACAGTTAAAGTACAATTCAATTCAGTTCAATTCAAATACTTTATTATTACCCCAGGGGCAATTTGTTTTGCAGCCAACAGCAAGAATAAATAAATCTATAAAAACAATCAAACATGCAACCAGGGACACAATCATCTAAAAGAGTTCAGAAAGTTAAGTATTGGAATAAAAGAGAATTTAAATGTTTGTTCTGCACTGTGGCAGAAAGTTCCTCCTTCCTGAAGGTAATAACTGATACTTTGAGGACAGGGGGTGAGTACTATCACCCCGAATCCTTTCTGCCTTTTGGGTGGCTCGAACCCTGTACAGGAGGGCGAGATCATTAAGACTTACATTTGCCACCTTGCTACACAGTTTCACAACGTTCTCTAACCTTATTTTGTTCTTGAGGCTCAGAGAACCGAACCAACAGATTAAAGAAAAAGTTAAAACAGACTCAATAAAACAAGAATAAAACATTTTCATAAAAATGTTATCCACGTTAAAACCCCTAAGTTTCCGATACAAATACATACGCTGATGAGCTTTTGCACAAATGGCATCTGTATTTGCATCAAATGACAGTTTGTTGTCCAGTATAGTGCCCAAATATTTGTGTTTCTCCAACAAAAGTCTTTGATCATTTCTTTTGTTTTTGATGCATTTATGTCCAGAAAGGAATTCCCACACCATGTTACAAAATTGTGCACAACCGGACCATGGTCAGGATCTGCATCATGGAGCAGAGAAATGATCACTGAGTCATCTGCATATTTAATTATATATCTGTTCTTTTAGCGGCTCTGACACTCATTTGTGTAGAGAACAAATAAAGTGGAGAAAGGACACATCCACCCTCCACAAACGCTGATGAACCCTATGTCTATGCACCTGTCTGATTGCACTGATGTACATATTAGTGGAATATAGTCTACATTCTTTTATCTTTTAATTAGTCTCTGCACTGTATATTTTGTAATTTGTAATATTGTGCTATAGTTATAGCTCTAATATCTCTGTATATTTGCAATTTGTATACTTGTATATTGTCTTATAGTTTTTATACTTATTTGTTTTTTTCTGTAAGCACGAAGTACCGCAGCAATTTCCTAATGCTGTGAACCTGTTCACCCATATGGCAATAAAAACCTTCTGATTCTGATTCTGATTCTGATTCATCCCTGAGGGGAACCAGTGGAGGACAAAAGCAAATCTCATAAAATGCTGTTGACTCGCACTCTGTTAAAAAATCCATGAGCCAAGAAACCAGATTTAAGATTGTATGTACTAATAAGATGTCTCGCTAAGATACTTGGCCCTCCCAGCAGGTCCAAGTACATTTAGTGCAGTACTTTACTTCTTTGTTCTCTTAAAGTTCTGCTACTATATTTGAATATTTGCAGGTTGTTTCTCTTTTTTCTGCTCGACACTTTTTCACAGCTACAGTTACTTCAGCCTGTACAGATTCAAAGTACAGCTTACATGTTACTGAGTGTAACAGGATCTACTTTCAGTACTTTAAGTACACGTCACAGTGTCAAAGTGAATCAGTGTGTGTGTGCTGGGCTGATGTGTGTTTCCTCTGCAGTGAAGGTAGAAGTGTGTGTGAGCTGATGTGAATTCAGCAGCAGATGGATCAGTGTGAGGACAGAGAGGAGGGAGTCCCTCCCTCTAAAACCACTCTGTGTGGGGAACATGAGAGCCAGACCAAAGCTCAGAGGGTGAGATGACCATCTCTAACTGTCCATGACTCTTCTCCATGTCACAGCTCAGCACTCACATCACTGCTGCATCATTATTCACAGGAACCAACCTGAACCTGGACCTGAACCTGGACCTGAACCTGACCTGAACCCAGCTGTGTGTCCTTAAAGAGCGACCAGTCAAAGGATCTTGGTTTTGACTTTAAATCAGGTGTTCCTCCTCCTGCAGAGAGGTAATGTGTGTCTAAATGTTGTTCCTGACTCAGTGTTTCTGAATAAATTCTCCATCATGTTTAATGTCAGCTCAGCTCTTTTTCACATGTCCTGCTGACACGTTTGTCTTCATGAAGGTTTATGGATCATTGTTCTATCCTCACATGTCTGAGGGGCTGTAATGGTTCATACGTTGCTTCCATGTGAGCATGAAGGTTTCAAACAGTAAAAAACAGTGGAGTGATTTTCAAATCAGTAACTGTCAGGCAGTCAGTGTAGGGACTTCAAATAGGTGGAACCATTTCTCTCCTTCTGGTCCTCGTAAGCATTCTGGATGCAGTTCTGAATCAGTTCTAGTTTCTATTTCTAACATTTGTAGGTAGAACAGAGAGCAGAATACTGCAGTCAGGCCTTCTAAATGTAGAAGCATGTATTAGTTCCTCTAATATGCAGAGATAGAAAAGATCACACTGATTATTTTTCAGCTAATAAACAGATTGATGGAAGGAAATGCTGAGTCTCCTAAAGACATTTCCAAAGATAGCAGGCATTTGTTGAAAGGAAGCAGAGCTCGAATTGATCAGTGCTACTTCCAAAGCAAATCATTTCACACAGTGCATTCGATCTATAGTGTTTAGTGACTCAGAGGAAGTTGTTGAGAACTGGGAGCTCAGCAGTGAAAGCACAGAGAGAGAGAGACTGTCTTACTCCAGGGCGCTTCAGCTGAAAGGAAATCTTGTGAAGGAGTTGGTGAGAGCTGTTAGGACTAAACCACAGTGAGCTGAAAGCTGTGAACAGCTGCAGACTGAGCTGTAGATTCTCAGTGGGATCACTGAGGGCTAGTAAAGCTTTGCTGCTACAGGGAGTCATCTGCTTCACTCTTCATCCAAACATCACTTCATGGACTTTGAGCTTGTGTTGGTCCCTGTGTGGATGAGAGCTAATTCTTCATGATTCCTTCACAGAGTGGATCAGGAGAGCTCAGAGGTTCCCAGTGGTCAGTCTGCCCAGCAGCATCAAACACAGCTGGACTCCATATTTATGGTTTGTACATGTACAACAACTACTGTTACATCTGTTCTTTCAGTCATCTCCATGCTGCACTTTGTACACCAGTGGATTGCACTGCTCAACATTGTTACCAAAGATGTCTGCTTCACAGAGAAAATGTTCTTTTTCTTATGGATTTTGATCTCTGTCTATAGATGCTCCACAACCATTTTTATTTAACCATGTAGAGCAGCAACAGAGGAAATGCAGAGGAAGTGATCAGAACATTTTGTGTGGATGTCATTATCTTCTTATTACTGAACAAGTATCTCTATGCTGTCAGCAAAGCTGCAATAAGTGAACTGTGATATAATGAGGGGCGACTGTAGTAGGAAAGTCAAATCCAATGTCAGATTAGAGGTAAAAGGTCAAATAGAGATAAAGTCATAAGATCTGAAAGTTTTAGTGGTTTCTGGTTTCAATGAAGAAGTTTTGGTTTTAAAACAGACCTTGAAGCATATAATGGAAACTAGAACCAACCAACAACTAAGCATCATTTTTAATCTCAGTGGCCTAAAATGAGTGAAGTTTGACTGCATTTATTTTAGAAACATCTTTGCTGTAGACCAGTAGATTCTCATTGTGATCTGATGTGCAGCTATCGTTCAGAGCAGCCACCTAAACTCTGCTCCCAGTGAGGTCGATTATCTCGTCAATAGTTTTACATCCTCACTGCGTACGACTTTGGATACTGTGGCTCCTCTGAAAGGAAAGCTTCAAATCAGAAGTGCCTGACTCCGTGGTATAACTCGCAAACGCACAGCTTAAAGCAAATAACCCGTAAGCTGGAGAGGGAATGGCGTCTCACTAAATTAGAAGATGCTCATTTGGCCTTGAAAAAGAGTTTGTTGCTCTATAAAAAAGCTCTCCATGAAGCTAGGACATCTTACTACTCATTAATTGAAGAAAATAAGAACAACCCCAGGTTTCTTTTCAGCACTGTAGCCAGGCTGACAAAGAGTCAGAGCTCTGTAGAGCCGAGTATTCCTTTCACTTTAACTAGTAGTGATTTCATGGATTTATTTACAAATAAAATTTTAGACATTAGAGAAAAAATTTTTCATAACCGTCTCAAAGATTTATCTTCATGTTTGGCTGCTTTCAGCACTGTTGGTATTTGTTTAGACTCTTTCGCTCCAGTTGATCTTTCAGAGTTAACTTCAATAGTTACTTCCTCCAAACCAGCAACATGTTTATTAGATCCCATTCCTACTAGACTGTTCAAAGAAGTCTTTCCAATTATTGATGCTTCAATCCTAAAAATGATCAATCTGTCTTTATTAGTTTGCTATGTACCACAGGTCTTCAAGGTGGCTGTAATTAACCACTAATTAAAAAGTGATCACTTGACCCAGCTGTCTTAGCTAATTATAGGCCAATCTCCAACCTTCCTTTCTCTCAAAAATCCTTGAAAGAGTAGTTGTAAACAGCTAACTGATCATCTGCAGAGGAACGGTTTATTTGAAGAGTTTCAGTCAGGTTTCAGAATTCATCACAGTACAGAAACAGCATTAGTGAAGGTTACAAATGATCTTCTTACAGTCTCTGACAGTGGACTCATCTCTGTGCTTGTCCTGTTGGACCTCAGTGCAGCTTTTGATACTGTTCACCATAACATTTTATTACAGAGATTAGAGCATACTATAGGTATTAAAGGTACTGCACTGCAGTGGTTTGAATCATATTTATCTAATAGACTCTAATTTGTTCATGTAAACGGGGAGTCTTCTTCACACACTAAGGTTAATTATGGAGTTCCACAGGGTTCTGTGCTAGGACCAATTCTATTTACATTATACATGCTTCCCTTAGGCAGTATTATTAGAAAGCATTGAATCAATTTTCATTGTTATGCAGATGATACTCAGCTTTACCTATCAATGAAGCCAGATGACACACATCAATTAGTTAAACTGCAGGAATGTCTTAAAGACATTAAGGCCTGGATGACTTCTAATTTCAATCCATCCATCTGCGAACCGTTCCACTGCGAGTTGGAGGCCACACCCTGATAAAGCCAACAGGACCGCATCATCTGCAAAAAGCAGAGATGAGATTCTGAGGCCACCAAGGAAGAAGCCTTCTGCCACCTGGCTACGCCTAGAAATTCTGTCCATAAAAATTATGAACAGAATCGGTGACAAAGGGCAGCCCTGACGGAGTCCAGCACCCACAGGAAACGAATCCGACTTATTATCGGCTATACGGACCAAGCTCTCACTGCGGTTGTACAAAGACTGAATGGCCTGCAACAATGGGCCAGACACCGCATACTCCCACAGAACCTCCCAAAGGATACCCCGAGGGACACGGTCGAATGCCTTCTCCAAGTCCACAAAGCACATGTAGACTGGTTGGGCAAACTCCCACGCACACTCGAATATCCTTGAGAGGATAAAGAGCTGGTCCAGCGTTCCGCGACCAGGACGAAAACCGCATTGTTCCTCCTGGATCCGAGGTTCGACTTTCCAGCACCCTGGCATAGACCTTACCGGGAAGGCTGAGGAGTGTGATCCCCCGAAAGTTGGAGCACACCGACCAGTCTCCCTTCTTAAAGATGGGGACCACCACCCTGGTCTGCCAATCCAATGGCACTGCCCCAGATCTCCACGCGATGTTGCAGAGGCGTGTCAGCCAAGACAGCCCTACAACATCCAGAGCCTTCAGGAACTCAGGGCGAATCTCGTCCACGCCAGGGGCCTTGCCACCAAGGAGTTGTTTAACTGCCTCAGTGACCTCACCCCCAGTGATGGTCAAGTCATCTCCCTCGTCCCCAGACTCTGCTTCCACTACAGAAGGCGTGTCAGTGCGATTCAGGAGGTCCTCGAAGTATTCCTTCCACCGCCCGACTATAGCCTCAGCTGAAGTCAGCAGCACCCCACCCGCACTATAAACCGTGTGAGTGGAGCACTGCTTTCCCCTCCTGAGTTGCCTGACGGTTTGCCAGAATCGCTTCGATGCCATCCGAAAGTCTTTTTTCCATAGCCTCACCGAACTCCTCCCACACCCGAGTTTTTGCTTCGGCCCTGGCCGAGATGCGTTCCGCTTGGCCTGCCGATACCTGTCAGCTACCTCCGGAGTCCCACAGGCTAACCAAACCCGACAGGACTCTTTCTTCAGCTTGATGGCTCCCTTCACCTCCGGTGACCACCATCTGGTTCGCGGGTTACCACCACGACAGGCACCAACCACCTTGCAGCCACAGCTCTGAGCAGCAGCCTCAACAATGGAGGTGCAGAACATGGTCCATTCGGACTCAATGTCCCCAGCCTCCCTCGGAATGCTGTCGAAGTTCTGCCGGAGGTGGGAGTTGAAGATCTCCCGGACCGGGGCTTCTGCCAGGCGTTCCCAGCACACCCTCACAATTCGTTTAGGTGTGCCAGGTCTGTCCAGCATCTTCCCTCGCCACCTGATCCAACTCACCACCAGGTGGTGATCAGTAGACAGCTCAGCTCCTTTCTTCACCCGAGTGTCCAGAACATACGGCCGCAGATCTGATGATACGATTACAAAATCGATCATCGACCTGCGACCTAGGGTCTCCTGGTGCCATGTGCACTTTTGGACATCCTTATGTTCGAACATGGTGTTCGTTATGGACAAACTGTGGTTTGCACAGAAGTCCAATAACAAAACACCATTCGGGTTCAGATCGGGCAGGCCGTTCCTCCCAATCACGCCCCTCCAGGTCTCACTGTCATTGCCCACGTGAGCGTTGAAGTCTCCCAGCAAGACTATGGAGTCACCAGATGGAGCACTCTCCAGCACCCCGCCCAGCGACTCCAAAAAGGGTGGGTACTCTGAACTGTCATTCGGCGCATAAGCGCAAACAACAGTCAGGACCCGTTCCCCAGCCCGAAGGCGCAGGGAGACTACCCTCTCGTCCACCGGTGAAAACTCCGACGTACAGGCAGCAAGCCGGTGGGATACAAGAATACCCATTCCAGCTCGCTGCCTCTCACAGAGGGCAACTCCAGTCTGGAACAGAGTCCAGCCCTCCTCCAGGAGACTGGTTCCAGAGCCCAGGCCATGCGTTGAAGTGAGCCCAACAATATCTAGCTGGTATCTCTCAACCTCACGCACTAGCTCAGGCTCCTTCCCCACCAGAGAGGTGACATTCCATGTCCCAATAGCCGGTTTCAATAGCCGGGGATCGGTCCGCCAGGGCCTCCGCCCTTGGCCACCGCCCGACACACACTGCACCCAACTGATTTGGCGCTATATAAATAAAATTGAATTGAATTGATGTTTGGCTATGATTGGGTCGTTCATATAGTATTCTGTTCCAGCTGCTGGAGGAAAACATCATCACTTTTGTGAAGAACGAGCTGAAGAAGATCCAGAAGGTTCTGAGTCCAGATTACCCAGAATGCTTAGAGAGTCATGAGGAGGGTGACACGGCCTTGGAGGGTGAGGATAAAGAGCAGAAGAGAAGCAGAGAGGCTTTTGTGAAGATCACACTGCACTTCCTGAGGAGAATGAAGCAGGAGGAGCTGGCTGACCGTCTGCAGAGCAGTAAGAGGATTTCTCTGAAGATTTAAGCTGCTGCAAGAAATAAAATATTTACTAATGTCTCATTAATAATTATAATAATAATTTTAAAAGTTTATTATTGCATTTTCAGAATACATTGCTCCACTCTGTCAACAAGAACTTAAATCTAAGCTGAAGAAGAAGTTCCAGTGTGTGTTTGAGGGGATCACTAAAGCAGGAAACCCAACCCTTCTAAATCAGATCTACACAGAGCTCTACATCACAGAGGGAGGGACTGCAGAGGTCAATGATGAACATGAGGTCAGACAGATTGAAACAGCATCCAGGAAACCGGACAGACCAGAAACAACAATCAGACAAGAAGACATCTTTAAAGGCTTACCTGGAAGAGATGAACCAATCAGAACAGTGCTGACAAAGGGAGTGGCTGGCATTGGGAAAACAGTCTTAACCCAGAAGTTCACTCTGGACTGGGCTGAAGACAAAGCCAACCAGGACATCCAGTTCATGTTTCCATTGACTTTCAGAGAGCTGAATGTGCTGAAAGAGAAAAAGTTCAGTTTGGTGGAACTTGTTCATCACTTCTTTACTGAAACCAAAGAAGCAGGAATCTGCAGCTTTGAAGACTTCCAGGTTGTGTTCATCTTTGATGGTCTGGATGAGTGTCGACTTCCTCTGGAGTTCCACAACACTGAGATCCTGGCTGATGTTACAGAGTCCACCTCAGTGGATGTGCTGTTGACAAACCTCATCAGGGGGAACCTGCTTCCCTCTGCTCGCCTCTGGATAACCACACGACCTGCAGCAGCCAATGAGATCCCTGCTCAGTGTGTTGACATGGTGACAGAGGTCAGAGGGTTCACTGACCCACAGAAGGAGGAGTACTTCTGGAAGAGATTCAGAGATGAGGAGAAGGCCAGCAGGATCATCTCCCACATCAACACATCACGAAGCCTCCACATCATGTGCCACATCCCAGTCTTCTGCTGGATCACTGCTACGGTTCTGGAGGATGTGCTGAAAACCAGAGAGAGAGGAGAGCTGCCCAAGACCATAACTG
Source organism: Archocentrus centrarchus (assembly GCF_007364275.1). Taxonomy (NCBI): domain Eukaryota; kingdom Metazoa; phylum Chordata; class Actinopteri; order Cichliformes; family Cichlidae; genus Archocentrus; species Archocentrus centrarchus. The sequence goes on from NC_044347.1 coordinate 7,941,879, forward strand.
AGATGTACATCCACTTCCTGGTGGTTCAGGCCAAAGTGAAGAAGGTCAAGTATGATGGAGGAGCTGAGACAGATCCACACTGGAGTCCAGAGAGCAGGAAGATGATTGAGTCTCTGGGAAAACTGGCTTTTGATCAGGTACAGAAAGGAAACCTGATCTTCTATGAATCAGACCTGACAGAGTGTGGCATCGATATCAGAGCAGCCTCAGTGTACTCAGGAGTGTTCACACAGATCTTTATAGAGGAGAGAGGGCTGTACCAGGACAAGGTGTTCTGCTTCATCCATCTGACTGTTCAGGAGTTTCTGGCTGCTCTTCATGTCCATCTGACCTTCATCAACTCTGGAGTCAATCTGCTGGAAGAACAACAAACAACCTCCCAGACAGAACAACACCTCTACCAGATTGCTGTGAACAAGGCCTTACAGAGTCCAAATGGACACCTGGACTTGTTCCTCCGTTTCCTCCTGGGTCTTTCACTGCAGACCAATCAGACTCTCCTACGAGGTCTTCTGACACAGACAGGAAGTAGCTCACAGACCAATCAGGAAACAGTCCAGTACATTAAGGAGAAGCTCAACAAGAATCTGTCTGCAGAGAAAAGCATCAATCTGTTCCACTGTCTGAATGAACTGAATGATCGTTCTCTAGTGGAGGAGATCCAACAGTCCCTGAGATCAGGAAGTCTCTCCACAGATAAACTGTCTCCTGCTCAGTGGTCAGCTCTGGTCTTCATCTTACTGTCATCAGAAGATGATCTGGATGTGTTTGACCTGAAAAAATATTCTGCTTCAGAGGAGGCTCTGCTGAGGCTGCTGCCAGTGGTCAAAGCCTCCAAGAAAGCTCTGTAAGTTATTATAAAGCTTTCATGAGTTAAATACACTTTACAGGAAAAATGTTTTTCTTCTTATGATCCGTGCAGAGGTGTGAAAATTTACTGATTTCTTAGTTTTTGTATATTTGTCACACTTAAATTATTTCAGTTCAGGAAACAATTTTTAATAATTTAACCATTGTGAATATTATGCTACGTTCACACTGCAGCCTGAAGTGACCCAAATCCGATTTTTTTCACCGTCATGCGACCTGTATCCGATCTTTTCACGCCAGTCTGAACAACACAGATCGGATTTTTTCAAATGCGACCCAGGCATCTTCTACTGTGCATGCGGGACACTTTCAGGTTCCTCTGCTGTTCACACACAGATCACATTCAAGTCGCATATATTTGGAAATGTGAACGACTACGCCAAAAAAAATCAGATTTCACAAAAAAATGGAATTGGGTCACTTCTGGCTGCAGTGTGAACGTAGCCTTAGACATGTAATTTTTAAATAATTGAGTTCATTCATTGAGGGAATTGAATTATTTCAATTATTATTGCCACCCCCCCCCCCCCCCCCCCCCCCCCCAAACACACACACACACAGACACAGATGGGTCAAACTGTAATAATTATTTGGGGAAAAAACAAACATCTGAGAGGAACCTGTGTATTCAGACTCAGAGCTTTAGCTGTGAAGCAGACCTCTAATGTGCTCGTCCTTATTAAACATCATCATCATCATCAGTCTGTCACTCATCTGCATCTCATCCACTCTGCTTCACTCCCAGCAGCTGAAAACAGTAAGACAGCTGCAGCACAAGGTTCAGATAGCTTTGCTCAACAATAGTGTAATGGTGTGACAATTAAAGCACGTTCTTGTATAACTCAGTGCATTTATTCACTGTAGCACATTAGATTAAAAACTACACGAAGGAGCACAGTACCGTAATGTATCCACAGTATTCCTGTCTTCGCGCCATTACCCATAATTCATAGCGGAAGCCGGTAGTTTACTTCCGTTTGTGCTGTTGTTTACAGTTGCAGTCTTACACACTTGCCGTTCATTTACACATTTTGACACTGCAGTTTCTTTTACCTGGCCTAAATGTTACCACATCAGAGGTGGATACATTGCAAGGATGTTTTAAAAAGCAGCGAGGTAACAGAGCCTCACCCGTCACTTGTGTAAATGACATGAAATTATGGCCTGAAGTCAGCTACATCGACATTATCAGTTACCTTGTTTTTTTTGTAGGTGTTGATGTCGAGGAATCACGTAATTATAAGAGCACCAGATTACCTTCAAAGCAATAAAATCAATAAAGTAATGCTGAACAAACAAGGCAACGTTGTTTTCCTTAAAGCAGCTGTAGAGCCGAGCCAGAGCATCGGCCAAGCTAAGCGCTTAGCATGGGTCATGCTAAGGGAAAGTGGAGTGGTGGAGACAGTCAGCTGTTCCTGTATCGCTGATTAGAGAAATCATGTAGTGATGCGGCAGCTATTCTGTGGAAGGTAAATCACTGATCTGGATATCAGAATGTTCAAATCACAGAAACAGAAACACTGGACTGGCTGAAGGCTGTGATCGAGGAGACACGCAGCTGTCATCTTGCTAACTGCTACGTGTTTACATGTGGAAGCAAGCCATGCAGTGTTAAAGCTTTGTGTAGGCTGTATGTTGTAGTGTCACACTATAAATAAAATAGCGTAACAAAATAAGAGGCTGTACATTAAAGGAAAACTTAAAACATAAGGAAAAAATACGGTAATAGGATGCGCAACTGGGTAGTATAATTTTGGGGAAAAAGAACAAATTTACAGAATAAAATAATTTGAAAAAATATACTGATGTAGTGACAACCGACAACAGCACAAGTTGAATCCGAGCTCATGTTCCAACTAATAAAGGTGCCTGTTACAGCACAAAGTAACTGGATTTTGTCATTAATTCTGGCTCTGACTTTGGGTAAAAGGAAGTATAAAACCGTACAGAGGAAGTAGCAGTCTGTCATGGCAGCCTACGTATGCTCTTAGAGAAACCCGTGGATATGTAAACATCCTCATTCTCACCCTGCCTACTGTTTACATTTCACTTCTTATCGACAGCGCCACCTAGTGGCACGGAGTGGCATGACACTGTATAACACAACATTTCCTCCCAAAGAATACTTGAACAGAATTTACTAAAGAGGATAACTCATTAGGAAAATACATTTGAAAATTATCTGCACATTTCTAGAAACAGCATTGTAAATCAAAGGTACTAATAACAAAATAATCATGTAATTTTAACAAAATTTTCTCTCAACATTACTCCTGTAATGAACAAATTAGCCCATGTTAATACTTAAAGAAGACTTTTGTAACCAGCATCTGTAATATAATTTTTTCTCAACCCTTCCATAAGCTTAGGTAACAATTATCAACATGTTTCTACACAATGTTTATGACCTGACAAAATCTCTGTGTCAACTGGGTTTATATTTTGCACGTGGAAACTTATAAACAGGACGTGAATCATGCTGGGCATTTTCCAGTCTTGTAGCAGTAGGGTCCTGTCCAGCAACAGGAGCACAGCTTGCAGGGTGGGATGCATTCCAGTTCCTTCCATCACTCAGCATATAGGTGTGTTTACCTTTAATCTTTTTGACAGTTGCAGGAGGGGTAAACCTAGGGTGACCTTTTGGAACGTGCAATGGATTCCATATCCTCACCCTCTCTCCTATCTCGAATGAAGGCACCCTCCACCGCGTTTGGCATCAGTGTAGCGTTTCATTTGGTTTGATGTTTCAGGACTTCACGTTGTGCCCTGTCATGTAGTGGAGATGTGGCAGGAGACAGACGGAGTATGTTCAGTTTAGTACGCATTTTCCTGCCAAAGAGGAGTTCATACGGAGAGGTGGAGGTAGTCGCATGAGGCGTTGCACAGCATACTTGAAGCCATTCTAGCACAGTGGCTTTCCAGGGTGTAGATTGTTGAATTGCAGTTTGAATGCAGGTGCGGAGGGCGCAATAAAACCTTTCAACAGCTCCGTTGGCAGCTGGATAGTAGACCGATGTTCTGGTATGAGATATTCCTCTATTCTGGAGGAATGATGCAAAGGCTTCAGATGTAAATTGAGTGCCATTGTCTCCCACAATGTTCTCATTGTTGCCATGATGACTGAAAACAGATAAGAACTGAACAACATCATTTGTAGTCACAGTGTGTGAGAAAGCAAGCTCAGGCCATTTAGAATAATAATCAGTCAATGTAATGGCAAGGAATAGGATGCAGGAAGGAATAGCTGTGTCAAACGGTCCTACAATGTCAAGTCCAAGTTTTTTCCATGGCCCGTCCGGCAACAGTACAGGCTGAAGAGGGGCAGGGCGTGTTTGAGCAGTTTTGTCATTGGACTGGCACATGACACATGATGTTATGGCAGCCTGAACTTGTGAGTCCATTTTTGGCCATCAGTAGAGGTCTCTCAAGTGCTTGTGTGCACAATTCCTTGATGACTTTCATGTGCAAGTGTAATCAGTGTATGTCTGACAGAAAGTGGTGCGATGAGTCTCGTACCTCTGAGAATGTAGTTATTGTAGGTGCAGAGTTCATCTCTGATTTTGTAGTGAGGAGCAAGTGTATCACTGACTGATTTAATGGAGGCGGGCCAGCCTTTTTCCATTTGCACATGCAGATCTGTCAGTTCAGGGCATAAGGAGCCAGCTGAATCAAAGTCAGTAACAGAAAGAGCAGACAGAGTAGCAGAAATCTGAGCTACCATTTCTGGATCCACGTCGGGTACCAGATCTGAAATTACAGGCAGAGGCAGGCGTGATAGGCAATCTGCTGTGTAGTTCTGAGAACCCGGTCGGTAAACGGCATCATAATCAAAACACAGCAGGCGGGCAGACCATCGTGCAATGTGCATCCCAGCTCTGTTCATTCCTTTTGCGCTAAGAAGTGTGGTCAGAGCTTGATGGACCGTTTGAAGGGTGAAGCGTCAACCCCATAGGTATGTTCTTCTTTTCTCTGTAGCCCACACAGAAGCTAGTGCTTCCTTCTCGACAGTAGAGTACCTTTGTTCAGGCACAGAAAGTGTGCGGGAAGCAAGGGCCACAGGCTTCTCTGTTCCATCAGGCTGAACTTGGACAAAGACAGCACCCAGGCCGTAATTGCTGGCATCAGTCGATATCACGATGTGTAGGTTAGGATTAAACAGTGCAAGAGCAGGGCTGTTCACCAGAAGCTGCTTAATTTCTTCACAGCTTTCCTGTGCTTCTGTGGTCCATGCATAGTTGCTTGTTCCACTTCCACAAGAACGCATTGGAGCCACTATAATTGCAAAATTGGGCAAGAACTTGGAATACCAAGACACCAACCCAAGGAAGGATCTCAATGCAGCAGCATCAGTGGGTGGAGGAGCATTCAAAACAGCATCAACATGTTCTTTGTCTGGAAGAATGCCATGTGCTGTTATGACATGACCCAAAAAGTGTAAGGATGTCTTTCTGAAGTGACATTTGTTTTCGTTTAGCACAAGGCCAGCAGTTGTGAAGGACTGCATTCAGGTTGCTGCCGTTTTCAGCAGGAGTTTTGCCACTGATGATGTCATCCAGGTAATTCTGGACACCTGGAAGATCTTGGAGACTGTCAGCCATCATTTTTTGAAAAGCTGAGGGCACGGAGGCAAGTCCATAAGGAACTCTGCAGAATCTGAAGAGACCTTCATGTGTAATGAATGCAGTTAAATCCCTGCTAACTTCATGCAGAGGTAGCTGGTAGTATGCATTGGCCAGGTCAATAGTGTGGCACCACGTGAGGTAGAGGATAGCAGTCTGTGATCACAGCTTTGTTTGGTTCACGGAGGTCTGCACACAGTCGTAATCCTCCTGTTTTATGTCCTGTTACCACGGTTGGTGAAACTCATGGTGATGCATCGATTCGTTCAATGACTCCAGCTTTCAGGAGGCGGTCCAGTTCGGCTGCAACTGGAACTCTCACTGCAAAGGGAAGGCGTCTAAGCTTCTGCCGTACAGGTTTAACTGTAGGATCTAGTTTTACTTCATGAACAAAGGATTTCACGCAGCCTATATCAGGAGCAGCAGTGGTGAGCAATGCAGGTGATGCGTCTGTTGTCATCACCGGAGCAGCAGGAGCAGTGCATGGAGGAAGAACAGTGTTTCCAGTGATGCAGATGTGCAGCACTTCCATCAAGTCACGGCCAAGAAGAGGAGTTCCCTGTTTTACAACAAAAAAGCTAGCTGGCGTAGTAGTAGTTCCTCTACTTGCTTCCACTTGTAAACAGCCTAGTACAGGGATTGTTTTCTTTGTATGAGTAACTAGGCAGAGGTCAGGGGGGCATAGTGGTTCTACTGAAGTGTTCTTTGTAGGTTTGATGAGGCAGTATGGAAATTGCTGATCCTGTATCAACAGTGAGTCGAAGAGTTTTGGTAGGTGAAGTAGGCGTGCTTAATTCAATGTCATACTGTAGGGTTTTTGATGCATGCAAAGTGTCTCTCAAATATGGCACAGTTAGATTTGGTAGCTGAACTTCATGAACTTGTCTTGTTTTAGATGAGTAGCAGACACGAGCAAAGTGACCAACTTTTTGGCAGAGGTTACATGTAGCTTTAGCAGATGGGCACTGGCGAGAGTTAGCAAGATGTTTGTTTGAATCACACCTACAGCAACTTTTAGCAGCAGTTGATGTAACAGAAGGTGACTTAACAGGTCGAACAACAGATTTCTTATGCTGTGTAGCTGAGTATGAACGAGACTATATGGCTTGAACATTTCTGTCGCTGTTAGCTGTTAATGCTTTAGCTTGGTAAGCTGCAGATTCCATTTGTGCTGCAGGAGTAACAGCTTTATCTAATGTCAGATCAGGTTCGAGCAGAAGTCTCTCTTTTATGCTGGAGTTGGAGATGTGTTCGACTAACTGATCACAGATCATTTCCTCTGTCTTATCATCAAAGTCACATTTGGAAGCAAGGTCACGTAAGACAGTCACATAGTGCTCAACTGTCTCATGTGGTGCTTGTTTGCTTTCTGAAAGCATGCCGTTCTACAACAATCTTGACTTTGGGCGAGAAGTGTCTTTCCAAAGCAGAAACAGCAGAAGAAAATGTGTCACTTGTGTTTGTTAGTCAGTAGAAAGTTTGCTGTCCTTCGGCTCCTAAGCAGTGTCATTCCCTGTTGCATTAATTACCAGCAAGTAATTGTTGAACATACACATCCACATGTTGACTGGTAAAGCAGGTTCTCCTGGGCAGGGTAAAAACAAGGGTGGTGGATGAACGTTAGCAGCCATGCTAATGCAGCAGGAAAAAAGCAAACGGCAGAAAAAACAGACGCATGATCCCTCGTCACCAATTTGTAATGATGTGACAAGTAAAGCACGTTCTTGTATAACTCACTACATTTATTCAACGTAGCACATTAGATAGAAAACTACACGAAGGAGCGCAGTACCGTGATGATACATCCTCATTCTCATCCTGACTACCGTTTACATTTCACTTCTTATCGGCAGCACCACCTAGTGGCATGGAGTGGCATGACTATGGCAGGCCATTTTAACATAAAATCTGCTTGTTTGTCGTTTGTCTGACTATCCATAATTACATTTCAGATATCTAAAACTGCATTTTGACTAGACAAAACTAGATTTTGACTATCCAGAATGGTAATTTAAGATATCCACAATTACATTCTGACTAGTAAGAATAATAATTCAAGATATCTTCTATTACATTTTGACGAGTCAAAATTCCATTCAAGATATCTCAAATAACGTCACTATATTCGTCATTTGATGGGTCACACATCCGTAATTACAATGTAAGGTATCTCAAACGTAATTATGATTAGTCAAAATTACGTTTTTAGATATCTGAATTTAACGACTGCATGTAAGCCCCCTTGTACTGCACTGAGCTGTCCAAACAATTGCCTGTGTAGAATTTCAGGTGGCTGAAATGGCGCTGGCCTTTGTGGACAAAATTGTCATTAAATGCAACAATATAGAAAGAGCTCTTCAGTATGGGATATGCGGAGAGTGCGATAATCGTGTACTGAAAGACTGCTTCAGAAATCTGCACAGAATCTCTGATTTTATGGCAGGCCGTTTTAACAAACTGCCTTATAAACATTCCGCCAAAATGCTCCGTAATTCAAGATATCTCAAACGTCATTCTCAAACGTCTATACTTGTATATTGTCTTATAGTTTTTATACTTATTTGTTTTTTTTCTGTAAGCACGAAGTACCGCAGCAATTTCCTAATGCTGTGAACCTGTTCACCCATATGGCAATAAAACCTTCTGATTCTGATTCTGATTCTGACTAGTCAGTTAAGATATCTTAAATAGAAAAGCCGTCTAATTCAAGATATTTGTAATTCATTTTGAGATATCTTAAAAGGCATTTTGACTTGTCAAAATTACAGTTCAAGATATCTCTAATTTACTTTTGCCTAGTCGTCATTTGTTTTCAAGATATCTATAATTTAATTTGCACTAGTCAAAACTATATATCGCCTATCTAAAAATACATGTAAGATATCTTGAATTATGGTGTCATTTAAGATATCTTTAATTATAGTTATGACTTGTCAAAATAACAAACGAGATATCTCGAATGAACTTTCTGACCAGTCATAATTCAATTGTAGAAATATGTTTCAGATAGTCAGTAATTGATTGAAGATATCTTGAATTAAAACCGCCATTCAACTCAATGGTAAATCTGATGTCATTTTGACTAATCAGAATGTAGTTAGAGATATCTTAATTTACTAATACGTCTAGTCATAAATCAATTTCAGATATCTGGAATGTAAGTGTGGTGAATCGGATTTTATGTTAAAACGGTCTGCCATAGCATGACACTGTACTGTATAACACAACAATAGAAAGAAATGTACTCCAAAGAGCTACTTTTACTTTATTACTTTGAGTACATTTAACAGCCTGTACTTCTACTTGAGTAAAAGTGAAAAAGTAGAGGCTACTCTGTTAAAGTTATTTTCCAGAGTATTTTTTTTTTAACACAAGTACTTTTAAGAAAAGAGTGTCAGTACTTTGTAAATGCAATGAACTTTGCTGCATTGAAGCGAGTTGTGGAGTATCAATTATATTAATTATATATATATATATATATATATATATATATAGTTCCAATCATATGTTTCATATATATATATATATATATATATATATATATATATATATATATATATATATATATGAAACATATGATTGGAACTGTCTATTACAGTATGAAAAAATCAATATAAGCCATGTCTCCATACACTTTAACACTATTTCTGTCCATGCTGGGAAACCCTCCAATGTGGCTGAATTAAAACAATTCTGTAAAGAAGAGTGGACCAAAATTCCTCCACAGCGACGTGAGAGACTCGTCAGAAATCACAAACACTTGATTACAGTTCTTTCTGCCAAGGGTGGCACCACCAATTATTTGCCAGGGTTGCTGCTGTGGCCAGCAAGGCAGAGGACCCCAATGCAAGAGTTGAAGGCGAGAGCTAACTATATACTCCAGCTTTATTAGCAGAAACACAGAATGTAACAGAGCTGGTCAGGAGCCAGCAGTACATAACTCAAAAAAAAAAAAGACTCTCAAACTTGGCTCCGAGAAACATAACAAGAACTTGAAGCATAAAGGCACACGGCAAACAAATGATGATGCGACAAGGATCAAGGGGAAACGCAGACAATGAGCCTATTCCAGGAAGCAGGTTTAGCTCCAACTCTGGGTTTGTTAATCCTACAGGAAAACTCAGGTTTTCAGTTCCAGAAAGAGCTAACTCCAACTCTGAGTCAGTTACCATGGTAACAGACTCTGTGACCCTCACCTGGCAGGTTTTATCCATCAAACTCTGAGTATCTCTCTGACTCCGCCCCTCCTGCTGCACCTGAACCACCTGTCTGACACTCCCATTCATTTCCTCCTTCATGAAGTGGCTGTCAGAGCATCAGAGGAGCGAATTCATCTGCAGACATTTATGTTTCTACAAGCTCTGAAATCCCAGTTAGACGTTAGTTTGTTATTTTTGTAACATGAAGCTTTTACAGTCGTTCACTCGTCAACAGGCTGTAAGGATGGAGACAGCGATGATGTCACAGATTTATAATGAGGCAGCTGTCAGACTGTCAGTCAGTTCCTCTGAAACATTTACTGTAGTTACTGTAGCATCACTGTTACATCACACTGATCTGGATGAAGCTGCTGACACAGAACACACTGTGGATGGAAAAATGTCTGGATCAGAAGATGATGTGAATGTTTGAGTGAAGATGACGCTGAAATGATTGGAAGACTTGAAAACTGAACTAAATGGATTTAAAGTGACTTAAATGTCAGTATTTTGAAAGTTACAGTGTCTGAAATTCAGAGTATGAATCTCTACATTTTTCCACTGAAAATCACCTAAATCAGTGATCATAGGATCATAACGGATCCGCAAACCGTGTCCGAGTCCACCCGCGCAGCAGGAGGATCCAAATGGATCAGGATCACGGATTCAGACCGGATAAGGCCCAGATCCAGTTCAGGCTCCAGTCATTTTCCAGTTCATCCAGTCTGGATTCGTTCATAATGGATTCATTTTCCCTACACAATCTGCATTTTTTAAATTAAAATGTCTCATCCTCCCAAAATGTGCTGAAATATTTAAAACATATAAAGCGAGGAATGGTGTTTGTGTAGACGTTGAATTTGTGATAAAAAAGGAACAGTGGTGTATTGTAGTATCAATTCCATCACTTTAGTATTGATCTGATATCTATAGTAACATTGATATGTAACTATAAATTTAGGATCGATCCATCCAATAGTAGCACTCAAATTAAAATGTAAATCAGTTTTTTCCATCTCTCTGAAACTTTTCTGTGCTGCCTGTAAATTCCTCACTGACTTCCACGAAAAGTTCCAGTGATTCTTACTTAAGAAGACTAATCCTTTACTATTTGTTTTCTTATTATTGTCTTCTCAGACTGAGTCTCTGCAACCTCTCAGAGAGAAGCTGTCAAACTCTGTCCTCAGTTCTCAGTTCCCAGTCCTCTAGTCTGAGAGAGCTGGACCTGAGTAACAATGACCTGAAGGACTCAGGAGTGAAAGCTTTATCTTTTGGACTTGAGAATCCACATTGTAAACTAGAAACACTCAGGTCAGCATTCTTCAAATGTTCAACTGATGACTAAAATCTGGTTTTCCAGTCCAAAGACATGCAGTTATTGGGGTTAGGTTAATTGGTAATTATAAATTGCCCATATGTGTGAACTGTTGTCTGTCTTTCTGTGTTAGCCCTGTGACAGGCTGGTGACCTGTACAGGTTGTACCCCGCCTTTTGCTCTAGAGCAGCCCACAACCCTGAAGGATAAGTGGAAGTTGGAGCTGGTTGATTGAGTTTCTTTATTTTAAAGATTTCTTTAAACTTTGCTACTGAGCCTTGAATGAATTATTTTCTCATGTAAATCCTTAAATGATGTCAGCCTCACCAGCAGCACAGTTCAGTGGAGGATGATGTTTAGCTGCCACTTTGGTTCTGCAAAGATTTGATGGGTTGTGATCAAATTAGTTTCAGATGTTCATGTTGTCCTCACAATGAAATATAAGAACTTCAACAATCAGCAGACTTTTAATTTAGTGCCATCATCTGCTCAGACTTCTAGTTTGACCAAAACTTTCATTCAAACCAAAAAGCAGCAAAACTAATGACACTCCCATCAGCCTCAGTCCTACTTTATGTAGATTTGATCATCATTTTGACTTCACTGATTTTATCACTTGTAGACTTTAACATTTAGACAGACTTGTTTTTTTTAAGTCCTGTTTCATTTTTAAATGATTTGTTGCTGCAGTTTGTTGTCTGCATGCAGCTGCTCTGCTGTTCTCTAAGAGTATCTGTCATGTCTGCAGGCTGTCAGGCTGCCTGATCACAGAAGAAGGTTGTAAGTCTCTGGTCTCAGCTTTGAGCTCCAACCCCTCCCATCTGAGAGAGCTGGACCTGAGCTACAACCATCCAGGAGAGGCAGGAGTGAAGCTGCTGGAGCAGCTGAGACTGGAAACTCTCAGGTATGGAGAGGCCTGTTGCAGCCACAGACAGTGTCTGATAGAGGAGGAAGCTGTACTTCACTCTGGCCCTGTCTGATGACTTCATGCTGGATACGAGTGTTATCTGAACAGTCACACATAGAGGAACCTTTTTACTTTGCTTCTATCAGAAAGTCTGCTTGAACAGAAACAGTAGATATCTGTATGGGGGTCTCAAAGGAGAAAATCTCCATCAACAACAATGGAGCAACCAGTTCAAAGTGATCTCTGCAGAGGAACCGTCTCACATTTTTACCCTCTGACCATCAATGGGATTAAGTTTCATGTGTGTGCAGAGACAGGTCCAGGACATGTTTAGCCTAGCCTAGCACAAACACTGGAAGTAGGGGGAAGCTGTTAGCCTAGCTTAGAACAAACAAGTGGAAACATAAACAGATTACTGGCTCACTCATTAACCTAACTGGCCACCTAGGAAAATGGGCTTTGCACTGCTGTGTTGCTGCTTCTGACAGTAACGACTGAAACACGTGTTTGTGCTCAAAGATTGAATTGTGAATTGATCTTCTGGACTTTGTGATGATGGTGAGTTGAAAACAAAGGAAAAATCCACTGCAGTCAAAGTGAGCTAACTTTGGTGGTAGCAGCTGTAGGTGCCACAGAGGTATCCTGATCAACCTTGGAAATATTATTCAAATGATTATAAGAAATAATCAATTAAAGAAAAAGCAAAGAAGAAGGAACAAAGAGGTGGAGCAGGTGGAGGAAACAGGTCATCTGTTATGTTCCAGGACCACCCGCGATAAGTGAAAATCCGTGAAGTAGGGATGCTATATTTATTTTAATACTTATACGTCATTTTAGTAGTTACACTATTTAAAGGTTTTATAAACCCTCCCCACACACTTATACACCAAATACATACATTACTGTACAACACGTAATACGCATGTGAAGAACGAGTACTGCAAAAACCCGTGAAACAGCGAAAATACCGCAATAAATATTTTACACTAATATTGATTGAAAACCCGCAAAACAGCGAGTCCGCGAAAAGCGAAGTAGCGAGGGATTACTGTAATGTCCATGTGTGCATGCTGAACGAGACTGTGCTGCTCTGACCCCCCTCCTCCTTTCAGGGTGGAGCCTGCTGGAGTCCGATGGTTGAGACCAGGTCTGAGGAAGTGTAAGTGTGTTTTTAATGTGATTGATGAAAACAAAGCAGCACACATTCAACCATCTTCAAACTGTCACATCACTCATTCACATCTCTGATGTCAGGAGTCATCATCAAAGTGTCAATCAATGAACAGATGATGGATCAATAACTGCAGCTGGATTGTGTTTGTTCTCTCCATCAGATTCCTGTCAACTCACAATCGACACAAACACAGTGAACACAAAACTCCAACTGTCTGACAACAACAGGAAGGTGACACATGTGGAGGAGGTTCAGTCATATCCTGATCATCCAGACAGATTTGATGTTTATCATCAGCTGCTGTGTAGAGATGGTCTGACTGGTCGCTGTTACTGGGAGGTCGAGTGGAAAGGAAAGGTTCAAATATCAGTGAGTTACAGAAGAATCAGCAGGAAAGGAAACAGAGATGACTGTGAGTTTGGAAGGAATGATCAGTCCTGGAGTCTGAACTGCTCTGATAATGATGGTTACTCTGTCTGGCACAACAGCAGAGAAACATCCATCTCCTCCTCCTCCTCCTCTGTCTCTAACAGAGTAGCAGTGTATGTGGACTGTCCTGCTGGCACTCTGTCCTTCTACAGAGTCTCCTCTGACACTCTGATCCACCTCCACACCTTCAACACCACATTCACTGAACCTCTTTATCCTGGATTTACACTCTGGCTTCCTGGTTCTTCAGTGAGTCTGTGTGCTGAGTTGAGTTTAAACAGTGTCTTTTTCCACTCAAAGCTTCACAGTGAATATCAGGATGTTGTGTTTCTCTGAAGCTCAGTTCAGCTCAGATGATTCAGTTCATGTCAGCTGCAGTTAGTTTGCTGCAGATGAGACAAACTGTGATATCAGAGAGGAATCACTGAGCTGCACTGACCCAAAACATCAATTTACAAACTGCTCAGAGACGTTCACACATTATTGTCCAATGAACACAAGTTTGGTGAGCAGCCAGAGTTCATCCTGACATTTATTTTACTGCTGTTAGAATGATGAAATCACAACTAGACTTTAACTAGTCTGTGGTGGCATTTGGACAATTAAATGATCCTTTAGAAACTAGAGAGAAATTTCATTATTTGACAACATTGATTTTTCTGTGGTTCAGACTCCAATGAAAAGACAAAAGTCTGTAAATCATTCATTTATTGATCCAAATGATTAAATATCTGCTTTGTTCTATAAAGCCGAGAGAAGAGCTTCTGTTATTTGTTCCACTCAGTTGGTCATGTGATCCAGCTGTGCAGCACATCATCACTGACATCACTTCCTCATTTGGTGTTTTCAGCTCCTCCATCCTCACATCTCTCTCTCACATCCTCACTGAGAGGAGCTCAAACATGAGGAAGAGATGCAAGTGAAGGAAGCAAGGAGACACATTAGTAACATGAAAAGCAGCCACAGTGTTGATATTCAGCAGTCACCATGGCAACATCAATATGGTTACACATTGATCCTAATAATCCTGTCAGCCTCATCTGAGGATCTGCTGTGTTATTACTCAGATTACAAAGAAAACTCTCAGTGCTGACGTCACTATTTAATCTGTGTTCACATATAGAGCGTCATCATCACACTGATGAACATTAGTGCTGAAACACTGCAGGAAATGTGTCATAATGTCAGGATTATTGGATGTGCAGAGTTGTAGTTACTGACAGTGACCACTGGAGGGCAGTGATCCTGATAGTTTCTCTGGAACAGTCCAGCTCCTCCAGATTTCCTTAATTTAGCTGCAGCTTTGGTGCTCTCTGAAAAGCAGGCAGTGTCTCTCAGGCCTTTGGTACTGATCATCTTTTTACCTCAAATCCTTTTTCTGATGCCAAAAATGTTGTTTGTATTTTTAGGCGTCCTCGTGTTTCTCTTGGCTGAAAATTCAAACTCAGTTAAAACCAAAGTTTCCAAAAAATCACTGGGATGAGCAGGTTCCAGTGCAGGCTGTTTATTAGATTTATTGGACACACAAAACACAGACAGTTACAGCACTAAGAGCAGGACACACACACACACACACACACACACACGGAGAGAGAAGAGAGAAACAAAGAGACAGAGAAAGATGCAGAAACAGGAAGAGAAGAAGAAGAAGAGGAGGACAGGAAAGAGAGTAAAGTAAAAGTGTGAGACAAAGTACAAACACCTTATTTTATACCCTTAAAGATGGTAACTGCCCACTTACCTTTGACCCCTCCTAATTTACATAAAGTACCCCTAAAACCTGAAACAGACCAATCACCTTTGGGCTAAACTAGTTCCACTCCCCTTTGTGCAGCTTCTAACAGCTGTTAACAGACTAATAAAAGACTTCTCTCAGCTGAACCTACCTCCCAAAAATGCTCCCACTGTCAGCTGTTAAAACTCCCAATATTAGGGCACTTCTATCCAAGTATACAAAATGTATTCGCACGCTTTATTCATAATAATCAAACACAGGGGGGTCTTCAAACCCAAATTTCAGGGCACACTGTCCTAGGAAACTTGAACTTTATTAAAAAGGTGGTACAGTGTTATGTTAAAAGTGAAGCTTCTAAATATAGATGAGTGTTTTTAGCAGGAGCTAAAAGTGAGGCCCTGAACATCCAAGGGAGTGAAGACAACAGGCCTCAGTTTTATTCTACTGATCTGAAGCACACAGTGTTCAGTGTAATCCAGTGTGTGTGACTAACACAACTGGTTATAAATGATATAAAATAGTGACAGTAAAATAGCAAAGTGATAGAAAATTCCCAGCACTGGCAGGCAGCTGGATGACGGACTGTTGAGAGGTAGAGAGAAGGTGGAGATGCAGAAAGAGAGGTGATGCTGGCTACTTCAGGGAGGGCTCGGTGTATTTGATGAAATCCTAAAACTCACACAGACAGGAGCAAAATAACAACACTGTAAAATAAATAAACAAGGCAAAAAGTGTAAAAATAAAACTGTTACATTGCACAAGTTAAAATATTAATTTAACAAAACATATTTTTCTTTGGTCAATTCAGTGTTGTAGTTAAGACCACCTAACCCGAGACCAAGACAAGACCAAGACCAGAGTGTACTGAGACAGAGACAAGACCAAGAATTTTAGGGTCCAAGACCGAGTTGAGACCAAGACCGAGGGAGGGCAAGACCGAGACAAGACCAAGACCAGTGCCTGATGCTATATGTCACAATAAAATGTGAAACATGATAAAAATCATTTCTCAAATTGATCTGAAAGATCCACATTCCCATAAAATTACCTAGATATTAAACACTCACAGCTCAAATAAATGTAACTGTCATGGATCGGCTGTGTGGCAGGCAGGAAGGAGGACCCCAACACAGGGTACGCCAGGCAGGTGAGATATAAACTCAGCTTTATTGGCAGAGCTAACAAAACGCACAAACAAAATTAAACTCCACTAGATCTCCAGAAAACAGTGAAAACTGACAGAGGCACACAGCATGGGACACTAGGAACTAGACGAAGACGATGACGCGACAACAGACAGAGAAAACACTGGACCTAAATACACAAGAGGATAACAAGGGGAGTGGGAACAGCTGGGAACACAGGAAATACTAATCATAAAGACAAGACCAAGGGAAGCAAAACTGAACATGACAGGCAGAGACCAAATGACTATCAAAATAAAACAGGAAGTCAGACGGGGAAACGAGGACGCAGACCTGACACATGGAAACAAGGAACTGGAAACAACAAACTGAGGACCATTACAAAATATAACAAAAAACACTGGGCCACCGGTCCAGGACCATGACAGTAAGCATCTTTATTTAATACTCCTGGGTGACTTCCATCATTTATCACAGAATGTAAAACAATTATTCATAGTTCATCACAATAGTCTTAACTGTTCTCTGCCTTTCATAAACAATATATAAAGTTATGTTGTTCTTAAACCAACAGCAATCTTTGTAAAAATGTGCGCTATTCCAAAACCACATCGCTAAATGTGTAAAAATGGCAAAACAATCATCAACAGTAAGAACTAAAGCTACAGGTTTCTCTCTTATACAGATTAAAACTGCAGTATGTAACTTTATAAATCTGTTTTTTACATATTTGTTAAAACTGTCACCATGTCAGGACAGTATGAGATTGTGAAAAAAATCAAGCTCCTCCACCTCGTCCCTGAACCGCTCCCAGTCAAGAACAACCAATCAGAGCCAGGAGGAGGGTCAATCTCTGTCAATCACTCCTCATGTATGCTGCTCAACGTAGTGGTGTGCGATACTTCAGGATTTGGTATCGATTTGATGCCAAGTGAATACAGGGCCGATACAGATACTTTTTAATAATTATGAAATATTTTCATGAAGTTTAACTGATTTGAGATTTTTTCATTTGGATCATTAATCAGTTAAAACCCAGGATAGAATTGGGCAAAGTTTATATGTAAGTAGAAAATACTTTATCAACATAAAAGTTATTGTTCTGAAACAATAGAACATTAACAAAACAAATTTCCCCATACGTTGATGTCTGGATTTTTTTTTTTTTTTTGGTAAATGAAGTGTACAAAATCATCACTCGAGAACAAATGCAAACTGTTTTCCAGGTAGATCATTCAGAAAGTATAATACATAAATTTAATAAAAATGTCCCTTCATTCACTAATTTTCTAGATTTTTTCCTTAAATAAACAAGCTGTACAAATTTTAATTTAATTTTGCTTTAAATGTTTCATAGCAAATTCCTTTTTTTCCCAAGTAAAATATGCGTCACATGACAGTATAACAAACCACTGTGGGGAGGGGAGGAGCAAAGTGCTCTGTGCTGTGACAGGAGCGACACTTAGACAGTCAGCTCGCATCTTTGATGAAACCGCAGCACTGCATACAGGAGAGAAACTGAAGCCAAAGTATCGATCTCATTACACTGATATTGATCAATACCAATACCAACATTGGTATTGATCTGCCCACCACTAGCTCAATGTTCTAATGGTGGAGAAACAACTTATTTACTTATCTGCCATCATTGGTAGCCATGGTAACTACAGGGTTCAAGCAAGAAATATTTTTCAGGCCAGCGCTAACGCTAATTAGTAAGCTAATGGTAAGCACTAAATGCTGCTTCTGAAACCTAGGCAGTAATCACAGGCTTTGTGGATGTGTAGTTAGATTTCTCGAGGTGCATGTCAGGTTAGGTTCAGAAAGGATTTTCAGTTATGTACAAATGACCAATGCAGAACTCTAAATCAGGCCTTATTAGATCGATAGAGTGATAATTTTTGCATATAATCCAGAAAAATTACATTTATATATCATGCATTTAATGTGTCCCAGAGTGCCGTCTCCTTCCACTAATGGGTTTGCAGAAATCACATAAAAAGCATACACAACAAAAACATAATCCAGATTTTTTAATGTTTAGCTGCTAAAAGCATTTCCTACAGTTGAATATCAGCCACCATGTTGTGAGCATAAACTATCACATTTTAATGCAACACTAGGAAGTGACATCATCTTGCTGGGAACTGTAGTTTTTATTCTTGAAGGCCTTTCACAGCTCCACTATGTTTGATAACTAATGTTTGACTATGAATAGGGCTGCAACTATCAATTATTTTAGTGATCAAATATTCTATTTATTACTCCGCCAATTAATCAAGTAATTGGATAAGAAATAGTTTTTAATTTTAACAATTCATCTGCATATTTTAACTTCCATACTGCAGATGTTTCTCTGTGTGAAACAAACAGGGTGGATGGAGAAGCTACAAAGTTCTCTGTTCTTCATGCTGCTGATCAGGTGGTTGATGAAGGACCTCCAGCTGTTTCCCAGTAAAGGTTTTAAGGTGGTTAAAGAAACAAGAGCTCCTTTTGCTCGACCTGAGCTCACCGTTTCTGACTCTTGCAGATGCTGTTGTGTTTTTGTTGAAAAACTGGGGGCTGCATGAGTTCAATGCTGTAATGCTTTTTAATTCACAAGCATTCTCCAATTTACATTTCTACTGCAGGTCTATTTTTAGTCGCTAATCTTAAAGATTATTAGCAGCAGCAGAGTCTGCAAGGTGAGCTCCTGGGAGAGGCAGAGGAGCGCAAACTTTGTTGGATTTGAATCAATACGTTTTGCATCCAACAAAAGCAAGAATGTTAACAAATTAACTGGACAATATTCTGGCAATTTAGTGATATTTCCACAGCTGTGGTCTTGACTGGTCTTGGAATAAAATCCCGAGTCCGCAATGTCTCAGTCCATGACAAGACCTAGACCATCAAAAAGCGGTCTTGAGACCAGTCTCAAGACCAAGACCGATCTCGAGTACTACAACACTAAAACAGATACACACATACGCACGCACACACACACACCCAAATACGTTCACGAAGACTGTGACAAACAAAGACACATTCATCTATACCCACCCTCTGAAGTTGGGGCGAGTGGAACTATAATGCAATTAAAAGGAGAGGCAAGCGGCCACGTGGCTCCATCCATCCATCCATCCATCCATTCTCTTCCGCTTAGCTGGGGCCGGGTTGCGGGGGCAGCAACCTAAGCAGAGAAGCCCAGACTTCCCTCTCCCCAGCCAGCTCATGTAAAGGGACCCCAAGGCGTTCCCAGGCCAGCTGAGAGATATAATCTCCATAGCGTGTCCTGGGTCTACCATGGGGCCTCCTCCCGGTGGGACATGCCCGGAACACCTCACCCAAGAGACGCCCAGGAGGCATCCTAATCAGATGCTCGAGCCACCTCAACTGGCTCCTTTTGATGTGGAGGAGCAGCGGCTCTACTCTGAGCCCCTCCCGGATGGCCGCACTCCTCACCTTATCTCTAAGGGAGAGGCCAGCCACCCTTCAAAGGAAACTCATTTCTGCCGCTTGTATTCGCCATCTTATTCTTTCAGTCACTACCCAAAGCTCGTAACCATAGGTGGGGGTAGGAACGTAGATCGACCGGTAAATCGAGAGCTTCACTTTTACACTAAGCTCCCTCTTTGCCATGACAGACCGGTGCAGTATTTGCATCACTGCAGAAGCAGCCCTGATCCGTCTGTCGATCTCCCGTTCCCTTCTCCCGTCACTCGTGAACAAGACCCCGAGATACTTGAACTCCTCCACTTTGGGCAGGAGCTCGTCCCTGAGCCAAAGAGAGCACTCCACCCTTTTCCGGCTGAGGACCATGGCCTCAGAATTAGAGGTGCTGATTCTCATGCCGGCCGCTTCACACTCGGCTGCGAACCGTTCCACTGTGAGCTGGAGGCCCCCCCCTGATGAAGCCAACAGGACCGCATCATCTGCAAAGAGCAGAGATGAGACTCTGAGGCCACCAAGGAGGAAGCCTTCCACCACCTGGCTACGCCTAGAAATTCTGTCCACCAAAATTATGAACAGAATCGGTGACAAAGGGCAGCCCTGAGGGAGTCCAACACCCACAGGAAATGAATCCGACTTATTACCGGCTATACGGACCAAGCTCTCACTGCGGTTGTACAGAGACTGAATGGTCTGCAACAACGGGCCAGACACCCCATACTCCCGCAGAACCTCCCAAAGGATACCCTGAGGGACATGGTCAAATGCCTTCTCCAAGTCCACAAAGCACATGTAGACTGGTTGGGCAAACTCCCACGCACACTCAAGGGAGTTATTTTACCAACTCAGTGACCTCACCCCCAGTGATGGGCAAGTCATCCCCCTCATGCCCAGACTCTGCTTCCTCTACAGAAGGCGTGTCAGTGCGATTCAGGAGGTCCTCGAAGTATTCCTTCCACTGTCCGATTATAGCTGCAGTTGAAGTCAGCAGCACCCCACCCACACTATAAATCATGTGAGTGGAGCACTGCTTTCCCCTCCTGAGCCGCCTGACGGTTTGCCAGAATCGCTTTGATGCCGTGCGAATGTCTTTTTTCCACAGCCTCACCGAACTCCTCCCACACCCGAGTTTTTGCTTCGGCCACTGCCTGACCTGCGTTCCGCTTGGCATGCCAATATCTGTCAGCTGCCTCCAGAGTCCCACAGGCTAACCAAGCCGGAAAGGATTCCTTCTTCAGCTTGATGGCTCCCTTCACCTCCGGTGACCACCATCTGGTTCGCGGGTTACCACCACGACAGGCACCAACCACCTTGCAGCCACAGCTCTGAGCAGCAGCCTCAACAATGGACGTGCAGAACATGGTCCATTTGGACTCAATGTCCTCAGCTTCCCTCAAAATGCTGTCAAAGTTCTGCTGGAGGTGGGAGTTGAAGATCTCCTGGACTGGGGCTTCTGCCAGGCATTCCCAGCGCACCCTCACAATTCGTTTAGGTGTTCCAGGTCTGTCCAGCATCTTCTCACTTCCACCTGATCCAACTCACCACCAGGTGGTGATCAGTTGACAGCTCAGCTCCTCTCTTCACCCAGGTGTCCATAACACACGGCCGCAGATCTGATGATACAATTACAAAATCAATCATCAACCTGTGACCTAGTTTTAGTTTTAGTCATAGTCTTTTGACGAAAATGTAATTTAGTTTTAGTCATAATTTAGTCATCTGAATAACTTTAGCTTTAGTCTAGTTTTAGTCAACGACTATAGAATATAGTTGACTAAATCTACAGTCGATTTAGTCGACTAAAATATAAAGGGTGTAAAATGTAAATGCTTTTTCTTCAGTTCCCTTGAATTAGTCATACATACTTACACAAAATTAAACATTTATTAAAATTTATGCAATATTATTAATAATATTAACATTAGTGTTTCACCTGCTTCCCACACACCTGATCATTAACACCACCTTACTGAGATAATACGAGCGTTTTACAGCAGGACATGCTCTGAAAGGTAAAGGGCAGTGTTCAGGACTAAGATTAGGAAAGGCTAATCCACCGCGGTGTGGAGATTTTCTCTAAACACAAACGCTAAACTGGGAAAACACTTTACCCTGCATGACATTAAAATGCTGACCTTTGCATGGAAATCTGGGTGACTGGTTTGCAGATGTTGTTTAAGATTTGTCGTGTTTTTACCCGAGATAGTCGCCCCACATGGTTTACACATCGTTTTGTTTGTCACGGCATCAAAGGACAAATGTGTCCATCTTTCTCCCTGCTGACATTGTTTACATAACTTAGTTCTATCGGAAGTAACGATAAATCACAGGCTAGTTTGGTGTTCCTGGGTTTAGAGCAAATTTGTGCAACTGCGCGTTGGATTGGATGCATTCCTCACTTGTCCCGCCCTTTCACAAAATTAAATAAGGTCTGATAGGATGCTGATCCCACCAAGCATTTTTGTCTGGTTTTCATTCGTTGACGAAAATGTCAATTAATTTCGTTATCGTTTTTATCATTTTAGGTAGTTTCTATTTAGTCATCGTCTCGTTATCATCATGAAAAATAAGGGTCGTCGACGAAAACTATGACGAAAATATTTCATCAACGAAATTAACACTGCGGTGAAAGATCAACTCAGGCTCCTTCCCCACCAAAGAGGTGACATTCCATGTCCCAATAGCCAGTCTCGATAGCCAGGGATCGGTCCCCCAGGGCCTCCCCCCTTGGCCACCCTCCCGACACACACTGCACCCGACCCCTACGACACCTCCTGCTGGTGGTGGGCCCACAGGAGGGCGGGCACCATGGGCTAATGCCCGGCCACCACACGCTCTCCCTCGAGCTCCCTCCCCAGGCCTGGCTCCAGGGTGGGGCCTCGGTAACCCTATTCCGGGAAGGGTAAACTGTTCCCTCATTGTTGTAGACATAGGGGTCTTCTGAACCGCTCTGGACCCTCTGCCAGGACCAGTTTGCCATGGGACACCCTACCAAGTGGACAAGCCCCCAGGCAACATAGCTCCTGGGATCACTGGGACATACAAACCCCTCCACCACGATAAGGTGGCGATTCACGGAGGAGCTGTTTGGTCCCAAAATGTAAAAGTATTCCTCTGAGGTAAAGTGTCGGCCTTGGTTCATCCCCACACTGTGACCTTTCCAACAAACAACATTGATCTGTTTGGATTCATCATTTTACTGAGACATTTGGATTATAAAATTGATATAAAAATGAAGATTATTTCAAGAGGAAGATTTTCATGCAGCTAATCATTGATTTGATGATCAGTTAAGAGTAATTATTGATGAAGATGGACTGCAGGCTGTACTGTTTAAGCCTATCAGCTGATCACTGACATGATGCTGTGTTGAAAGAACTGAGTTTGTATGAACAGTTGAGTTTGTTCATTTCAAAGAAGCTCAATGATTTCTGCATTAATATCAAAGATCAAAATCATTGCATCATGGTTGATAACTGTGCAAAAATAGAAACATCAGTGGATTCACTTCCTGGAGGAAACCTGTAGTTTAGAGGAAATGCAGTGATTGGATCCATTTCTCCGTCCATCCTGGTCATTATTACTAAGAAATTCAGACTCAGTCTGACCAATCAGAGGGCAGATTTTTAGGAGGGAACATAAAATGACCTATGCTCATTCACACACACACACACACACACACACACACACACACACACACACACACACACACACACACACACACATAGATAGCAGTGAAGGCACTGAAAGACTATTGGATGATAAAAATATAAATTACCATTTTTATTTGCTCAGGATTTTTTATATATTTTCATTAAAAAAAACAAAAAAAACTCCTTGGAGACTTCCCACATACCACTAGAGGGAGTCCATGTACTGTGTAGTGGTATGCGTACCACAGTCCATCCATTCTCCTCCCTGTTCAAGGAGGCGTGTGTGTGTGTGTGTGTGTGTGTGTGTGTGTGTGGGTGGGTGGGTGGGTGTGTGGGGAGTAGGGGGTGTGCCGGTGTTACACCAAATTCTGCGACCCATCATATTCTGCGACCACAGGGGGCGATAGCGTACATCCCTCTGCATGTACGTGCTGAATGAGAGCTGAGCTGGGTGGCAGAAAATCTTATAAATCGTTTGAACCCCTTCCCAAAAAAGTGCTTGGAAACATTTATTTATCGTTTACCAATTTATTGAAGGATGGGTAGTAGTGGGTTTATGTATTTCAAACGATAGAATAAAAGCATTCAATCCAACGGTCCGTCCAGCTGTGTTCAATGTCAAATAAAAAAAACGCATTTCCTTCGTCAATGCGAACGAAATAATATTCCGTAAGGTTTACAATCTCCTGTTTTGGTGCTTACACAGTTTACGTAAATAGTGTCCTTCTCGCTCGTATTCAGCACGTACATGCAAAGGGATGTACGCTATCACCCCCTGTGGTCGCAGAATATGATGGGTCGCAGAATTTGGTGTAACACCGGCCTTTCCTGTCCCTGAAGCCAATTTATGCTTCCCTTCGTTAACCTTTGGACAATAAAGCTTTTCAAACCAACTCAAACAGGCTCCTCAGGTTCCTTCATCCAGTCTTATACATCCAGTGTTCAAAGAAGAGGTGGGAACATTTGCAGGTCTGACCAGTCAGACGGCATATTTTTTAAAGTGAAACCATGAAGCTGTGGAGACACACATACACACACACACACAAAGCTGTTAGTGGAGCTCTTGTTTTGATCTGTCTTCATTAAAGTCACTTTTCTTGTATTTGGAGACACTTTTGTTATGATTGTTTCATTTTTGTAATGATGAGGTGGAGCAGAGACGACCTTTGTTCATCACATTTATTGTTCATATTTCCTGTTTTGATGTTTGAGCAGGAAAAGAAACTGTGAAGTGTGTAAAAGTCAGATTAGTGAAGATGTGAGTCCAGACGACGTGTGTGCAGGATCAGCTGAGCTCTGCAGGAGACATGGAGGTTCAAACACTAGCGGAACAAATCAGAGCCGGGCCGGGGGCGGGGCAAATGACCGGGCCCTTTATACCCAAATAATAAAGCTCATCATAACATCATTTTATAACATACACATGCCCAGAACAGCGGGAATGTGTATGTTATGAAGTGCCACTCATGTTAGCTTAGTCCGTAAAATGGTTACCTGTCGTGTAACCACACCGGACGCGCTGCGTTTTTGCGACTAAATTGCCCTCATAAAACGCACTGTGAAAGAAAGGAAGTCGACATCAAACGATGATGTAATGAGGTTGTGATTTTTCTAAACAAGAGAAGGAAGAAAAAGAGATTCTGGGTTCATCCAGCTCATTAGAAAGCGGCAGCAGGGAGAGTTTCATGGTTTGATCCAGGAGTTGAAGCTGCATCACGGATGCTTTCACGCACATTTCATATGATCAGTGGGCAGTTGTTGTTGACAGAGTTGGGATCACATGTGAGGAGGCAGAGAATAATTTCAGAGAGCCGACTGACTCAGAGCAGCGTGTAGCTGTGTGTCTGAGGTAAAATAGTCCGAGTTTACTGTTCCCACATGACTGTATATTCAGTATATCAGTGCACGTTTTGAGCTATGAACTCACATGTTGCTAAATGCAGCGCTCTGATTTATTCGCAAAAACGCAGCGCGTCGTGTGTGTATATAGGTTACACGACAAGTTCACATCCGAAAGAGTCGAAATTTCATGTCGTTTTTACGCAACGCATCCGGTGTGAAAGGACCTTTAGCGTGAAAATAAAGCCAGTCAACATCTTATTCAATATTTTACACCTACTACATCACTAAAGTCAGTCGGTCTTGTAAAGTTTTGAGCAACCATGACTCAGTCCTGACTGTGGCAACCTTTAAAACCCCCGTGTAAAACATGAATGATGGGTGATGTATAGTGGGTTGTATACTGTGCATATTGCGATATAATCAAGACAGGGCCCTCCTTCTCCACCTCGCCTCGGACGTGACAGAGGCCTGGCTACCTGAAATCTTATTCTCCTCTCCTCTCTCCCATCCGGGCCCCCGCTAGCCCCGGGCCGGGGGCGTGCCGCCCTCCCAGCCCCTCCAGAAGCTCCGCCCCTGGGTTCAAAGGAGGAGAGTCAAAAACCATCAGTCACAACACAAACACCAAACACACATTTTTACATTCAGTGTCACTTTGACCTTCTTCATGATGTCATCATCAGCATGTTTTTATTATCAAAGTGATCCAAATTTCACACTCAGCTGATAAAAACAGAAAAATACTCAAAACTTTATTTTAAATTCCAGTGATTTTTCTTGAGCAGGTGACATTTACATCACTGTACCAACCCCTCCCACCTGTGCTGCTTCAGGTGGAGTCCCGCCTCCTTCCAGGAATCAGCTCACCTGTGTGTCAGTGTTTGGTGTCCAGGTGTGGAGTGGAGCTTCTTCTTCTTCTGCTCTGTTTGCAGAAACTGTAAGTTTGCTTTGTTTCCTCCTTTAACAGTTTGTCTTCAGGAACTTTACTGTTTGTTTCTGCTCTGTGAGGTTTGGATGTTCAGCTCTGATTTCAGGACAAACTTTGGATCATTCTTTGAAACAAATCACATGATCAGGCTGTGGACTAAAACCAGAGTCCATAAATCAGAGCAGCTCAGAGTTAGTTGATGGTCAGCAGCTGAGCTCAGGTGTTGTTACTGTGGATTGATTGACAGCTGGGAGGGAATTCAGAAAAATGTGTAAGAATTGTGAACTTTGTGACATGTTGTTGCTCTTTGTCAGGATCTCAGGTCAGAAGGTTTTCAGAAAGCACCTCGTACACACTGAGGTATGAAACAATCCACTGTGGCAGCATCAGAAACCTGTTCACTAACGTTCATAAAATGCTCAGTAAATGTTCTCACTGCAGTTTTTAGTCTTTGTTTTGTGTGTTTAGGACTTTTAGCTCTACAACTACAGCAGACACTTTCTCTGATCTGCTCTCAGATGGAGCGGCTGTGAGGACACTGACTGTCCAACACTTTAACCTGTAACACCTGCATCTGATTTCATTCTGACCAGATTTGAACAAAAATCCTGTTTCATGTTCGAGTGTTTGATCCTGATTGTTTGGCTCTCAGAGGTCGAGAAAAACAGGTTTTTATTGTCAGAGGTTACTTTATGAACGGGACCGTGTTTCAAATTTAATTATGAATTCATGACAAAAACACAAATGATTAAAAAGAATCAAACAGTTGTGCTCAAAAGTTTACAAACAGCAGAACTGATTGATTTTTGTCCATTTTTCAGAGAATATTAGTGATCAAACTTTTCTTTGGTTCATAGTTGGTGGTTTGGTGAAGCCGTTGTGTTTGACCTTTTTAGATCATGAGCACCATTATTTAATGTGGTTGTAGCTGAGATATAGATCCAACATGGAGGCCTCTGATTAAAAACACTGTGACAAACTGCTGGCTCGCCTCCAACAGGAAGTGATGCTGACTCTTGATGAGCAGACAGAGGAGTCGTGTTACTCAGAGACTGGATCAGAGCCACCAAAAGGGTTCATATCAAACTCTGATCTGTCTGTTAATCACTGACAATATTTAAAGATGATTACAGCTCCAAACCATTTGGATTTCTTCAGCTCTCTGCATTTCTCTCTGACTCCTCCATCCTTCTGAGCCTCAAACTGTCACTCATTTCCTCATTCAGTTGATATCAGAGCGCATTAATCTGCAGACGTCAGTCTGTCATTACTGTAAAGAGACGTTATTCCTCAAATAAAGTCAGAATGAGATCAGAGAATCTGAGATTTGACTTTTTGATTCTGGATTCTCTTTGGTTTTTATTCTGTTTCAAGTTTTGATTCTTTGATTTGATTCTTGAGTTTCATCAAATCAATGAAGAGCTCCACTAATGACTTTTCTCTGCATAGAAATGAAGCTTTTTGCTGTCTGTGTGCAAACTGATCAGGTCAAAGTGGAATTAACAGACTTTGTGTGTGTGTGTGTGTGCCACACCTTCATGTGTTCACTCCAAAAATATGTTGTCTGGCTGCTCAGACTGATGTGAAAACAAACTTGTAACTCTGTCTCAGACGTCTGTAGATGATGATCAGTGTTTGAATGAAGTCAGTAAACCACACAGGAGTGTGTGTCAGCAAATCAGTGTGTGCAGTTCTCTGAAACTAAGCAAGAATCATTAATGTGAAGCTCTGAACTCTGCTGATCCTCTTTGAATCCTGAATCAGCTGAAATATTTTAAACTGTTGTTCGGATGTTTTGAATTGACTGAACATTAATGGACTGAAGCTTCCAGTCAAAGTGAATCAGTGTGTGTGTGCTGGGCTGATGTGTGTTTCCTCTGCAGGTGAAGGTAGAAAGTGTGTGTGAGCTGATGTGAATTGAGCAGCATGGATCAGTGTGAGGACAGAGAGGAGGGAGTCCCTCCCTCTAAAACCACTCTGTGTGGGGAACATGAGAGCCAGACCAAAGCTCAGAGGTGAGATGACCATCTCTAACTGTCCATGACTCTTCTCCATGTCACAGCTCAGCACTCACATCACTGCTGCATCATTATTCACAGGAACCAACCTGAACCTGAACCTGAACCTGAACCTAAACCTGAA
This sequence comes from Archocentrus centrarchus, assembly GCF_007364275.1. Taxonomy (NCBI): domain Eukaryota; kingdom Metazoa; phylum Chordata; class Actinopteri; order Cichliformes; family Cichlidae; genus Archocentrus; species Archocentrus centrarchus. The sequence continues at coordinate 7,970,263 of NC_044347.1, forward strand.
CCTGAACCTGAACCCAGCTGTGTGTCCTTTAAGAGCGACAGGTCAAAGGATCTTGCTGTTCACTTTAAATCAGGTGTTCCTCCTCCTGCAGAGAGGTAATGTGTGTCTAAATGTTGTTCCTGACTCAGTGTTTCTGAATAAATTCTCCATCATGTTTAATGTCAGCTCAGCTCTTTTTCACACACATTTCTGTGTTCATATGTGAAGCGGTGTGTGTTGGAGTTTGTTGCACAAACACAGCAGTCAGAGTGTAAAGAATGGATGTTGTAGGAGGTGTTTGTGTAGTGAAGAGGCTGAGTGTCTGTAGGACTGCAGCTGCTCCAGCAGGGGGCTCCTTTGAGCTGTGCTCGATGTCCTGGGAAGATGTTTGTCTTCATGAAGTTTTATATTATTTTATCTTTGGTCAAACTGAGCAACAAATGTTCATTTAAGACTCAAATTTCCAGGTGAAAAAGTGATTAAAGTGATGTGCAGTACAGTGTAAAATAAGGAATTCTTAAATCGGTTTCAGTTGACTTTCACACATCATTGAAACAAGAGTTTTGTTTTCATTTATTTCACAGAAGGGCAGCTTGGTGGTTCGCACTGCTGCCTAACACTAAGAAGGTCCTCGGTTTGCTTCCACCCAGAGTCTGTGGGTTTCTCTCCGGGTTCTCCAGTTTCCTCCTGCAGTCTGAAGACATGCAGTTACTGGGGTTAGCTTAATTGGTGATTCTAAATTGCTCATAAAGTGCGACAGGCTGGCAACCTGTACAGGGTGTACCATACCTCTGACCCCATAACAGCTGGGAGAGGCTCTGGATGGATGGATGGTTTGATCACCTTGTATTTGCTCCATTTCGCTCAAATTTAAAACTGAAATATTGTTAAATATGTTGGTATGAAATTCACTCAGGTGTTGCTGGAAGGAAGAAAAATAACGTTTTTACAGGAAAAATGTCTCAGTGTTGAAGAGGAGGCAAAGAGAGGGAAATGAGCCCAGAAGTGAAAGTGTTATTTTTCCATTGTGTTACACACCAGGAGGTGTTGAATAAGTTAATGCTAAAAATGAACCACATTGTTGATGTGACTAAAATAATTGATCAGATCAAAAACACTGAATCACTGTTTGCTGCACTGTTGGAGGAGCAGGAGAACATGGAGACACAGGCTACAACTGTCAGGTGTCTCAGCCTGGGTGAAGAGCTGAGAGGAAAAGCTGAGCAGAATGAAGCACATCCTGAGTTTACTGTTGATGTGACTGCATTTACAGCTCAGAGCAGAAACACTGACAAACTGCAGATGAAGGAATCAAATGTTGGCATTTCTGTGATGCCTGTTTTGTATTTTCAGTTTCTAATTATAGTCTCAGTTTCTCACGACATTTTATTTCCTCCACTGTGGAACTGTCACATCCTCACTGTCAGGCTGCAGGTTTGACAGTCCTGTGTTAAACTGTATTTGTGTTCATTGAGTTTTATTTTATTATTTTTATAAGAGTGACGTTCTTTGGAGCTGCTGTTTGGAAAAGTGCTCCCTTTAAATAAAGTATACTTGCTCCAAAGATAACTTCATGAACCTTTAGCCTGTTTGTCTCATAAATAAATTAGCAGAAACATAATGTGATGCTAATTCTTGATGATTCCTTCACAGAGTGGATCAGGAGAGCTCAGAGGTTCCCAGTGGTCAGTCTGCCCAGCAGCATCAAACACAGCTGGACTCCATATTTATGGTTTGTACATGTACAACAACTACTGTTACATCTGTTCTTTCGGTCATCTCCATGCTGCACTTTGTAGACCAGTGGATTATCAGTGTGTCCAACATGGATCTGATTGGCTCTATGATTCAGTCTGATTTAGTCATTCATATAGTATTCTGTTCCAGCTGCTGGAGGACAACATCATCACTTTTGTGAAGAACGAACTGAAGAAGATCCAGAAGGTTCTGAGTCCAGATTACCCAGAATGCTTAGAGAGTCAGGAGGATAGTGAACGGTTGAAGGGTGAGGATGAAGAGCAGAAGAGAAGCAGAGAGGCTTTTGTGGAGATCACACAGCACTTCCTGAGGAGAATGAAGCAGGAGGAGCTGGCTGACCGTCTGCAGAGCAGTAAGAGGATTTCTCTGAAGATTTAACATGATGGTTGTAGCAACACTGCAGAAACACCAACACACACACACACACACACACACACACACACACACACACACACACACACACACACACACACACACACACACAGTTATTTCTAGTGCGCTACTGAAATGGGAGAAGCAAATAGTCTGGTGAGTCATCCACACCTAAGGCCTGATTTAGGCTTGTGCATCACTCCTTTATACGTAACCAGAAATCTTCTCTGAACCCTACGATGTAACCTGACATAAACCTCTCAAAAATGTAACTACATGTCAGGTCAAGGATTGTGATAACCACATAGGTGGTTTGCAGTTTTGCACATAGGCCTCACAAAGACCCAAAGGAGCATGTAAAGCACCGTGCCATGACCACACGGTAATTAACACACACAAGGAACCTGGATAGGCACAAATGCCGGCTACAACTTCGATCACTCACGTAGGTGTTTATGTGGGCCCAGCAAAGACCTGATGCAGAAGTCTGATTCCAGCATAAGTCAGGAAGCCCTCTGCCAGCCTATTGAACCCATTCTTTCCCAAGACTTAAAGGGTGTGTAAGACGGGGGGCTAACTGCAGCTTTAACTCGATGTTTTGCCCCTTTAATTAATTTCAGTGAGAACCATGCAGTATTTGTGATAGGAACACATCTAATCTCAATCCCAGGGTTTGGTGGACTTGGGTCTGCGTACAGCCCTAGTCCACCACAGCTGTTGCTCCCTCCAGGACCAGGGGAAGGTGTTGGAATGCCAGCCACACAGATCACCTGTCCAAACTCCATTAACAGATACTCACTGTGTTTGTGTTTCCTGGTGGGCTGCACTGCCAGCATTCCTACCCTGGTGTTTGCTTCCTGCCAATTGGAAGCAAAATTTGTATCTGTTGGAGCCGCAGGAGAAAGAGAAGATGGAAAAAAAAATAGTGACTGCTCCACAGCTGGTGGTAGTACCATAGACATATATAGGTAGACGCCGCATTGAGCGCTGACTCCTACGTCAACGTCGCCGCCATATTGGAGGAGGCAAAAGCGGCCAACATAACCTGAGAGAGATGCTGCACTCTGGTGCTGTTTGGAGTTTTTCGAACCATTTTACAGTCAAAACAGGATCACATGGATCACCTTTCACAGGTAAGACTGAGGAATTGTTTTTGATCATATTTGGCCATCCTAACATTTTGAAAACAAAATTATTTTTTGTGCCTAACAGTTTCCCCGTGTATATTAGTGCATATTTGAATGTGTGAATGAACGCATTAACTTAAATACCTTTGTAGAAAGGCTCTTTATGAAGTTCAGTCCATTCACTTGGATTAGTTCACAGCGCAGCTTTGCCTCCTCCAACATGGCGGACACACAGTTACGTCACCAACCCAGTCAACGAGGCATCTACGTATATATGTCTATGGTAGTACCCCAGGAGAAACAGGAATTGGCTGGCTTCCCACTTCCTGCTGGGGGGTGTGGCAGATTCTGCAGATGGTCCTCCACCACTGCTGCTGCTTCCAGGCTCATCAGCTGTTGGCAGTGAACCTACTCCACCATGCTGGCCAAGAATCCATCAAAAAACTCTGGGAACACCATTTCCAGGATCCACATCTCCCTTTCCAACATCTCCAGCTGTAACCACCTGGCTTCTGTGAGCCTCTGTGTGTAACCGAATGGCTGATCACCTTTCTCCATGCATGAGCCACAGAAGTGACAGAAGTGGTCCCCGGGGTGAAGCTTAGGGGATCTAACACTGCCCGACGTACATGCCCAAAGCCGCAATGTGACACCAGCAGTGATCTCATCCCGACCAGCTTCTGGTACTGTAGCAGCTTCCCTACTGCTAGCGCCACTATCCTTTTGACACACACACACACACACACACACATACACACACACACTGTGAAAGGCACAAATACGCATGCCAGCCAGCCTCCCCTGACACTTTGCTTGAACCCACAGAGAATTTTACATCATGCCAGAATAAAATAAAATATGCTTGAAAGAAATAGTTTCAGTACAATCAAAGTTGAGAATATTTATTTTGTTTTCTTTAAGAATTTCCTGTCACATGTGAGCGCAAACTCAAATCTGCTCTGAAGAAGAAGTTCCAGTGTGTGTTTGAGGGGATCGCTAAAGCAGGAAACCCAACCCTTCTGAATCAGATCTACACAGAGCTCTACATCACAGAGGGAGGGGCTGCAGAGGTCAATGATGAACATGAGGTCAGACAGATTGAAACAGCATCCAGGAAACCAGAAACAACAATCAGACAAGAAGACATCTTTAAAGGCTCACCTGGAAGAGATGAACCAATCAGAACAGTGCTGACAAAGGGAGTGGCTGGCATTGGGAAAACAGTCTTAACCCAGAAGTTCACTCTGGACTGGGCTGAAGACAAAGCCAACCAGGACATTCAGTTCATGTTTCCATTCACTTTCAGAGAGCTGAATGTGCTGAAAGAGAAAAAGTTCAGCTTGGTGGAACTTGTTCATCACTTCTTTACTGAAACCAAAGAAGCAGGAATCTGCAGCTTTGAAGACTTCCAGGTTGTGTTCATCTTTGATGGTCTGGATGAGTGTCGACTTCCTCTGGACTTCCACAACACTGAGATCCTGGCTGATGTTACAGAGTCCACCTCAGTGGATGTGCTGCTGACAAACCTCATCAGGGGGAACCTGCTTCCCTCTGCTCGCCTCTGGATAACAACACGACCTGCAGCAGCCAATGAGATCCCTGCTCAGTGTGTTGACATGGTGACAGAGGTCAGAGGGTTCACTGACCCACAGAAGGAGGAGTACTTCAGGAAGAGATTCAGAGACAAGAGGCTGGCTAGCAAAATTTTTGCCCACATCAAGACATCACGAAGCCTCCACATCATGTGCCACATCCCAGTCTTCTGCTGGATCACTGCTACAGTTCAGGAGGATCTACTGAAACCCAGAAAGAGAGGAGAGCTGCCCAAGACCCTGACTGAGATGTACATCCACTTCCTGGTTGTTCAGGCCAAAGTGAAGAAGGTCAAGTATGATGGAGGAGCTGAGACAGATCCACACTGGAGTCTAGAGAGCAGGAAGATGATTGAGTCTCTGGGAAAACTGGCTTTTGATCAGCTGCAGAAAGGAAACCTGATCTTCTATGAATCAGACCTGACAGAGTGTGGCATCGATATCAGAGCAGCCTCAGTGTACTCAGGAGTGTTCACACAGATCTTTAAAGAGGAGAGAGGGCTGTACCAGGACAAGGTGTTCTGCTTCATCCATCTGAGTGTTCAGGAGTTTCTGGCTGCTCTTCATGTCCATCTGACCTTCATCAACTCTGGAGTCAATCTGCTGGAAGAACAACAAACAACGTCCCAGACAGAGCAACACCTCTACCAGAGTGCTGTGAACAAGGCCTTACAGAGTCCAAATGGACACCTGGACTTGTTCCTCCGTTTCCTCCTGGGTCTTTCACTGCAGACCAATCAGACTCTCCTACGAGGTCTTCTGACACAGACAGGAAGTAGCTCACAGACCAATCAGGAAACAGTCCAGTACATCAAGAAGAAGCTCAATGAGAATCTGTCTGCAGAGAAAAGCATCAACCTGTTCCACTGTCTAAATGAACTGAATGATCGTTCTCTAGTGGAGGAGATCCAACAGTCCCTGAGTTCAGGACGTCTCTTCACAGATAAACTGTCTCCTGCTCAGTGGTCAGCTCTGGTCTTCATCTTACTGTCATCAGAAGAAGATCTGGATGTGTTTGACCTGAAGAAATACTCTGCTTCAGAGGAGGCTCTGCTGAGGCTGCTGCCAGTGGTCAAAGCCTTCAACAAGGCTCTGTACGTTATCATCAAGATCTTTTGTCAAAAAAAGAAGAAAAAATTTAAAAACTAATACCATATTGTTTTATTAATGTTTCATCAGGTTGAGTAGCTGTAACCTCTCAGAGAGAAGCTGTGAAGCTCTGTCCTCCAAGTCCTCTAGTCTGAGAGAGCTGGACCTGAGTAACAACGACCTGAAAGATTCAAGAGTGAAGGCATTGTCTTCTGGAATTAAGAGTCACCATTGTAAATTGGAAACATTCAGGTGAGGATTCTTAAAGTGTTAATGGTGACTTAATGATGATGATTTAAGATCTGGTTTGCATTAGTCATGTATTGTGTGGTGTCTGCAGGCTGTCAGGCTGCCTGATCACAGAAGAAGGTTGTAAGTCTCTGGTCTCAGCTTTGAGCTCCAACCCCTCCCATCTGAGAGAGCTGGACCTGAGCTACAACCATCCAGGAGAGGCAGGAGTGAAGCTGCTGGAGCAGCTGAGACTGGAAACTCTCAGGTATGGAGAGGCCTGTTGCAGTCACAGACAGTGTCTGATAGAGGAGGAAGCTGTACTTCACTCTGGCCCTGTCTTTTGATGCGTTTCCGCCTTCCGTTTACACGACAACACAGTGAAAACTGTGTTTCAGAAACGGGGTCCAGAGTGGAGCGTTTGCGTTCTCGTGTAAACGCTTGAAACCGGGGTGATTTGAATACGAGTGACTCGCACATGCGCACTATGGTTGCGACGGCCAGTTTTCCGCGCATTCGCAAATTGATAAACAGTACTTGCTGATTCACGAGTGCTTCTTGTGTTTTTACCGTTTTGTAATTCAGCGCTGTGTGCAGCAGCGATCCAACCTCATCGTCAGTCCACACAAAACCTCTCACATTGGCCGTTTTGTAAGTAATGAACAATTTGCCGCTCTTCCTACTGTGCCTACTTTGCCGCGCTTCACTCCACTCATGCGCGTCTTGCGTAAACAAACTTTGCAAAGAGAAAACCAACGGCAACTTGTGGCCTGGCATGGGAACTACATTGTTTTCATTGTTTCACTTGTCATCGTGTACACACAGATCGTTTCTGAAACGCTATCATTTAAACGGAAGGCTGAAACGCATCAAAATGACACCGTTTCCAGTGGAAACGGCATCGTGTAAATGGGGCCATAAATACACACAAGGGCAATCAGGGAAGTAGATACAGCTGGGGAAAACAACAATGAGACATGAAGCACGGAGGGAATAATGGACTTTGTAAATGGACGAGTTCTTAGATGGCACTTTTCTACTCTGCTTGTGCCCTCAAAGCATTTTATACTGTTGTCTTGAGATTGATGCCGTACAGATGTATTGAAGAAACTCTCTGCTGAACACTCCCAGCTGTGTTTGGGACAGACGGCCACTTGTCTTTTCCCCGATGCACAAAAGGCACCCGTTTATATAGCATTGAACATGCTGTTTTTCTGTTGCACATGTTCATAACATCTACTTCCAATTACATATGTCTTCACCTATAGCAGTGGCTGATGCCAGTCCCAGAAGAAGTGAGATGTATATTAGTCTCATCTGTCCAACACTAATATGGAAATGAGGAGGTCACTGATCCTGGCCTTCACATCTAATTACTCTGAGTGATAAAAACCATACAGAGCATCAGTGCACTGATCATTAACAGTGCAGCCATACTTTGACTGTATGGATTTATTGCTGTGACAATCAACCCAACAACTGCTTGAAAAACCTGACAGATCCAGGATCAGTTTACATTTTCACCTATTTGACCTACAAATGGTTTGAAGAGCATGTGAAAACGTTGGACTGTTCCTTTATCAGTGTCTAACAGTGTGTGTCTGAAAGCGATGTAATGTCCATGTGTGCATGCTGACAGAGACTGTGCTGCTCTGACCCCCCTCCTCCTTTCAGGGTGGAGCCTGCTGGAGTCCGATGGCTGATCCCAGGTCTGAGGAAGTGTAAGTGTGTTTTTAATGTGATTGATGAAAACAAAGCAGCACACATTCAACCATCTTCAAACTGTCACATCACTCATTCACATCTCTGATGTCAGGAGTCATCATCAAAGTGTCAATCAATGAACAGATGATGGATCAATAACTGCAGCTGGATTGTGTTTGTTCTCTCCATCAGACTCCTGTCAACTCACAATCGACACAAACACAGTGAACACAAAACTACAACTGTCTGACAACAACAGGAAGGTGACATGTGTGTGAGGTTCAGTCATATCCTGATCATCAAGACAGATTTGATGTCCTTCCTCAGCTGCTGTGTAGAGATGGTCTGACTGGTCGCTGTTACTGGGAAGTTGAGTGCAGAGGAGAAGCTCATATATCACTCAGTTACAGAAGAATCAGAAAAGGAAACGGTTATGACTGTGTGTTTGGAAGGAATGATCAGTCCTGGTGTCTGTTCTGCTCTGATGCTAAAGGTTACGCTGTTTGTCACAATAAGAGAAAAATGCACATCTCCTCCTCCTCCTCTGTCTCTAACAGAGTAGCAGTGTATGTGGACTGTCCTGCTCGCACTCTGTCCTTCTACAGAGTCTCCTCTGACACTCTGATCCACCTCCACACCTTCAACACCACATTCACTGAACCTCTTTATCCTGGATTTACAGTCTGGTTTCCTGGTTCCTCAGTGTCTCTGTGCTGAGTTTAGTGTAAAGAGTGTCCTCCTGTCAGAGAAACTCTGACTGTTGAACAGATAGTTCAGTCTGTACATGTCTGTCTCTTTCACTCAAAAACACGTTTTCAGATTCATGGATTCAATCAGTTGATGCTTTAAGGCCTTTTCACACCGGATGTGTTGCGTAAAAATGACATGAAATTCAAAATCTTTCGGATGTGAACTTGTCAAGTAATTTACATACACACTGGATGTTTGATGTGTTTGACATCAAATGATGATGTAATGAGGTTGTGCTGTTTCTAAAAAAAAGAAAGAAGGAAGAAACAGATTCTGGGTTCATCCAAGTCATAAGAAAGCAGCAGCAGTGAGAGTTTTATGGTTTGATCCCGGAGTTGAAGCTGCATCACCGCCACGGCATATTTCAAGATATCATTGGCTGTTTGAGCTCTTGTTGAGTTGGGATCACATGTGAGGAGGCAGAGAATAATTTCTGAGAGCTGACTGACCCAGACCAGGATGTAGCTGTGTGTCTGAGATAAAATAGTTTGAGTTTATTGTTCCCACATCACTGTATATTCAGTACATTTTGAGCAATTAGCTCACATGTTGCTAAATGCAGGGCTCTGATTGTTCGCGTGCGAAAGTCAAAACTTGAGCTGGATCCAAAAAAAATAAATTCTGCAAATTTGTGCTGTGAAATGACGCGGTTGGTGTGAACCGCTGCATTAAGAACAGGCGAAAAATATTTTTAATGCATGAAATATTTGCACGAAATTTAGGCGTCCAGTGTGTAAAGGCCTTTAAACCATTCAAAACTTAACAAAGTAAAAAAACCTGGTACCCCCCTCTTCATTCTGGTCACTCACTTGTCTGTGATAGCATCCAGTTCTTCAACCAGCATTTGCTGCAAGTCAACCAATATGGTTTTATTGAACACAGAATAAGCTTTTTGACGGACAAGATTTGGCAAAACCAACATACTCAACTCTGCTGCTCAACCCATCCATGTCCTTACAAATGTGGCTCCATTTAAGGAGAATTAAACAGGCTGTGCAAGGCTAAACTAAACTGTGTTCTATATATTATTGGAACCAAACCCTATTTTCTTTAATGTTGGTGGTAAGTGAACATGATTCCTTGTAAACTTCTTCCTCTTCAGTCCATTAAAGATGGAAGCTGCCATTATTCCAGGATCCACATGTTGTTTTTCTGTCTTTTTCCACTCAAAGCTTCACAGTGAATATCAGGATGATGTGTTTCTCTGAAGCTCAGTTCAGCTCAGATGATTCAGTTCATGTCAGCTGCAGTTAGTTTGCTGCAGATGAGACAAACTGTGATATCAGAGAGGAATCACTGAGCTGCACTGACCCAAAACATCAATTTACAAACTGCTCAGAGACGTTCACACATTATTGTCCAATGAACACAAGTTTGGTGAGCAGCCAGAGTTCATCCTGACATTTATTTTACTGCTGTTAGAATGATGAAATCACAACTAGACTTTAACTTGTCTGTGGTGGCATTTGGACAATTAAATGATCCTTTAGAAACTAGATAGAAATTTCATTATTTGACAACATTGATTTTTCTGTGGTTCAGACTCCAATGAAAAGACAAAAGTCTGTAAATCATTCATTTATTGATCCAAATGATTAAATATCTGCTTTGTTCTATAAAGCTGACAGAAGAGCTTCTGTTATTTATCATTATCACACTGATGAACATTAGTGCTGAAACACTGCAGGAAATGTGTCATAATGTCAGGATTATTGGATGTGCAGATTTGTAGTTACTGACAGTGACCACTGGAGGGCAGTGATCCTGATAGTTTCTCTGGAACAGTCCAGCTCCACCCTACTATAATCCCACACTACACACTTAATGCTGTGATCCTGCTCACCACCATCAGGCACTGGGCAGCCAAACAAGCACCAAAGGAAATGAATGCGCTCCACAAACAGCAGGATCAGACTAGAAGAGAAAAGAAAGCACTAAATGTGCTCTAACAGCTCATCTAAACACACTGAATCCATTTCCCACATACCTGTGAGCATCACTGCCATCTGCAACCAAGATCAGAGCAAAAAGCCAGGAGAGCCTGAACCATGGACTCCAGGTGAGCCCTATAATCAGCTCTGATTAGAGAGCTAGAGGAGGACTCAGGGTTCATGCTGCATTCACAAGCAGCACTCAGGAGAGGAGCAGTTTCCACTAAGAATTCCCCGCTACACAACATTATAGAAATGACTGTTAGTATTAATATCCACTGGTTATGATTCACATCATTTCTTCTCTCAGTGTTTGTCTGAATGTGTCACGGAGTCAGAGCCTGTTTATCTCTGTGTCTGTGTCTCTGTTAAACATCTTTCTTCCAGCGGGAATCAAACACACACTGAGCCAAGCAGCAGTTCATCCTCCTGTGTGAGACTCTCCTCATTTAAGGCTCTTTTCACACCTGCGCTCTTTAGTCCGTTTCAGTCTGACTCTGGTTCGGTTCCCCCTTGGTGCGGTTCGCTTCTGCAGATGTGAGATTGGTTCACTTGGAGTTGGCTTGGAGTTTTTTCTGAGTGGAAAGAAACCAAACCACAGGAAAAAGCTACAAGTTTACAAACTCATCAGCTGATTCAGAGCAGAGTGAACGAACTGCAGGGGAGAAAACGCCCTAAACCACCTCATAGGTCGTTTGTACAGCAGCTTCTTACCACAAACACCTACGTTTCAACATGAAGCGCCCTCTAGTGGTCGTGCAGGAAAGGTCGTGTTGGGTTTGCCTTGTTGTAAATGTGAGCATCAAGAGAGCGTAATGAGTGTGTGATGAGCTCACAGTTTATCCAGATGTTTCTTCAACATTTAATGTAGTGAAGCTGTTGTTGTGCAGAGATATACCGTATGTATATCATTTCTTTCTAAAGCTCTTTCCCTCTGCATGATATATCTGTCAGAATGAAAGAATGCAGCAGTTAGTAGAGATCACAGGTAACCTCTGCACTCACAGAGAAATCAAAATCAGTTCTTCCTTAAGAAGAGTTCGTGATGGAGAAGAAATAAAGTTCTATATGAGGCTGATGATTCACACACTAACATGGAAGCAATGAGCTGCTGGAAGCTTCTTCCTGTCACTGGCTCAGCTGAGGAATCACCAGTTCACCATCACACAGACGGATGGACGAGTGGACGACACTCAGCATCATCCCAGCACATTTTATCTCTGCATCAAACATCGGCATCTATGTTTTCCACTTCTTTCATGTCTTTAATCAGCAAATATAGATGTGCTCTTTGACCTCAATGATCAAAATCAAATCAGCACAGTTCACCTCCATATTCTATATATCTGCTGCTCCATCATAGTCAGACAATAGTTCACCTCTAACTGGCAGCACCTGCTGCTGCTTTAATTCCTGCAGCTCACACACACGAGACTCAGTGAAAGAGAAAATAGTGAAAGTGTGCGTCTTCCTTCTGTGATGTTAGTCAGATACAGCTGTAAAATGTGTTCCTGCAGCAGAGAGTCTGAACAGTATGAAACTAAAGGAGTATTTACTAAATGTGAATGAGACAGTTTCAGTCAGTAATGCAGCAGGAAAACAGCAGCAGGATCATTAGTTTGTGTTCCTGACTCCAGATTTCTGCTTTCATTGTGAGTCTGTTCAGAGTCCAGATAAAAAACTGAATGTGAGTAAAAAGCACATCACAGTGAGACCTCCTGTTTGATCAGCAGAGAAAATCTCTGTGCTCTAAATATGATGAAGGTTCACTGAAGCTCCAATCAAACTAACATCTCCTTTAACTGGGAAGCAGTTTGACTTTAAGTTGATGGTTTGTTGCTCTCTGTTGGTCAAAAGGTGAACTACACTCTGATCTTCATGACTGGCTCTCATTAAATATGTGGAACATCCTTCATTTACTTCCTGTGACCCTGATGGTAAACATTCACACTGTTAAACGTGGATTTATTTTGGGGTAAATATCACACACAGCTCGGAAATAATAATTTGATCTTGTGCTGAATTTGTAAGTTTGCTCCCTCACTGCCCTCAGGTGGTCACAGAGAGAAACTGCAAGTTTAAACAAACTGCAGCACAAACACACTGAAAAAAATGAGGAGGTTGTTTCCCAGCAACGTTAATGAAACTCTGACTGTATTCAGAAAACTCAACACAATCAAAGACAGAAAGTCACACAAACAGCATTAATATAAAGTGATGTTGGTCTGTGTAAACACACAAACACACATTTAGGCTTCAAAGCATTTCTGCTCCTAAACAGAATTCAGCTCCAAACCTCTGATGCTGAAATTGTGATTGTTGCTACAAATGTGATGCAAAGTACTCACATCCATGTAGAGCTTTTCTAATATTAACCAGTGAAATGTTGAGAGTGTCAAACTGTACATGTCTCTGTTTTCAGTGTCCATTCTGTTCATTATCATCAAGAAAGTTTGATTGGTTCAGCCAATCACACCTTTCTAAAGTGTGATGATGTCACACGCTGCAAAAAGCTGAAGCACACCTCCTCACTGAGGTCAAACTTTCAGTTGACCTTTAGTTTTTGGCTGATTCGGAGCTCTGAGAGGATTCTCAGGATGTTTGGGAATACTGACACAGCCCTCAAAAATCCTCTCCCTCCCTCTTCCCCCGGCCTCTTCCACTCAGCTACTTGTTGTTTTTAGTGTTTAGTCCCATTCATACACTCAGACTCTGCAGACACACTCATTTGATGACACACATATATGACTGTATGGTTTATTGGCTTCATTCAAACACTGAGCATCATCTCCAAACTGTGTGCTCTCCTCCTTTGGCACAGAGTCGAGCTGTGACAGAGTTAGAAGAAGGTTTCATGGCAGCTTTTACCTGGTGTAACGCCAAGATGACCCTGAGCGGCAAGGCTTTAAATAATGGGAGGCAGACTTTGTTTTTATACCCCATTTTCCATTTTATTTCTCAAGCTCAATTTAGACAATTAACTCCATTGCCCTGTGAAGCAGGTGTGACCTTTCCAGCAACCCAACCAAGTACAAAAGAGAGAAGAGCCCCAACCATCAAAAGACAAATCCCCTTTATACCCAGCTGCTGATGAGCCACACCTTGCTCCACAACTTGCAGGAGTACCACACATTTTAACAACAATAAAATACACCTTTGTTCATCACATTTATTGTTCATATTTCCTGTTTTGATGTTTGAGCAGGAAAAGAAACTGAAGTGTTCAAAGGAGGAGAGTCAAAAACCATCAGTCACAACACAAACACCAAACACACATTTTTACATTCAGTGTCACTTTGACCTTCTTCATGATATCATCAGCATGTTTTTATTATCAAATTAATCCAAATTTCACACTCAGCTGATAAAAAACAGAAAAAGATTTACTTTAACATCCACTGATATGTCTTCAGATTAAATCACAGGAGGATCAGGAGGTAACATTCAAGTCACTGCACCAACCCCCCCTCTCTACAGTTAAACTGGTTTATCCAGCCCTGATGAGCTCAGTACAAACACTGATACTAGACTGCTGCTCCTGCTGAGCCCCTCCCACCTGTGCTGCTTCAGGTGGAGTCCCGCCTCCTTCCAGGAATCAGCTCACCTGTGTGTCAGTGTTTATTGTCCAGGTGTGGAGTGGAGCTTCTTCTTCTTCTGCTCTGTTTGCAGAAACTGTAAGTTTGCTTTGTTTCCTCCTTTAACAGTTTGTCTTTAGGAACTTTACTGTTTGTTTCTGCTCTGTGAGGTTTGGATGTTCAGCTCTGATTTCAGGACAAACTTTGGATTGTCAGCTAGTCTAAAAGAAAGAAAACCCTCAGAAACATTGAAATTTATGATGCTCAACACTGACCAAATAAATATTGTCTGTGCGTTTTAGAAGCGAAAAGAAACTGTTAATTATGTCTTCGATAATTAACTCATCTTCTAGATTTCAATTAAATGTGCACCACTTTGAGTTTTTTTTTCAGAATCATCTATGTTTTATATTTGCTTGTTCTGTGTGTGTGTGTGTGTGTGTGTGTGTGTGTGTGCGTGCGTGCGTGCGTCCGTCCAAGTGTTTTGCCTCTGGATTTGCATTTTTACTGCATCACAAACTCTTGACTGTCCACCAACAGAAAGTTATGCTGACTCTGTGCATGAGACCAACCAATAGTTACCATCTGTTAAGACCGTTTAAAGACTGCATATCAGGCAGCGTCCACGGCCTCAGAGTGTATTCTCTAATACTTGATGAACTGCCAGATTTTGTGATAGAGCTTAAATTCCACAATGTGTGTCTCATGAATATGCTAATTGTGTATGAACCACAACCATGGTAGTATTTAACTACAGAAATAATGAAATATAAAAATTGATGATTTTATTTTATTTTTGCATTTTCAAGATCTGTCTTTGACCATTCAATTTGATTTTCAGTTCAATTTTATTCATATAGCACCAAATCACAACAAATAGTCACTTTATACTGTAAGGTAAAGACCGTACAATAATTATGGAGAAAACCCAACAGTCAATATGAGCAAACATTTTGCGACAGTGAGAAGGAAAAACTCCCTTTTAACAGGAAGAAACCTCCAGCAGAACCAGGCTCAGGGAGGGGGGGTCATCTGCCATGAATGGTTGGGCTGAGGGGAGAGAAAAGACATGCTGTGAAAGAGAGCCAGAAATTAATATTAATTAATGATTAAATACAGAGTGAAGTATAAACAGACTGAAAGATTTATGATTGAAGGAGGATTCTAATGATCCAGAAAAGTATAAGTTCAAAAAACAAAGGACTCTTGTGGAGTAAGAAATAAAGCCAGCGAAATGCAATTAACACCAAAATAGAGCTGAACCGGATGGAGGATGACATTGGGTCATATCTGTCTTGCACATAGAAAATTTGGGGTGGGTGAGGTATGCTCTCTGCATGTGTGTCTTGCCTTTGTCTTTACATGGTCCTGGGTGTGGGTCTGCTTCAGCTCCCGTGGGACATGGCTTAAAAAAAAAAAAAAAAAACTAGAAAAAGCATTTCCTGAAGAAAATGCACTGTGAATGCTGCAAGCTAAAAGATTGCAGCTGAAATGCTAAGAAATGCTTGAAAGAGCTGAAACTTTATTTGCTGAATGAGCTTCAACAGCTGAACAGCTGAATAGCTGAAAGGCTTGGCTTTACTTTAAAGCCTAAATGGTGTCTCTAGCTGAAATGCCAGGAAATGCTCCAAAGAGCTTAAATCTGGCTGAAAGAGTTTAAGCTGGTGAATGAATGCTCAATGGAAAATTTTTAAAGTTTGGAGTAAAGTGGGACTTGAAACTGCTCTGTCTGCTTCTTGTGCATTGATGGTCCCCTTTTCTACCACTGAGCCAACAGTAGTGTCACACAAGCAGTGAGGTTTGCAAGCATACATATTGGAGAGCTCTGCCAAGTTGAATGCTTGTAAATGCGCCAATTGAAAACACCTGCCAGGTGCGCTGCTGATATGCATGCATTCTGTCAAATTTGCCTCAGCGCACCTGTCAAATAACTGCTTCTAAGTCAAAAACCGTAGCTCCTATCAAAATCATTTTTGAACTGTGAGCGTCACAAGGACCTGCTCTAAACAGTGGTGTAATTTTTATTTTCCTGGGCTCAAAAGTGTGGCCGTGGGAGCAGGTTAAAAAAGGTGCTCATTTCTGCTTTGGAGAAAATCATCTCTCTGAAATTACTATGGAGGTTAATGAAGGAGTTGGAAGGTACTCCCTCTGTTTGAACTCTTACAGTTTAAAAAGTGTACATTTGACAGGGTTTAGAGACACATTGTTTGAAAGTAGAGAAGCAGCTCTACATTTTGAGCATAAAATGATGGCTGTAGCGCAAAGAGTGTGGACACAGTGGCAGTTTAAAAAGAAATTTTCCACCTGAAAGTTTTGAAGTCTCCCTAATCAGGCTCCCACTCTAGCAAACGCAATACACAACCATTATAAACTCTGAAACGGCTGAAAAAACTCCTTAAACTTAAACGCTCACTGTGCTTAAACAGTAAAAGATTTTGAAACACCAAGTAAAAGCTGAATAGCTGAAAGGCTTGGCTTCATTTTAAAGCTTAAATGGTTTTTCTAGCTGAAGGAATGCTGAAGTTATTAGCTTTTAAAACCTGAAAGGATTTGAAAAGGATTTGAAACTTCCCCATTCATTTTGAATGGCAAAAAATGAAGATTATAAAAAGTTCAATATCTTAAAAAGTATAAAGGTTACAAAAAAGAAAAGTAATAGCACAAATCTCCAGAACAGGCTGAACATTTTGATACCAGAATGGTGTCTGTAGGCCAAACGCTGCTTGAGTTTTAAGCGACCGAAGGTTTTTGGAGTACAAGAACAATACTGTGAATGCTTTGCAGCATTCACAGTAATGAATGCTTTGCAGCATTCACAGTAATAATAGTCCAGTTTAGAGCTCAGAGTTGAGCAGACAAATGGCTTGTGGATAAAAACTCTTCTTCAGGGCATCAGGGTGGCTCAGAGCATGAGCAAGCGATCATGTTTATACTGCGTGGCGGTGCAGACGGCGCTTGTTTGAGTCCGGTCACTAGTTATCGCATGTCTTCCCCATTTCTGTCTATCTTCACTACAAGCTGTTGTGAAAAGGCCAAAAAAAAAAAAAAAACTATTCTTCAACCTTTCAGTCTTAGTCCTCAGGCAGCAGTAACGCCGGGCTGATGGGAGAAGAGAGAGTGTCCGGGATGGCTGGGCTGTTTAAGGATCTTCATAGCCCTTGACCTGCACTACTGGTTGGGGAGGGTGGTTCTGATGGTCCATTCAGCTGAAAAAAACACCTTTTTAAGGACTCTGAAGTCCTGCTTAGTGCAGTTCCCATCCAGTTAGTGATACTTCCAGGCATGATGCTCTTGCTGGTGCAGGTGTAAAAGTTCCTGAGCACCTTGAGTGGGAGCTTGAAGTCTCTTGGCCACCTGAGGAGATAGAGATGCTGTCTGGCCTTCTTCACAGTGAAGCTAATGTGATGAGTCCAGGACAAGTCTCCCGGGTATTTGAAAATGTCCACTCTTTCCACCTCAGCACCACTGATGACAAGTGGACGGTAGTCCCTCTGCTCCTTCCTGCTGAAGTCCACGATCAGTTCCTTTGTTTTGCTGATGTTAAGCAGAAGGTGGTTCTCCCGGCACCAGTTCTCCAGGCAGGAGACCTCCCTCCTCTAGGCTGTCTATACTGAGGGAGATCAGTACAGCAGAGGGCTGAACACACAGCCTTGGGAGGATCTGGTGTTGAGGGTGAGGTGACCCACTCCAACCACCTGTGGTCTGCTGGTCAGGAAGCTGTGAACCCACCTGCACAGGGATGGGCCCAGGCCCAGGTCCAACAGTTTAGAGACCAGCCTGGAGGGAACTATGGTGTTGAATGCTGAGCTGTAATCTACAAACAGCACTCTCACATAGTTCCCCTTACCAGTGTCTATGTGTGAAAGGGTCTTATGGAGGAGGAAGGTTATGGTGTCATCTGTGGATCTGTCTGGCTGGTATGTGAACTGTAGTGGGTCGAGGGTGGTGGGCAGTGAGGAGGTGATGAACGTCTTGATGAGTCTCTCAAAACATTTCATCACCATAGAGGTGAGCACTATGGGCCTGAAGTCATTGGGGCTGGGGTGTGGTTTCTTTGGGACAGGGACTATGATGACTGTGACGCTAATGACTGAATATTAATGGACTGAAACTTCCAGTCACGGCGAATCAGTGTGTGTCATTGAATGCATTGTATGTGTGCTGGGCTGCAGCTTCATGGCTCCATTTAGTGGACTGATAGTAGAAGTAGATCTGCTGCTGGCAGCTTCCTCTGCCTCACTGCTGTCTGACTGCATTCAGCTGCACACATGATGAAAGGAGGATTTCAGTTGATGTGCACATGAATGATGTGTGTTTCCTCTGCAGGTGAAGGTAGAAAGTGTGTGTGAGCTGATGTGAATTCAGCAGCATGGATCAGTGTGAGGACAGAGAGGAGGGAGTCCCTCCCTCTAAAACCACTCTGTGTGGGGAACATGAGAGCCAGACCAAAGCTCAGAGGTGAGATGACCATCTCTAACTGTCCATGACTCTTCTCCATGTCACAGCTCAGCACTCACATCACTGCTGCATCATTATTCACAGGAACCAACCTGAACCTGAACCCAGCTGTGTGTCCTTAAAGAGTGACCAGTCAAAGGGTCTTGGTGCTGAATTTACAAAAGGACTTTCATCTAACAAAGAGTAAGCAATTTCCCTTTTTTCCTTCGTTATTTTTTGCACAATGAATTATTCTCCAATCTCATTGTACATTCTGTATAATTACAAAAAGGCATTCTATCTTATGCTGATTTTTTTTTTGTTTGTTAGATCATTTATTATTTCTGTGAATAATGTGGTGCATGTTGTCTGTAATTTAGTATTTTCATTTTTTTTCCTTCCTGCTTCATAAAACTGTCAGATTTTCTTTTAGGCTCCATCAGAAACCAGAATCTGCTGGACCTGAACCCAGCTTAGTGTCCTTAAAGACTAATCGGTCAGTGTGCATGCCTACAGATTTTAAAGAAGCTGCAGAGAGGTAATGTCTGTCTAAATGTTGTTCCTGACTCAGTGTTTCTGAATAAATTCTCCATCATGTTTAATGTCAGCTCTGGGGTGGCAGTGGCGGAGTGGGCAGGTGCTCACCTTGCAAATGGAGGGTTTCTGGTTCGAGTCTCTGTCTGGGCGTATGCTGTCATTGTGTCTCTGGGCAAGACACTTTACCCACATTGCCTAAGTGTGAATGTGGTTGTGTATTTGGTGGTGGTCGGAGGGGCCGTAGGCGCAAATTGGCAGCCATGCCTCCGTCAGACTGCCCCAGGGCAGCTGTGGCTACATTAGTAGCTTACCACCACCAGGTATGATTGAGGTGTGAATGAATAGTGCATGAAATTGTAAAGCATCTTTGAGTGTCTAGAAAAGCGCTATATAAGACTAATGCATTTTTATTATTATTATTATTATAGCTCAGCTCTTTTTCACACAAATTTCTGTGTTCATATGTGAAGCGGTGTGTGTTGGAGTTTGTTCCACAAACACAGCAGTCAGAGTGTAAAGAATGGATGTTGTAGGAGGTGTTTGTGTAGTGAAGAGGCTGAGTGTCTGTAGGACTGCAGCTGCTTTGAGCTGTGCTGCAAACAGTGCAGTGAGGTAAGTCCTTTAGGTGGTCTCAAGTGTTCCTGGCTGGAGGACAACAAATAATTTTTGATGCCACTTCAGCTCTGCTCAATGTCCTGGGGAGATATTTGTCTTTGTGAAGGTTTCTATTATTGTTTTTATCTTTATTTGGTGAAACTGAGTGTCATGTCCTGGGCCGGTGGCCCAGTGTGTTATGTTTTCTTGGTGTTTCTGTTATTTTCTCGGTTTCTATGTTGTCATCTTGTTCCACATGTTTTCCTGGTGTCTAGTCTGCGTCTGCGTCTTTGTCTCCCCCTTCTGGCTTCCTGTTTTACTTTGATGGTCGTCTGTTCCTTGTCTTCAGTTTTGCTTTCCCCCCATTAGGGTAATCATAATCACCTGTGTGCCCACCTGTTTCCTCTTCCCTCATCAGCCCCTCTGTGTATTTAAGTCTTGTGTTTCCCATGCTCCTTGTCGCGTTGTTGACGTTATTGTGCCTGCGTGTGATGTTGTGTACCCGTGTGTTCCCTGTGCTCCCTGTGTCTGCCCGTGTCTGCCTGCCGTCTCCCTTCCAAGGTTTTTGTATTTGTTTTTTCCCTGCTTAAATAAATCCCTTTTCAGTGATGTTTACCTCTGGTGTCCTGCGTGTTTGCCCTTCCTCGCCCGTTTCCTCCCCGGGCATGACACTGAGCAACAAACTTTCCATCTAACACTAAAATAAATTTCCAGGCAGGAGAGAACAAAGTGCCGAAGTGTAAATCAAAGATCACTTAAACCTGTTACAGTTGAATTCAACACATCACAGAATTAAGAGTTTTTTGTTTTCAAAGTCATTAACAACACTTATCAGATTTACTGCACCTCTGGAAGTATCTGCTCCCTTCACATAGCTCAGCTCAGAGTTTAGAGGGGACAGACTTTTAAGAGAGATGTGAGTTTGATAGCAAAGAAGGATGTCAGGTTATGTTAAAGACTTTTTATTTCATGTAGCATTTTTAGTAAGACTTTAAGTCAGAGGTAAATCTGTTTCCTTAGTTTATGGAGAGGAGGTTGCTGTGTTTAAAAATTACAGTCTGAATCACCATTAGAAGACTAAACACATAGAGAAATACAAGAACTTGACTGATGAGTGGGTACAGACTGACACCCTTGTTTTAAATTAAATTTGTGGTCATTGATTTATTTTTTATTTTATTTTTTTTTTAACTGGGAAGCACTTTGGGACTGCCTGTGTTTGTCTCTGAACAGAGAAAAGCATAAATAAATTAGCATAAACATAATGTGATGCTAATTCTTGATGGTTCCTCCACAGAGTGGATCAGAACAGCTCAGAGGTTCCCAGTGGTCAGTCTGCCCAGCAGCATCAAACACAGCTGGACTCCATATTTATGGTTTGTACATGTACAACAACTACTGTTACATCTGTTGTGTTCACAGTGATCTCCATCCTGCATTTTATCTATTATTTCCATATTTTGTAGACCAGTGTAACATGAATCTGATTGGCTCTTTGATTCAGTCTGATTGGGTCGTTCATATCGTATTCTGTTCCAGCTGCTGGAGGACAACATCATCACTTTTGTGAAGAATGAGCTGAAGAAGATCCAGAAGGTTCTGAGTCCAGATTACCCAGAATGCTTAGAGAGTCAGGAGGATGAGGATGTGTTGAAGGGTGAAGAGGAAGAGCATAAGCAAAGCAGAGAGGCATTTGTGAAGATTGCAGTGCACTTTCTCAGGAGAATGAAGCTGGAGAAGCTGGCTGACCATCTGCAGAGCAGTAAGAGGATTTCTATAAATATTTAAAATGGTGGGCACAGCATTCCCAAACCAAAGCATTATTCTTTAAAACTTCAACATAGGCAGTTCGAAAATCTTTCTTCCATGGTCTCATCAAACTCCTCCCACACCCAAGTTCTTGCTTTGGGCCACTGCCCAAGCCACATTCCACTTGTACTGCCGGTACCCATCATCTTCCTCCGGAGTCCCACAAGCTAACCAAGCCTGACAAGACTCTTTCTTCAGCCTGATGGCTCCCTTCAGCTCAAGTGACCTTCATTTGGTTCAGGGATTACCACCATGACAGGCACCAACCACCTGAAGAGCAGCCTCAACAGTGGAGGTGCAGATCATGGTCCATTCAGACTCAGTGTCCTCAGCCTGCCTTAGAATGCTGTCAAGGTTCTGCTGGAGGTGGGAGTTGAAGATCTCGTGAACTGGGGCCTCTGCCAGGCATTCCCACAGTACTCTCACTAAACATTTAGGTGTGCTAGGTCTGGCAAACCATCAGGTGACTCAGGAGAGAAAAGTGGGTGCTCTATTCACACGGTTAATAGGGCAGGTGGGGCACCGCTGACTTCAACTGCGGCTATAGTTTGGTGAGAACCTCCTTAATCCCACTGATATGCCTTAGTGGAGTCTGGAAATGAGGGGGACATCTCCCCCATCACTGGGGGTGAGATAACTCCTCGGTGGCACAGCCCCTGGGGTGGAGGCCCCGAGTTCTTGAGTTCTCTGGATGTTGTAGGGCTGTCTTGGTTGACACACCTCTGCAATATTGCATGTAGATCTGGGGCGCCACTAGATTGGCAGACTGGGGTAGTGGTCCTGTCAGTCGTGGTCCGGGTTCCCCTTTTACCTTTTTATCCTCAGGGTGGCCCTGGCTCCAGTGTTAATTTTGTTGACAAAATATTTTCATCATAATTTTCATCAACGACCCTTTTTTTCATGACGGAAACGAGACGATAACTAAATTAAAACTATCTAAAAAGATAAAAACGATAACGAAATTAATTGACACTTTTGTCAACGAATGAAAACAAGACAAAAATGCTTGGCGGGGACAACATCCAATCTGAACTTATTTAATTTTGTGAGAGGGCGGGACAAGTTAGGAAAACATCCAATCAAATGCGCAGTTGCAGAAATAAGCTCTAAACCCGAGAAGACCAAACTAGCCTGCGATTTTTCTTTACTTCCGATAGAACTAAGTTATGTAAACAATGTCAGCAGGGAGAAAGAGAAGAGCTGATGTATGGACACATTTGTCCTTTGACATTATGACAAACAAAACGTGTAAACCATGTGGGACGACTATTGTGGGTAAAAACATGACATATCTTAAACGACATCTGCAAACCAGTCACCCAGATCTCCATGCAAAGGTAAGCATTTTAATGTCATGCAGGGTAAAGTGTTTTTCCCAGTTTAGCGTTTGTGTTTAGAGAAAATCTCCACACCGCGGTGGATTAGCCTTTCCTAATCTTAGTCCTGAACACTGCTCAGTACCTTTCAGAGCGTCCTGCTGTAAAACGCTCGTATTCTCTCAGCAAGGTGGTGTTAATGATCAGGTGTGTGGGAAGCAGGTGAAACACTAATGTTAATATTATTAATAATATACCATAAATTTTAATAAATGTTTAATTTTATGTAAGTGTGTATAATAACTAATTCAAGGGAACGGAAGAAAAAGCATTTACATTTTACACCTTTTATATTTTAGTCAACTAAATCGACTGTAGATTTAGTCGATTATATTCTTATGATAATTCGTCAACTAAAACTAGACTAAAGCTAAAATTATTCAGATGACTAAATTATGACTAAAACTAAATCAAAATTTGCTGTCAAAATGAACACTGCCCGGCTCTGGCTCAAACTTTTTCACAATTATATCCACTTTTTGTAATAATCCACTGGAATCAATTTAATCCACAAAAATCGAAACCATCCACTGGAATCGAGCAGGATTTGTTTTAAAGTGTTACAAAAAGCAAGCAAGCAAGCGCCTCCCGGGAGTGTACAGCCTTAAGCGGTTAGTCCAGCAAAAAAAGAGAAGCAGAGCAGACAAAGAAAAAAGCTGCTTCAACCACAAAAAACAGGGCAATTATATCCTCTCCACGGGACTTCCACCCCAAATTAATATCCATAGGTTGTCACCCTTTGATATTTAATCCTCACCCCATCGCACCCACTTTAGGACACATGCTTAAGGCTGCACCAGTAGTAATAGTAATGCGGCTTTCACACCTCTGCTTTCACACCTAGGTGTGAAAAGGACTTCTCTATGCTTACTTATCTTTTGTTCCCCACCTACAAAATGTCCAAACTAATGATTCTTTTCACCTTTTCTTGTCAGAGAGACATTAAACACATCTGTTCATGTGTATCTGATCATTAAAAACTGTTACACAGGTAAAAAAATTCATGTTCACTACAGAATAAATTTGTGGTTACAAACTAATTGCAAGAGACCCGTTGGATTACAACAAAATACATGTGAATGTATCTTGTTAAATGTTTTAAAATTGTTTCTTCAACTACATGAGCCTGGTATTCCTCTATCAGGTATGAAGTAAGTATGAACCCTACAACCCGCATGCAACTGCATTATTTTTATTTAACTTAGTTTCACATTCCACATACCACCAATGTAGGCTCTGAAAATACGTGGCTAATTTACTCAATCATAGCTCCTTATGGTTTGGCGGAATTAAAACAGCGGTAAATTCATAGACCTTTCATTCCTATAAAGCTTTTGGGGTTTAGTGGAGAGAAACATATTTCTTTGGGTATAGTCTGTACTGATGAATAGTTGGTATAGATCCATTCATGAGCAAAATAAAACCCATGCGGTTATACTGTGTGAGTTAAAAACATAGTTTAGCCGATACAAAATAGAACTACCAGCATTTTCACACTACTCCTTTTTCTACCAAGCGCTGCCAAATGGCAGTTCACATCTCATTAGGCCACCTTTTGTTATGTACACGGGGCCAGTAGATCGGAATGTGTGTGGGATGGGTGTGGGGGTGGGGATGGGTTACCAATGATGACCAATGATGACCCAGGGTCGCCAGGTGTATAAAAAGCCAGGTCACAACACATATTTCACCTACTCTGTTGACTGAGAAGCAAAGATGCCAAAGGTTTACGGCACACAGCAAGCTTTGGACATGATCCTCAACCATGTCAACCCCTGTGACTCCGATGGAGATGAAATAACCCTTGTGCTAAATTCCGACTCTGAAAATTCTTCTGGTAAGATTTCCTAAATTTCCTGTTTTCGTTTGCCGTTTGTTGTGTTTTAGGAAGAGACGAATATCTTTGCGATTGCACATTATTTCAACATTTCACTAATCAAATCTCAAACATATGGTCACCCTGTAGATGAGAAACTTCGCCACCTCCAGAAAAGAGAGGTTGCATGGAGAAACATGAGTGGCTGACAGAGACAGCAAAAGACGGCACAGTGTGGTGTGAGGAACACATCGGAAGGCCTCTGCATCACAGCCCAATTGATTGTTATGCCACAGATGGAGAGCCAACTGCTTTGGCCAGAAGAAAGGTGTCGAGTCGCTTACAGAGTTTCCTCTGTTTCATCACTCTGGAAATGCTTCGGACCATTCAGGAGTGGACTGTCCAGCGTGCACGCCAGACACAGCAGGGAAACTGGTTCATGGCCCTCCCTGAACTAAAGGTGTTCATTGCAATCCTCATCCTGCGAGGGATTGTCCGCCTTCCAGCGGTGCATGATGTATGGTCAGCAACACTGGGAGTGCCCGCAATCAGCAAGATTATGGCCCGAAACCGCTTCCAGGACATCATGCGGCACCTACGCTTCGATGACAAGGACACACGCAATGAACGAGTTGCAAATGATCGGTTTGCTGCAGTCTCTGACATTTGGGGGTCTTTTGTTACCAACTGCATTACCTCTTACAACCCAGGAAGGCACATCACCATAGATGAGCAACTTTTTCCAACTAAGACCCGTTGCTGTTTCCTGCAGTACATTGCTACAAATCCTGACAAGTTTGGCATAAAGTTCTGGGTGGCATGTGACCTGAAATCCAAGTATGTATGCAACATCATCCCATATCTTGGCAAAGACCCCAGTCGTCCCAAGGGGGAAAAACTATCGGAAAATGTGGTGATGAAGCTTATGGAACCATTTATGGACAAAGGAAGAACCGTTACCACAGACAATTTTTTTACGTCATTATCACTAGCACAACGACTGCTCAGCCGGAAGACCACACTCCTTGGCACAGTAAACAAGGTTCGCTGTG
This sequence comes from Archocentrus centrarchus, assembly GCF_007364275.1. Taxonomy (NCBI): domain Eukaryota; kingdom Metazoa; phylum Chordata; class Actinopteri; order Cichliformes; family Cichlidae; genus Archocentrus; species Archocentrus centrarchus. Next base: position 7,995,989 of record NC_044347.1, read on the forward strand.
AGCTTCCAGACTCCGCCAAAAAGACTTTGGCCCGTGAGGAATTCAGCACACAGGTGTTTTCAACCTCTGGTGCCACACTGACCGTTTACGCGCCCAAACGGAGAAAGACTGTCTGCATCCTCAGTAGCATGCACAGTGTGGTGGAGACTGGGGATACCCGGAAAAAAAAACCAAACACAGTCACCGACTACAACAGCCTGAAATGTGGTGTGGATGTCATGGACCAGATGGTGCGAAAGTACACTGTGCGTTCAGGAACATGGCGTTGGCCAGTCGCTGTGTTTTACAACTTGATTGACATTGCAGCACTGAATGCACGTGCTTTACCAAGCATGCACTGGGGTCAAAGAGAGACGGACGGACTTCTTGGTGAAGCTAGCAAGAGAGCTTGCACGGTTTCATATGGCAGCCAAGGAGGTGCGTAAGGAAAACCTTCAGCAGCAACCACTCTCACCTGACACAGGGAAAAGGGCATTGTGCCAGATGAAGTGTTGCTGCAAGAATAACCATGCCACTAAGCGTTGTGTTTATTGCAACAAGCTGACATGTGGAAAATGCAGAAAGGAGATGTTGTGGCAGTGCCAGATGTGTTCAGACAATCTGTAACAAATATACCAATAAAAATGTGCTAGATAAATATTTTGGTCGTCTTCAGTCCTTTTATAGTCGTATACAACTGTCCATCAATACTGAGATAAAGTATTCCTAAAAACATAACATAACAACAATCACATAGAACTTATATATACACATATATGGAGTTCTAAGTATGGCAGTTCAACACTTCAAAATAAAAAATAAATCAAATTAATATTATTTGAAAATGAGCCAAAACACTATCAAATAAAAACTTACACTCTAAAGTTAATGGCAACTTTACACAAGGGCATTTGTGTATGGGCTATGGAACACAAATTATTTATAATAGTTTTACAGATATTTACAGTTAGAATTTCCTTACAGTACATGGTAATAGGAAGCCTACTTTGTCTTGTTGACCGATACTGAATAAAGGGCATGTAAAAATGTATGAAATGGTCAAAAGTTTATATGATACAGTAAATGTGATGAGTGAAACAATACAGTGCATTTTGAAAGCCCCTTCTAGTCCCTACTCAGGAGAGATGTCTCAGACATTTCAGACTTCTAGGCTCTGCTCAAGCATACCCCTCCCCCTAAGGTCTGTGCTTGAACCTCCAGGTCTGGCAGGTAATGGCTGCATTTACAAATGAAAGGGGGTCGTCTAGTGTCTAGTTGTGCTGGCCTCATTTGCATGACACAATTCACAGCTGCCATTTGGCAGCACCTTGGGATTTAAAGGTATAACTGCCATTTGGCAGGAGTCTGGTAGTTCTAGTGTTAAGGGCAAAATGGTACAGGCAGTGAATGGAATCTATGTACAGTGGCAAATATCCACTACTAAAGGAGGAAAAAAGTATAGATGCTGGATGAAAGTAGCAATAAATCTCCTGGAGGGTGTGCTACAACTATGAGGGATCATTCTTCCCAGTAAGGTCTATGCCCAGGTGCTGGAAAGGAGAGTCCATCTGTTAGTTGAACCGCAGATTCAAGAGGAACAATATGGTTTTTGTTCTATTCGCGGAATGTTCGAGTAGCTCTTTATCATCTTGAGTATATTCAAGTGTGTGTGGGAGTTGCCTATCAAGGCTATATGTGTTTGTGGTTTTGGAGAAAGCAATCAACCACATCCCTGTCGGTATCCTTTATGGGGTGCTGTGGGAGTATGGGGTGTCAGGCCCATTGTTGCGGGCCATTCAGTCCCTGTACAACCGCAATCAGAGCTTGTTCTGAATTGCCGGCAATCAGGTGGCGACTTCTAGCTTGCAGTTGAATCGTTCGCAGTCGAGTGTGAAGCCTGGAAAGAGAATTAGCACCTCTAAGACTGAGGGCATGGTCCTCAGCCGGAAAAGGGTGGAGTGTCCACTCCTGCTCAGGTACAAGTTGCTGCATTTTATTTACATTTTAATGTAGATAAAATCCTAGGATAGAACCCCTTGGAACTCCATAATGTTGAGGGAAAAGTCTGTGAGGAAGACTCCCCATTTACATGAACAAACTGGAGTCTATTAGATAAATATGATTCAAACCACTGCAGTGCAGTACCTTTAATACCTATAGTATGCTCTAATCTCTGTAATAAAATGTTATGGTCAGCAGTATCAAAAGCTGCACTGAGGTCCAACAGGACAAGAACAGAGATGAGTCCACTGTCAGAGGCTGTAAGAAGATCATTTGTAACCTTCACTAATGCTGTTTCTGTACTGTGATGAATTCTGAAACCTGACTGAAACTCTTCAAATAAACCGTTCCTCTGCAGATGATCAGTTAGCTGTTTTACAACTACTCTTTCAAGAATCTTTGAGAGAACTTGTGCTCACTGAGAATTTCAGCTGTTATTTATGTCTTTACTTCAGCTGTAGCTACCAAGGACCGAGGGGCTCAGTCAAAAATATTTTTTATTCTTTAATCCCTTATTAGTGACTAAATATAGACCTGCAGTAGAAACGTATTTTCGAGAATGCTTGTGAATACAAAGCATTACAACATTACTCACACATGCGCCATGGCTCCCGCAGCCACTAGTTTTTCAAAAACACTCATAGCATTAGCATTATCTGCGCAAGCGCAAAGAGGCGAAGGTGTTTATAGAGACGGTGAGCTCAAGTAGTGCAAAATGAAAGGTTTTCCAGCGTCCAAAACAGCAGCTTTTTCTTTTAGTAACCACCATGAAAATCTTTACTGGGAAACAGCTGGAGGTCCTTCATCAACCTCCTGATCAGCAAGTGTTAAGGTGAAGAAAAGAGAACTTTGTAGCTGCTCCATCCACCGCTGCTTGTTCACACAGCGAAAAACTGCAGTACGGAAGTTAAAATATGCAGATAAACTGTTAATAAAAGAAAGTATTTCTTATCCGATTAATCGAATAATCGATAGAATAATAATCGATAGAATACTCGATTACTAAAATAATCGATTTATGCAGCCCTAGACTTTAGCATCGTGTTTGGACTGCACTGGTTTTAACAATACAGTGGTACCTTGACATACAGGTTTAATTTGTTCTGTGACTTAGCTCGTAACTAATCGTATGTCAAATCAAATTTTCACATAGAAGTGAATTGAAATGTCACTACTCTGTTCCCGCCCCCACCAAAAACCACCACAGTTTTTTAATGTTTATTAATAAGAAAAATGTAGAGAACTTTATAAACAAATAATGTATAAAAATAATACTGTATACAGCATAACAAAAAGAGAATGTAAAGAAATAAACGGGTCGTGAGTGAAAGTCAGACAAAGATGTTGGCAGAGATAGATGTGGAGATCGCTAAACTTGGTGCTCCTTTTTCTTGCTTCAATTAATCTTCTCCTCCTTCTATTGCCTTTTTTGGTACGCTTTTACCCTCACCAGGACAGCAACATGCACACCTCGCTCATGTTTTTCAATAATTTTATGCTTTATATCCATGGTCATCAACATTTTCAGCACCATTCTTGGCATTCGCTTTCTTTGGACCCATGGTTTAAAAAAAGGAAATGTTCCAAAAATAAATGCGGAAAATAATCAAACACATCAACAACCATAGACAAAAACACACAGTGAGCGGAAAAAAAAAATGAACTGAATGCGCGGATGGTGTACTTTCAGTCACTTGTAACTCACATAGTTGCTCGCAACACAAAGCAAAAATTCGACCAAGTGACCGATCGTATCTCAAAAAACTCATTAGTTGGGACACCTGCAAATCAAGGGACTGCTGTACTGCCATTGTCAGCTTCTGTTGCTGTAGCAGCTGCTGCACACAAATAGCTGATAACTGGCCAGTGATCCATATAATAAGATAAGATAAGATAAGTGTTTATTTGTCACATGCACAGTTATACACAGTACAATGCACAGTGAAATGTATTTTGTACCTGCAGCCATACACACACACATAAATAAGAAGAATAAAAATAAAAATAAGTAATTCACACTATACACTATACTCTATATACTATACACTATACACACTTTTACATGGAATTATAGATTATAATATTTACATTGTGCAATAATGGTCCAGTTAGGGCTCAGAGTTGAGCAGACGGATGGCTTGTGGGTAAAAACTCTTCTTCAACCTTTCAGTCTTAGCCCTCAGGCAGCGGTAACGCCGGCCTGATGGGAGCAGGGAGAAGAGAGAGTGTCCGGGGTGGCTGGGCGGTTTTAGGATCTTCATGGCCCTCAGCCTGCACTGCTTGGTGTAAATGTCCTGCAGGTTGGGGAGGGCGGTTCTGATGGTCCGTTCAGCTGAACGAACCACCCTTTTTAGGGCCATGAAGTCCTGCTTGGTGCAGTTTCCCATCCAGGTGGTGATGCTCCCATGCATGATGCTCTCGATGGTGCAGGTGTAAAAGTTCCTGAGCACCTTGAGTGGGAGCTTGAAGTCTCTCAGCCGCCTGAGGAGGTAGAGATGCTGTCTGGCCTTCTTCACGGTGATGTTTATGTGATGAGTCCAGGACAGGTCCTGTGAGATGGTCACTCCCAGGTATTTGAAAGTGTGCACTCTTTCCACCTCAGCACCACTGATGACAAGTGGATGGTAGTCCCTCTGCTGCTTCCTGCTGAAGTCCACGATCAGTTCCTTCGTTTTGCTGACGTTGAGCAGGAGGTGGTTCTCCTGGCACCAGTTCTCCAGGCGGGAGACCTCTCTCCTGTAGGCTGTCTCCTCATTGTGAGAGATTAGTCCCACAACAGCAGTGTCGTCAGCAAACTTGATGATGACGTTGGACTCTGACGTGGCCTCGCAGTCATGGGTGTACAGTGAGTACAGCAGAGGGCTGAGCACACAGCCTTGGGGGGATCCAGTGTTGAGGGTGAGGGAGGATGAGGTGAGGTGACCCACTCGTACCACCTGTGGTCTGCTGGTCAGGAAGCTGTGAACCTTCCTTAATACTTCCATTGCCCCCATTTTAGACCTCCAGCAACCATTGTGCTTTTTGATCCAGAGTTTTCTCATATCCTATGTGACCAGGAGGTTATAATGTGCTGCCTGGAAGATACACGCCCACTGGCTTTTAGGCACCAACAACTGGGTTCATTCTTCTCCAGTGTGAGTGTAATGACCCATGCTTTACGATCTGTCCCTAAACAATACAAAATGGTGGTATGAATGCGCTGCATCAAGGTGCACCATGTGACCATCACTTTGATTTCGTCAAAGGCTGACTGTAGAGTGTCATCACGAGACTGCTCCAGTTGAAAATATTTGATGGAACAAATCACAGGAAAGGGCAGGATCTCCTAAGAAGGCACTGCAGGTAGCATCACCACTTTCTGGTGTCAGACAACCTTGGATTGCAAATGTGAGGATGGCCTTCCAACACGTTTGGAAGGCCATCCTCACATTTGCAATTTGCACAGATCACTTGTGCAAATTGCATTAGAAAAACATGGCTTTTGAAAATTGATGTTACAGTAATCCCTCACTTATCGCGGGCATTACGTTCCAGGACCACCCGCGATAAGTGAAAATCCGTGAAGTAGGGACGCTATGTTTATTTTAATACTTATACATTATTTTAGTAGTTATACACTATTTTACGTTTTTATAAACCGTCCCCATACAATTATACACCAAATATATACATTACTGTACAACACGTACTACGCATGTGAAGAACGAGTACCGCAAAACACATGAAACAGCTAAAATACCGCATTAAATATTTTACATTAATATTGATTAAAAAACCCGCGAAACAGCAAGTCCGCGAAAAGTGAACCGTGAAGTAGCGAGGGATTACTCTACATATCTATTTCTGAAAGTAGAAAATTATGAAGGCTGCATGTTAAGACTATATCTTTTGCATGTTCTTTTACAATTTCCCATCATATACCAGCATAAAAATAAATTGACATTTAAGAAGACATTCCAGTACATTCTGTTAAGATCTGTTTTGTTTACTTGTTTACTTGCCATTTTTTTTTGTGTGTGTGTGTATGTGTCCTTGAGAATTTTTCGTCACATGTGGGCACAAACTCAAACCCGCTCTGCAGAAGAAGTTCCAGTGTGTGTTTGAGGGCATCGCTAAAGCAGGAAACTCAACCCTTCTGAATCAGATCTACACAGAGCTCTACATCACAGAGGGAGGGACTGCAGAGGTCAATGATGAACATGAGGTCAGACAGATTGAAACAGCATCCAGGAAACCAGAAACAACAATCAGACAAGAAGACATCTTTAAAGGCTCACCTGGAAGAGATGAACCAATCAGAACAGTGCTGACAAAGGGAGTGGCTGGCATTGGGAAAACAGTCTTAACACAGAAGTTCACTCTGGACTGGGCTGAAGACAAAGCCAACCAGGACATCCAGTTCATGTTTCCATTCACTTTCAGAGAGCTGAATGTGCTGAAAGAGAAAAAGTTCAGCTTGGTGGAACTTGTTCATCACTTCTTTACTGAAACCAAAGAAGCAGGAATCTGCAGCTTTGAAGACTTCCAGGTTGTGTTCATCTTTGATGGTCTGGATGAGTGTCGACTTCCTCTGGACTTCCACAACACTGAGATCCTGGCTGATGTTACAGAGTCCACCTCAGTGGATGTGCTGCTGACAAACCTCATCAGGGGGAACCTGCTTCCCTCTGCTCGCCTCTGGATAACCACACGACCTGCAGCAGCCAATCAGATTCCTTCAAAGTGTGTTGACATGGTGACAGAGGTCAGAGGGTTCACTGACCCACAGAAGGAGGAGTACTTCAGGAAGAGATTCCAGGATAAGAAACTGGTTTCCAAAATAATCTCACACATCAAGACATCACGAAGCCTCCACATCATGTGCCACATCCCAGTCTTCTGCTGGATCACTGCTACAGTTCTGCAGGATATGCTGAAAACCAGAGAGAGAGGAGAGCTGCCCAAGACGCTGACTGAGATGTACATCCACTTCCTGGTTGTTCAGGCCAAAGTGAAGAAGGTCAAGTATGATGGAGGAGCTGAGACAGATCCACACTGGAGTCCAGAGAGCAGGAAGATGATTGAGTCTCTGGGAAAACTGGCTTTTGATCAGCTGCAGAAAGGAAACCTGATCTTCTATGAATCAGACCTGACAGAGTGTGGCATCGATATCAGAGCAGCCTCAGTGTACTCAGGAGTGTTCACACAGATCTTTAAAGAGGAGAGAGGGCTGTACCAGGACAAGGTGTTCTGCTTCATCCATCTGAGTGTTCAGGAGTTTCTTGCTGCTCTTCGTGTCCATTTGACCTTCATCAACTCTGGAGTCAATCTGCTGGAAGAACAACAAACAACGTCCCAGACAGAGCAACACCTCTACCAGAGTGCTGTGAACAAGGCCTTACAGAGTCCAAATGGACACCTGGACTTGTTCCTCCGCTTCCTCCTGGGTCTTTCACTGCAGACCAATCAGACTCTCCTACGAGGCTTCCTGAAATATACAGAACATAGCTCACAGACCAACGAGGAAACAGTCCAGTACATCAAGAAGAAGCTCAATGAGAATCTGTCTGCAGAGAAAAGCATCAACCTGTTCCACTGTCTGAATGAACTGAATGATCGTTCTCTAGTGGAGGAGATTCAAAAGTCCCTGAGATCAGGAAGTCTCTCCACAGATAAACTGTCTCCTGCTCAGTGGTCAGCTCTGGTCTTCATCTTACTGTCATCAGAAGAAGATCTGGATGTGTTTGACCTGAAGAAATACTCTGCTTCAGAGGCGGCTCTGCTGAGGCTGCTGCCAGTGGTCAAAGCCTCCAACAAAGCTCTGTAAGTTATCCTAAAGATTTATGTTTTAAAGACACTACCATTTTTTCATTAGGAAAAAAAAAAAAACACATACCTTATAATTTTATTATTGTCTCATCAGACTGGCAGGCTGTAACCTCTCAGAGAGAAGTTGTGAAGCTATTTCCTTAGTTCTGCGCTCCCAGTCCTCTAGTCTGAGAGAGCTGGACCTGAGTGTCAATGAGCTGAAGGACTCAGGAGTGGAAGTGTTGTGTTCTGGATTGGAAAGTCTACATTGTAAACTGGAGGCACTTAGGTCAGGAGTCTTAAATTTTTTAATTATGATTATGTAAATCTGCTCCCCTAGCCCCCACTTCAGAGGGTGGGTCGATGTTGATGAATGTGTGTCTTTGTGCATTTGTCATAGTCTTTATGGGTGGGTAAATGCATGTAGGTGGGTGTGTGAATGTGTGCGCATGTGTTTGTGTGTATGGCTGGACCTGGGTCTGGGCTTTGTTGTTCCTTTGCTTCTGCCCCTCTCTGGTCGCTGAAAGCTGGTTTGGTCCAGATGTTCAGAAATTCTTGCACCTAATAATAAGACTTTGAATAATTTTCTAAATTAATTTACTTTTGTCATCTTGTAGTCTTTGCATGACATTATTTATGACAAAGTGCATACTAAACTATCACATTTGTAGCTGTGGCTGGAAAAGTGGTGGGCCCTAATGTAGGACTCATAAGACGAGGAGCTTAATTTTAACTTAACTCTTTAAAAACAAAATGTTGCATAAACATAACATAAACTTGGAGCATAACATCAACATCATAACCACAAACTTGAGCTCTAAACGAAAGCACGACGCATAAACATGAACGTGAGGCACACAGCAGGAAAATCTATGAAGTGACAAGGACCAAGAGGAAACGCAGACAACGAATACACAAAGGGATAACAAGGGAACAGGCAACAGGTGAGGGGCACAGCTGAATATAATTCCACAGACGAGACAAGGGGAAGTAAAACTAAACACAAGCACACAGGACAAAGGACTATCAAAATAAAACAGGAAGTAACCAAATAAGGTACACACAGACTTGACGTATAAAGGGAACCTAAACACGACCAACACAGAAACCTAAATACAACACTCAGGGAAACACCAGGAAGAGAAACAAATCATAAGTCAAGGGACAAAGACATGACCAACAAACAGACACAGAAACACTAACCAAACAGGAGGACATGGGAATCAAAACAGCACAGACTTGACACTGGAGGGATAACACAAACACCTGAGCACAGACCACAGGAAAGATAATATCAAGGAAACAGGAACTAACAGATAACTAAACAGAAAACAATGACAAACTAAAATTCTAATGCATAACTAAACAACTTAAAGAAACATAAGGTGCACTGGTCCAATGGCCCAGGATTATGACAAAAATGAATACATTGATTAGTCTTAGCTCTGTTTTATGCAGGTTTTGATGCTCAATGTCAATTCATTTTTAAAATATGTTTTCGAGAGGGTTTCTTGTGTCTAGTCAACTGCACGATTTTCTCTAAAAGTATGTAATGTGTCTGCAGGCTGTCAGGATGTCTGATCACAGAAAAAGGTTGCTCTTCTTTGACCAAAGCTCTACACTCCAACCCCTCCCATCTGAGAGAGCTGGACCTGAGCTACAACCATCCAGGAGAGAAAGGAGTGAAGCTGCTGGAGCAGCTGAGACTGGAAACTCTCAGGTACGGACAGTCCTGTTGTAGCCAAAGATGGTATCTGATAGAAGAGGAGGTGAATCTGTTTCTTTATCCTTCACTCTGATCCTATATGATTGTTCAAATCACATATGTGAGAGATTTTTATTTATTTTTTTGCTGGAAAAAGAAACTCTAGTTTGGTAACTCTGGAGAAACTTTCCAAACTGATCTCTAAAGGAATAGTCTTTAATTTTCACTGTCTGACAGCATCAGATAAATCTCTGTGCAGAGATGGGTTCACAAATTCTCTGGGGTAAAACTGTTAGCCTAGTTTTGTAAAAAAGTGGGAAAAAAAAAAAACTATTTGTAACATTTAATAGTTAAGGACTTTTGGCTTATGAAACAAACCTAGCAGCACTAAGAAGAAGAAGAAGAAGAAGAAACAGCCTTTATTGTCCCACAGAGGGGAAATTTGGGTGTAACAGCAGCCGCAGTTATTATAAATATAAATAAAAATATAATAATTTACACTATTAAGAAAAGAATATATATATATATAAAATCAACAAACAAGATTAACCTTAATACTACTAATAATAATAACACTATATACAATGTACATGATGTGCCTGTGTGTTGAACCTTAACAGGCCGGACTATTTACAGTATATTATATATTATCCTACAATGTGTAGGTTATTGTGGTTTTTGTTGGGAGCAGTGATGGTTATACAGTCTTACAGCTGCTGGGAGGAAGGATCTGCGGTAACGCTCCTTTGTGCATTTGGGATGCAGCAGTCTGTCACTGAAGGAGCTCTCCAGCTCAGCAACAGTTTCATGCATGGGATGGGAGACCTTGTCCATCAGTGATGTTATTTTGGTCAGAGTCCTTCTGTCTCCCACCACCTGCACTGAGTCGAGAGGACATCCTAGAACAGAGCTGGCTTTCCTGATGAGCTTGTCTATCCTCTTCCTCTCAGCTGTAGACAAGCTGCTGCTCCAACATACTGCTGCATAGAAGATGGCTGATGCACCACAGAGTCATAGAAGGTCTTCAGGAGTGTCCCCTGCACTCCAAAAGACCTCAGCCTTCTCAGCAGGTAGAGTCTGCTCTGACCCTTCCTGTAGAGCGCATCAGTGTTATGAGTCCAGTCCAGTTTATTGTTTAGGTGAACACCCAGGTACTTATAAGAGTCCACTATCTCAATGTCCACTCCCTGGATGTTCACCGGTGTCCGTGTGGTGGGTCTGCATGGTGTGGTAATATTCAATACAATTTTATTTATATAGTGCCAAATCACAACAGTCACCTCAAGGCACTTTGTATGGTGAGAAAAGACTCTACAATAATACAGAGAAAACCCAACAGTCAAAATGACCCCCTATGAGCAGCACTTGGCAACGGTGGGAAGGAAAAACTCCTTTTTAACAGGAAGAAACCTCCAGCAGAACCAGGCTCAGGGAGGGGCAGTCATCTGCTGTGACTGGTTGGGCTGAGGGGAGAGAAAAGACATGCTGTGGAAGAGAGCCAGAGATTAATAACAATTAATGATTATATATATATATATATATATATATATATATATATATATATATATATATATATTAGGGGTGGGACTTTAACGTGTTAATTTCGATTAATTAATTACAGGGAAATTAACGCGTTAAAATTTTTAATGCATTTTAATCGCACTTTGCACCGTGGAACGTTTCTCAGTGCACGAGTTCCCGGCATACAGATTATATCGACGCACAATGTCCAAATTAGGGGCTGCATCCTGCGAAGGACCCGGCCCAGGTCTTTTGCAGCCCACAAAGCCCGGAAGTGAGCAGCTAGCCTTCATATCAGCTGCCGTCACCTCTGCGTAGCTCATGTCGCCTAGTAACCGTGAGTGCGAAGCAAAGCTGTGTAAAAGCAGCTGGTTAAACGGAGAACGAACTTTTTCTCCTTTTTGTGGTTTAATTTTAAGTCTTTAATTCAAAATAAGCTGTTAAAACAAGATTAACACATTTCAACATCAAGGAATACTGCTGAGCTAATGATTAATTTCCAACTATAACAAGTGAGACATTAATGTTGAATAAAACTATCCAGTTATGATGCTTAACTTTAATTTCAGGAGTTTGCTTATCACAGGAGCACTTCCACCCTTCATTGGTCTGTGTAGTAGACTGGTGGGAAAATAAACAACATTTTTAAGTTTAAGCTTATGTATATTGATTTATTCATCAACTAAACTTAAATTAATATTTATCATGTCAAATATTGAAATGCGATTAAAATGCGATTAATTTCGATTAATTAATTACAAAGCTTGTAATTAATTTGATTAATTTTTTTAATCGAGTCCCACCCCTAATATATATATATATATATATATATATATATATATATATATATATAAACAAAGTAAATAAGGTGAATGGAAAAAAAACAGTGCATTATGGGAACCCCCCAGCAGACTAGGCCTATAGCAGCATAACTAAGGGCTGGTTCAGGGTCACCTGATCCAGCCCTAACTATAAGCTTGATCAAAAAGGAAAGTTTTAAGCCTACTCTTAAAAATAGAGAGGGTGTCTGTCTCCTGAATCCAAGCTGGGAGCTGGTTCCACAGAAGAGGGGCCTGAAAGCTGAAGGCTCTGCCTCCCATTCTACTCTTAAGTATCCTAGGAACCACAAGTAAGCCAGCAGTCTGAGAGTGAAGTGCTCTGTTGGGGTGATATGGGACTATAAGGTCTTTGAGATAAGATGGGGCCTGATTATTCAAGACCTTGTATGTGAGGAGAAGAATTTTAAATTCTATTCTAGATTTAACAGGGAGCCAATGAAGAGAAGCCAATATGGGAGAAATCTGCTCTCTCTTTCTAGTCCCTGTCAGTACTCTAGCTGCAGCATTTTGGATCAGCTGAAGGCTTTTCAGGGAGCTTTTAGGACAGCCTGATAATAATGAATTACAATAGTCTACCCTAGAAGTAATAAATGCATGAATTAGCTTTTCAGCATCACTCTGAGAAAGGATGTTTCTAATTTTAGAAATATTGCGCAAATGCAAAAAAGCAGTCCTACATATTTGTTTAATATGTGCATTGAAGGACATATCTTGGTCAAAAATGACTCCAAGATTTCTCACAGTATTACTGGAGGCCAAAGTAATTCCATCCAGAGAAAGTATCTGGTTTGACACCATGTTTCTAAGATTTGTGGGGCCGAGTACAAGAACTTCAGTTTTATCTGAGTTTAGAAGCAGGAAATTAGAGGTAATCCAGGCCTTTATGTCTTTAAAAGATTATTGTAGTTTAACTAATTGATGTGCATCATCTGGCTTCAAGACTAGATAAAGTTGAGTATCATCTGGATAACAATCAAAACTGATGCTATCTAATAATACTGCCTAAGGGAAGCATGTATAATGTAAATAGAATTGGTCCTAGCACAGAACCCTGTGGAACTCCATAAGTAACCCTAGTGTGTGAAGAAGACTCCCCATTTACATGAACAAACTGGAGTCTAGGGCTGCATAAAACGATTATTTTAGTAATCGAATATTCTATGGATTATTCCATCGATTAATCGAGTAATCAGATAAGAAATACTTTTTTTATTAACAGTTTATCTGCATATTTTAACTTCCGTACTGCAGTTTTTCGCCATGTGAACAAACAGCGGTGGATGGAGCAGCTACAAAGTTCTCTTTTCTTCACCTTAACACTTGCTGATCAGGTGGTTGATGAAGGACCTCCAGCTGTTTCCCAGTAAAGATTTTAATGGTGGTTACTAAAAGAGAAAAGCTGCTGTTTTGGACGCTGGAAAAACGTTTCCTTTTGCACTATTTGAGCTCACCGTCTCTCTTTGCGCTTGTGCAGTTAAAACCGCTGCCTGCTATGAGTGTTTTTGAAAAACTAGTGGCTGCGGGAGCCATAGCGCATGTGTGAGTAATGTTGTAATGCTTTGTATTCACAAGCATTCTCGAAAATACGTTTCTACTGCAGGTCTATATTTAGTCACTAATAAGGGATTAAAGTATAATTAAAGCCGCAAGCGGCGATGATCGGGCCCTCGCACCCGGTGCGCGTCGACCCGTGGCGCGCTCCAGCCAAGCCGCGCGTCGACCCGTGGCGCGCTCCAGCCAAGCCGCGCGTCGACCCATGGCACGCTCCAGCCGAGCCGCGCTCTGAGGTTCTCGCAGACGAGAGTAGCGGGCTCACCCGGATGATGACAGCTCAGCAGGCTAGCCGTACTTCCCGTCGTTCGTCTCCCGCTTCCACTAAGTGGCGTCGGTGAGTGCCCACTAATTAAAGTGTCACAATGGTCTATGTAATGCCTGCAGCCATCAATGAAATTATAATGATCATAGGATAATGGTTATCAGTATTCTACTGATTTCATGTCACCACTAGGTGGCGTTATGAGTGTGAAACAAAGCTGATAGATGGGTGTGTCCGGTCTCCCTTACCCTCCCATTAAGCCTGAAAGGTTTTGGACAGATTGGACAATGTATGAGAGAGATGTGACAGTTTGGTGTACTGTGGTATAATAGTAAAATCCCACATTCAGCGGGTTGCTACGGCAACACTGTTGTAGATTCTATAAAACCTTGAATATCTTTCGATGGGCTACTTGTGTAGATGATCTGGAGCCATTTTGGTGTCACTGCCTGAAATGCTGTAGTAGAAGATGATTCAAATAGCAGGCCTGAAAAATGTGAAAAATGCTGCAAAAATGACACCTTAATTAGAACATGTCAGGCTTCCTGTTGGATTTTGGGTATGGGTCCAAGAGACTTTTTTGTACGTCTTAGGATGTTACTTCAGCATGCACGATTTCAGATACACAGCCCAAGCACAGCCCTGGGGCTGATGTTTAGAACCTATCTGGGCCTGAAATGGAAAAAAAGTCCAAATTCAGAGGGTTGCTACGGCAACACCGTTCAATATTCTACAAAACCATGAATATGTTTTGACGGGCTACTTGTGTAGATGATCTGGAGCAATTTTGGTCTCACTGTGAGAAATGCCCTAGGAGGAGTTGATTCAAAAAGGCCTGAAAAAGGCGAAAAATGCTGCAAAAATGACACTTTAAAGTGAACGTGGCTGACTTCCTGTTGGGTTTCGGCTATCGGTCCAAGAGAATTTTTTGTAGATCTTAGCATCTTACATCAGCAGGCACATTTTCAGATACACAGAGAAAGCACAGCCCAGGGGCTGATGTTTAGAATGTCTGTGAATTTGAAATTGAAAAAAGTCCAAATTCAGAAGGTTGCCATGGCAACACTGTCCAATATGAACCATGAATAACTTTTGATGGGCTACTTGTGTAGATGATCTGGAGCCAATTTGGTGTCAGTGGGTGAAATGCCCTAGGAGAAGATGTTTCAAATAACAGGCCTGAAAATCGCAAAAATTGACACTTTCAATTGAAGATGGCCGACTTCCTGTAGGGTTTGGGGTATGGGTCCAAGAGACTTTTTTGTACGTCTTAGGATGTTACATGAGCCTCTACATTTTCATACATGTAGATACAATGTAGCTCCGGGGCTGCTCCAAAAACATGCTGTTTTATGATATTTCCAGGTGCCACTAGGTGGCGCTCTAACGTTTATGGACTTTATGCATATCAATCTGTTCAGGACAGGGTGCTTATCACACCACTGAAGTTTGAGCCAGATTGGGCAAGTTGGCTTTGAGTTACAGCCATTTGTGTGTTCATGGCAAATCATCGAACTTTGCCGTCCCATAAGGGTCACGCCCTTTTGCCAAAAACTCACAATTTTGAAAACACAGTAAGTCCAACTTCTTAAGGCTGTCCAGGTGAAATTTGAGATGGTTCGGCTCAACCGCCTTGGAGCTGGACCTCCAAGTGTAAAAAATGACATTTCCTGTTACCACTAGGTGGCGCTGCGACTGTTATTAAATATTGTCATATGTATGTGTTCACTGAAGAAGTTTGATGCACATTGGATCATGTAGGTATGAATGAGAGGCAATCAAAATTTCATGGCGAATGATCAAAATTCAGGGGGGCATAAGGACCCCTCCCCCTTGGCAAAAACTCACCATTTTTGAGATTTAGATTCCCCTGGGGGTGTAGGTTAGACAAACCAAATATGAAGATGATAACGTCTAAAACCTCTGAGTTATTAGAAAAAGTGTGAGGAGACTATGCTGTAGTCACGCGAGACTTTGTGAATCTCGGCAGTATCGTTAATGGCGGCGTGACTCTATCAGCAAACATTTGCGTGATTAGCCTTTTTTTTTTTTTCGCCAATTTATAACTAGACAGGCTTAAAACCAAAAAATATAGGTAGTTTCTTAGCCTAACTTAAATTATTTACAACAATCTGGAGGACGGTGAAGAGGACCTGGATAGTTTGCTGCGGTACATCGACGGGTGTTTTGAGCGAGTCGTCATGGGGAAAACAGACAAGACGCCGACTCCCTCCACCAGCAAAGCAACGCCGTCCACAAAAAGAAGCCGCCCAGAAGATTCCCCAGAGGCAACTTCGCCACCCACCACCAATATTGTGGACATTGTGGAGTCCATTAATAACAAATTGTCCAGCTTTGATGCCCGCTTGGCCCTGGTTGAAATCCTTCACAAGGAGTTTCAGGCCCTGCGGGTGTCAGTCGAGTTCAGCCAGCATCAGGTGGAAACACTGGCTGCTGAAAACGCTGTCCTCAGAGAGTCGGTGAATTCCCTCACCGAGGAAACGACCCGGCTCTCAGAAGAAAATAAGAAAATTAAAGAATCGATTATCGAGCTTCAGGCCCGCAGCATGAGAGAAAATCTTGTGTTTTCAGGTATCCCGGAGAAGGCAGAGGAGGACCCGGAGGCTACAGTGAAGGAATTTATCCAAACTCACCTGAAGCTCCCGGAGGACGCCGTGAAGACCATCGCCTTCCATAGAGTCCACCGCCTGGGAGGGAAGCGACCCGGAGCACGCAGACCCAGACCGATCGTGGCCAAATTCGAACACTTCAAAGAAAAAGAGCTGGTGAAGAGCCGCGGCCGGGAGCTGAGAGGGACGGACTTCAGCGTCAACGACCAGTTTCCAAAGGAGATTCTGGAGCGACGCAAGGCTCTATTCCCTATCCGGAAGAAGCTCATGCAGGAAGGCTCCCGGGCTGTCATCGCCGTGGACAAACTGTATGTAAACGGACAGCTTTACCGAGACAAAAACACCACGCCATGGCTCTGCTGATCGATCAGGTGATCTGTGTCCATATTAACGTTCTTTTCTGAGTTTTTTTTTCAACCATCTAAACAGTACCATTAAATAGTCTAAATCTGTCTAAGTAGTACCATTAACGCCGACGAGTCAGCATAGTACCGTGATCGTTTGTTTGTTTGTTTGTTCTGTTTTGTTTTCCCCTCATCTAATTTCATTCTTATGTCACTTAGGTCACTTTTTACACGTCTTTTTTCTTTCTGCACTCAGCAATATGTTTACGTCACTTACAATGCTACAGTTTACTACACTAACATACAGCGCAGATGCACACACACCAACATACAGCGCACATACACACGCACACATCAATATAAAGGGCACACGCCAACATACAGAACATATGTACACACACACACACATCCTTAGTGAGCACACAACAGTCCATCAGTTAGTTTAAATATGAGCACACTTAGATTTGTCTCATGGAATGTGCACGGGGCTGGTTCGAGGGAAAAGAGACTAAAAATTTTTAATCGGTTAAAAGACTTAAAAGCAGATGTTGTTTTTCTACAGGAGACACATGTGTCCAAAACATCTGTGCTCACTCTTTCCTCTCCACAGTTCCCTCACACGTACTCAGCCTGCTATAACTCCAAACAAAGAGGTGTAGCTATATTGATTAACAAGAAGATAAACTTTAACATTAGCAACAGTACAATAGACCCTGAAGGTAGATTTATAATACTTAATTTATCTATACAGAATACAGATTTATGTATTGCTAGTATATATGGACCAAATGTTGATGACCCCTCCTTCTTTCATGCTTTGTTCACTTCACTCTCAGATCACTCTGACACCACACTTGTAATAGGAGGAGACTTCAACCTGGTACTTAATGCAGATATTGACAGGCTCAGTACAGCAGTGAGTCAGAGGAACTGGCAGTCTGCAGACATTCTTAAACAGTACATGAAGGATTTTGGACTTTGCGATGCTTGGCGTTCACATCACCCTACTTTGAGAGATTATAGTTATTTCTCACCAGTACACAAATCTCATTCCCGCTTAGATTACTTTTTAGTTAGCAGCTCCATAATGATGGATATCACAGACACTCAGATTCACCCTATCACTATTAGCGATCATGCACCGGTGTCTATGTCTCTGACACAGAAAAGAGTCACACCACCAATCAGGAACTGGAGATTTAATACATCATTACTTAAAGAAGAAGATTTTATTAATTATTTCAAAAAGGAATGGTCAGCATACTTAGAATATAATGATATTCCAGGAATATCACCAGGTGTTCTTTGGGAAGCAGGAAAGGCAGTAATGCGGGGCAAAATAATATCTTACTGCTCGCATAGGAAAAATAAAGAAAAAGCACTTGTGTTAGAATTAGAACAAAAAATTAAATCTTTAGAAACTGCCTATGCCGCTTCACCACAAGAACATACAATTATCAGCCTGAGGAAACTGAAACTGGAGCTAAATGAAATAATTGATAAAAGGACACAATTTATGTTGCAGAGGCTGCATTTGGAAAACTTTGAGCATGGAAATAAATCTGGAAAATTCCTGGCCAAGCAATTAAAACTGAATAAAGAAAAAACAGCTATTTTTTCTATTAAAGACTCGACTGGTATTATTACTCATGACCCACAACAAATAAATAACTCTTTCAGAGACTTCTATGAAGCCTTATATTCACCACAGATTAACCCATCTGATACTGAAATTGAAGAATTTCTTAATAATATAAATATACCAAAACTAAATGACAGCCAGGCTGCAGCTCTGGATTTACCTCTTTCATTGTGTGAACTTAGTGAAGCCCTACAGCATCTCCCAAATAATAAAGCCCCAGGCCCAGATGGTTTTCCAGCCGAGTTTTATAAAGAATTTTGGTCTGAGCTAGCTCCCATTTTTTTCAGAATGGTAACTCAGATTCAGAATGACCACATCTTATCTCCAACCTTAAACTCTGCTAACATTAGCCTGCTTCTTAAACCAGGCAAAGACCCCACACTCCCATCCAGCTACAGGCCAATCTCTCTCATTAATGTAGATCTTAAAATAATTTGCAAAGCCCTTGCCAAAAGATTAGAAAGTATTACTCCATTTATTGTACATCCAGATCAAACAGGCTTTATCAAGGGTCGGCACTCAGCCAATAATACACGTCGACTGATAAATATAATAGACTATTGTTCTATTAACAAATTAGAGACGACAATCGTGTCTTTAGATGCAGAGAAGGCATTTGATCGGGTAAATTGGAAATTCTTACTAGCAGTTCTGCAAAAATTTGGATTCGGTTCATCCTTTATAAACTGGATCAGAACACTACACAGCTCTCCGAATGCGCGTGTTAGGACAAATGATCTCATTTCACAAAGTTTCAGTCTGCAGAGGGGCACTAGGCAGGGCTGCCCACTCTCTCCCTCTCTTTTTGTAATTTTCATTGAGCCGCTAGCAGCAGCAATCCGTCAAGATGTAAATATTAAAGGGATTCAAACTGAAAATATGGACCATAAACTTAGCCTTTATGCTGATGATGTATTACTTTTCCTTGGGAATTCACAAGGCTCTCTTTTGAAGACTATCACACTGATAGATAAGTTCTCATCTATATCTGATTACTCTATCAATTGGAGTAAATCAACAGTTTTGCCTCTGAATTGTAATTTCCAGAGAACCTCTAGGACCCCACTAAAGTCAGGAAATATTAGATATTTAGGCATAAATTTTTCCGCCAGGCTCTCAGACTTGGTACGATTAAATCATATCCCCTTATTAAAAACAATAGAGGATGATCTCACACGTTGGAACAGTTTACCTGTATCACTCATGGGGAGAGTTGCTGCCATTAAAATGATGGTTTTACCAAAAATTAATTATCTATTTTCATTGATCCCTAATAAACCTACTCTTCCTTGGTTTAAGTCACTAGATTCAAACATCTCAAAATTTTTATGGAAAAACAAACCATCAAGAATAAGCTTAAAAACTTTACAAAAGCCAAAACACAGTGGAGGTCTAGAATTACCAAACTTTTATTACTATTTCTTAAGCAGTAGATTGCAGTATATTTCAAAGTGGATCAAATCCAATTCATTAGACAACCCATGGCTGGATCTAGAACAGGCGTTTTGTGGAAAAATAAAAATCTCAGATTTACCTTTCATTAGTTCCAGTATTAAACATCATAACTGCTATAAAGTCCTTAGTATAAATACCTCTCTGACAGCCTGGTGGGAATTTTTAAAAATAACTAAGTCTTCACTCATCCCCTGTAAACTAACACCCATTTGGAACAATCCAGATATTTGTCAGAAAAAGAAAATGCTGAATTATCCGTTATGGCGTGATAAGGGTATAAATAACTTAGAACATATTATCCAAGATGGAAATTTTATCACATTCCAAGAACTTATATCAAAATATAGAATTGGCAACGGTAGATTTCTGGAATATCAACAAGTTAAGTCCGTCCTACAGGGAAGATTTAACCTTAATCAATTGAATCTAGAAATGCCTACTTGGGTAACAGAATTTCTTAACCTCTGTACCCCAAAATTGTTATCAAAATTATATAAATTATTAATAAAAACTGATGATTCAGTTTCCCTCCCAATTACAAAATGGGAGCGTGATCTTTCTGTCAACCTGGATCAAAATTTATGGACAGAAATATGTTTAAATATCTTCAAAATGACTAAAAGACCCCAAATACAACTTGTACAATATAAGATTCTCCATAGAACATACTACACTGGACAAAGGATGTTCCAAATGGGCCTTACACACTCAAACATATGCACCCACTGTACAAGCAATTCAGAGGATAATCATCTACACGCTCTGTGGTCTTGTGTACCAGTTCAGAGATTTTGGCAGAGGATTTGTGAAGATCTATCCACATGGTTTAGCTGTCATATCCCAACTTCCCCCAGACTATGCATCTTAGGTGATGTCAGTGAATTAATTATGGAGTTAAATATATCACACATAGTTCTTACTGCCTTGTGCATCGCTAAGAAGATGATCCTCATGAACTGGAAGACAAAAAATAAACTATGTATTACTCAGTACAGAAATTTATTAGTAGATCATGTTAGTTTAGAGAGAATGTCTGCTTCTTCTAAAAACAAATTGGAGGAATTTGACTCTCTTTGGTTCCCACTGCTCAGCTCCATTACTTAGTGGGGGTGATGGGCTGCGGGCTCTGCTCCTGATGTGCTTTGTGGGGGGGTGGGGGGGGACTCCGGGGGCCTGGGTAGCTGGTAGCCTCCTGGGGCTGGGGTCCTGGGGCGACCTTCTGGTGATGTCTGTGTGCCTGTCCTGGTTGATGGTGGTGGGGGCTTGGATGGTGCTGCCTTCGGTCCTGGGGTGTGGGCGGGGTGCTTGGGGGGGTGGTGCCGGCCCTCGGTCGGTTGGCTGGTCTTCCCTGTATGGCTTGGGGGCTGGGGTCTGGGGCCCCGGCACTGGGGCCGCGCCGGCTCCCGGTGGGCCCCCCCTGGCGCGGGGGGGGCCTCTGCTGTCCCGGCCGCGCCGCCGGGTGGGGTGGGTTGGCCTGACGTCGGGATGTCCGGTCTACGCTTTTGGGGCCCTGGGGTGCCTGCATTGCAGGGGGGTGGGGTGGGGGATGGGGCCGCGGTGGGGTGGTTGGGGGGGACTGGGCACTGCATTTCCATGCCCAGGCCAGTATGTCCTGTCGCCTGTTTGTGTCTATTGTTGAGTGAATGGGCATCTAGGAGGAGCGGGCCGCCCTCTGCGGTGGGGGCGAGGGCGCCAACCTCGGGTGCTGCAGTGCTCCGGGATGCTGTCACCGCGGCCCCGGGCTCACCTCCCCCTGCCCTGTGCTGGGGTGTGGGAGGTCGGGGTGCCTATTGAGCCAGCGGACAGCTGGCTCTCTTCTTCCAGGATTTTTCCTGGTCATATGCCCCCCCCCCCCTCCCCCTCCCCATACACAAACACACACACACACACACACAGAATACACATCACTCACAGATGTAGGATGGAGAGGCCACGTGGAGAGCTGCACCACCACTTGCCTCTCCGTTTTAATTGCACTTTAGTCATTATAACTCACAACACATACACACTTACAACCTGATACACATAGGACCTTTGGGGCAGGCATGTTACTCAGAGGTTGATGAGATGGGCCGCTGAGGTGGCCCCACTCGGATCCTCGTCACTGTCTGTCTCCAAATTTTATTTGCACTTTAGACATGGAGGGTTTTGGGGGGGCAGTGTGGGCAAGCGCTGACGACCAACAGTTGGCGCTTGTGGCATAACTGTCCCCTCAATTTTAACTGCACCCTATACACCTCATTCACTCACAAACATTAACACATAGACCTACAAGTTGGGGAGGAGGAGGGGTGGATGGGTCATCTTACACCCCGATTTCTTGCGTCTCGCCCGGGGTAGGGGTCGGGTGGTTCCTTGGGGACCGGGCTGGTGGCGTCCTGGGGTCGCTGTTGGCCCTGGGGTGGTTTCCACTTGCCCCGCCTTCAGAGGGTGGGTAGCTATGGATGAATGTGTGTCTTTGTGTATTTGTCACCGTCTCCGTGAGTATGGGTGGGTGAGTGAATGTGTATGTATGGCATATCTGTGTGTGGGTAAGTATGTATGGGCATGTATGAGTATCTGTGTATAAATGTGTACACGGGTGTCTGGGTGTGTTTGTATGTATGGCTGGACCTGGGTCTGGGCCTTGTGCCTTGCCTCCTGGCCGCTCCTTGCTGGTTGCCTCCTCCCCCCTACCCCCCTGGGATGGGGGTGCCTCGGGGTTCCTGGGTGGGGCTGGGTGTTCTGGCGTGGGTGCTGGCCTGCCCCCCGGGGGGGTGCGGTGCGGGGCTGCGTTGGCTTCTTCGGCGTGGGGGGGGGCTCTGTGGAGGGTCGGGCGGTCCTTGGGTGCCGTGGGCCCGGGAGCCCTGCCGCCGGCCAGTGCAGGGGGCTGACCGCTGGGGGGGGGCTGGCTTCTCATCGCCTTGGGTTCCCGGGAGCCCTCGCTCCTCGACTGGGGGGGCTCCGTCTGAGACCACCCTCTCCCGTCTGCTGGGGTAGGTGTGCGGTTGTCTTTGGACTGAGTGGCCGGGGGTCTTCCTGGCCCTTGGTGGGCTGCTGGTGGCCTGGGGTTCCGGGGGCTTTCCGTACCTGCCTCTGGCTTCTGATGGGTGGAGCTGCAGCGTTTTGCCCTCATTGGTAAGTACGTTCCATGACACAGACACAAACATGACACAGACACAAACGCCCACTCAATCACAACTCAACAAAATTGTTGGTGTGCGTAACATGCTTTGTTAGTTTTGTTTTTCACACACAAATTTATTTTTGCAAGTATTGATAGTATTTTTTTATATGTTAAAGTGATGAAGTATCTGATTAATAGACTTGTGCTCTTTCCCCTTTTTTTTTTTGCTCCCTTTCTCTCTCCCTTTTTCTTCTCTTTATTTTCCTCTTCTTCAGCCTGTCAGCTCTGGCTGTTACATAGTATGTGGAAAAATAACTCAGATAAATAAAATAAAGGGTTAAAACATCAACAAGAAGAGCCTATTGAGAACCTATAGAGCTCATCTTGAAATAGCAAATATGTTTGGCACAACAACGCATTCAGATCACAGTTCTGCTTGCAAGATCTACCAGACATGACAGGCTTTAAAAAAAAAAAAAAAAAAAAAAAAAAAAAAGTGTGAGGGGTGCAAATCGCCAAATTTGCATAATTAATTCAAAATGGCGGACTTCCTGTTGGGTTTAGGGCATGGCTCCAGGAGGATTTTTTTGTGCGCCTGGACATGATATACATGTGTATGAAGTTTCATAAATGTACGTGAAACACAGCGGTGGGGCTGGACTTTAGGGGGCGCTACTGAGGCATTTTGGCGGGCCCTTGCCCGAGCCCATTAAAATACTTAAATTTTCACCAGGTGTGATGCATGTGCAAAGTTTCATGAGTTTTTGAATATGATAAAGCCCCCAAAAAGCCAATTCATTTGCCTGAATAATAAAAAAAAAAAAAAATAAACGAAGCAATTACAATAGGGCCTTCGCACGTTTCGTGCTCGGGCCCTAAAAAATATTTTGACGGAGCCCCTCGGTCCTGGGGGGCGGGCCTTCCGGTACCGAGCCATCGCTAGTGCTAATGGCCCATGGTCGCTAGCAAACCAGTTCTGGTAGCTACAGCTGAAGTAAGGACAAAAATAACAGCTGAAATTCTCAGCAAGCACAACACGCACAGACACACAGAAGAGCAGTGGAGGCGTGGAAATGCATGTCAGCGATAGTTGCCACCCGTCCCGTAAAGTACGGAACGGAGCCATATTCCACGGAGTCCCGTTAAACACTGGGTTCTGTATTTTACGAGACAGGTGACAACTTTAGCGATGATCCACTCTGTTAAAGGAAATCCATCGCAGCGACAGAGAGCTTTTTAGAATGTGTGCGTGCATGATTCACACTCCAATGCAGTAGGTGGCGGTAATGCAGTTCTGTGTTGGTTTGCCAGCCACCAATAAACCCACAAAAAGACGACGGAGCACTAATGCTGCTAATGCTAGTGAGGAGCACAGCTTACACCGAGACAGCTGAGCGCTGCAGAGTTTAAACGAAGCATCGACACAGTAAATTTGTGTCGATAAATTTTTAGAATCGATTTAATTGAGTTAATCGATGAATCGTTGAAGCCCTACTGGAGTCTATGAGATAAATATGATTCAAACCACTGCAGTGCAGTACCTTTAATACCTATAGTATGCTCTAATCTCTGTAATAAAATGTTATGGTCAACAGTATCAAAAGCTGCACTGAGGTCCAACAGGACAAGAACAGAGATGAGTCCACTGTCAGAGGCTCTAAGAAGATCATTTGTAACCTTCACTAATGCTGTTTCTGTACTGTGATGAATTCTGAAACCTGACTGAAACTCTTCAAATAAACCGTTCCTCTGCAGATGATCAGTTAGCTGTTTTACAACTACTCTTTCAAGAATCTTTGAGAGAAAAGGAAGGTTGGAGATTGGCCTATAATTAGCTAAGACAGCTGGGTCAGCAATGGTTTTTAAGTAGTGGTTTAACTACAGCCCCTTTGAAGACCTGTGGTACATAAAGAGTGTCACAACTAGCAGTTAGGATTGCAAAGTGGACCCAAGAGCAGAAGCGGACAAGGCGGATTGAGTGATTTGCAAACAATTTATTGGATACACAATCAATGATATGGTTAGCAATATGGGCTTGCAGATTAATCCAGTGTGGTGACAGGTTATCAGCTGCTTTCGTGGGACACAGACTCCAGGGAAACTGGAAACTCTCTCTAGGCAGATGAGGAGACAGTTTGTTGTGAGATTCTTTGAGATAGGGAGTGAACTGAAAATTCCAAACAAAAAGAGAGAGCCCTACTTGAATCCAGGAACAGTGAAATCTGCAGGAGGGGCACGTAAGGGCAGAAGGGGTTTGGATGGTCCGTGGGGACCGATGGTCCGTGGGGACCGATGGTCCGTGAGGCAGGAATGAGTGAGTGTGGAGGGTGGTCCGTATGTAGTGATACACGAGCGGGTCCAAGAGGGTAGGCAGGCTGAAGCAAGTCAGAGCTTCCTGGGGTTTTTGAGGTTTTTTTTGAGTTATGTCTTTGAAATTTCGAGATATGTATCTCAAATTTTCGCATTAATAACTTGAAATTTCGACTTAGCGTGGCCAATCAGGAAGCTCCGTGATCCGTAGATCACCGGATGTTAACCGGAAGCAGGAAGCTGAAGGTATCAGCTCTCCAACAGATTGACATGAAAACATTGATTCTTTGTTTTATGCAGCTGTTTTTTGCTAGAAGACATTTTGACCATTCACGTTTCCTAGAAACTGCTAGCTCACTGATACTGTCGCTACCCCATTTTGAGTATGCATGCAGTGGCTGCATCTGTTTCTGGGTAACAAGGAAATGACCTCTTTCTTGGAAAAAAAAATTGCCACTCGGAACTTGAAATTTCGAGAAAGTAACTCGAAATTGTGAGAAAACAACTCAAAATTTCGATTTACGGATGGTGATTTTTTTCTTTTTTTTAAGTGGCAGAAACAAGCTTCCATAATGGGGTAATTGGTCTCTGAGCCACTTCTGCACCTCTCTCAGGTAATGTCCATGTGTGCACGCTGAAAGAGACTGTGCTGCTCTGACCCCCCTCCTCCTTTCAGGGTGGAGCCTGCTGGAGTCCGATGGCTGATCCCAGGTCTGAGGAAGTGTAAGTGTGTTTTTAATGTGATTGATGAAAACAAAGCAGCCCACATTCAACCATCTTCAAACTGTCACATCACTCATTCACATCTCTGATGTCAGGAGTCATCATCAAAGTGTCAATCAATGAACAGATGATGGATCAATAACTGCAGCTGGATTGTGTTTGTTCTCTCCATCAGATTCCTGTCGACTCACAATCGACACAAACACAGTGAACACAAAACTACAACTGTCTGACAACAACAGGAAGGTGACACATGTGAAGGAGGTTCAGTCATATCCTGATCATCCAGACAGATTTGATGACAGTTATCCTCAGCTGCTGTGTAGAGATGGTCTGACTGGTCGCTGTTACTGGGAGGTTCAATGGACACAAGAGGTTCGAATATCAGTGAGTTACAGAGGAATTGGAAGGAAAGGAGACAGTATTGAGTGCTTGTTTGGAAAGAATGATCGATCCTGGAGTCTGAGCTGCTCCGATTTAAAAGGTTACTGTGTCTGTCACCTTAACACAGAAACATTTCGGCATCCACCCTCCTCCTCCGTCTCTAACAGAGTAGCAGTGTATGTGGACTGTCCTGCTGGCACTCTGTCCTTCTACAGAGTCTCCTCTGACACTCTGATCCACCTCCACACCTTCAACACCACATTCACTGAACCTCTTTATCCTGGATTTAGACTCTGGTCTCCTGGTTCCTCAGTGTCTCTGTGCTGAGTTAAGTGTAAAGAGTGTCCTCCTGTCAGAGAAACTCTGACTGTTGAACAGATAGTTCAGTCTGTACATGTCTGTCTCTTTACTCACAAACACGTTTTCAGATTCATGGATTCAATCAGTTGATGTTTGAAACTGTTCTCAATGATTCCTTGTAAACTTCTTCCTCTTCAGTCCTTTAAAGATGGAAGCTGCCATTATTCCAGGATCCACATGTTGTTTTTCTGTCTTTTTCCACTCAAAGCTTCACAGTGAATATCAGGATGTTGTGTTTCTCTGAAGCTCAGTTCAGCTCAGATGATTCAGTTCATGTCAGCTGCAGTTAGTTTGCTGCAGATGAGACAAACTGTGATACCAGAGAGGAATCACTGAGCTGCACTGACCCAAAACATCAATTTACAAACTGCTCAGAGACGTTCACACATTATTGTCCAATGAACACAAGTTTGGTGAGCAGCCAGAGTTCATCCTGCAAAAATGTCGAGAGAAAATTGTTGATCTTATGAATTCAATAGTGAATCCTTGTGCTCCTTTGGCTCTGACATCTTGTTTCTCACCTCTTTTCTTTGGTCCTCTGTGCATTTATGTTTCTGCGTTCCTCTTTGTTCAGTTGTCTGTTGTGTTACCTGTTTTTCTTTTTGCGAGTCACAGTGGGAGAGATTTGGATGTGTAGCAGCAGTGTGCAGGGGAAACAAAGTGTGGAGAGGACCACGGCCATGCACAAGGTCAGGCTGAGGGAGCTCGGACTGTGGGTGAGGTGAAAATGATTTGCCCTCCTTCAGAGTGTCTGTGGAGGTGAAGGACAGCTTACAGGAACACAGTAATTCCTTTTTTTTTTTTTTTTTAAAAAAAGCCTGTCACGTCCGGCAGATCGTGCAAGCAGAAATGTGATTTGAATGCATTGTTGTGCCAAACATATTTATTTCAAGATGAGCTCTATACAGTAGGTTCTCTATAGGCTCCTCTTGTTAGTGTTTAACCCTTGGTTTTATTTATTTGAGTTATTTTTAACATACAGTTATCTGTGCCAGAGGTGACAGACTGAGGAAAAAAGAAAAGAAAGAAACAAAAAAGGGAGAGAGAGACAGATAAAAAGGGGAAAGAGCACAAGTAAATGAACCAAATAGTTCATCACTTGTTGAACCTAAAATATACTAACAATACTTGCAAAAATAAATTTGTGTGGGAAAAACAAAATAAATTAAGCATGGTTAAGCAAACCAACAATTTTTTTGTGTTGTGATTGCGTGGGTGTTTGTGTTTTGTGTCATGGAACGTGCCAATGAGGGCAGAACGCTGCAGCTCTGCCCATCAGAAGCTTGAGGTGGGTAGAGAAAGCCCCAGGAAACCCAGCCTATGACCAGGAAGAAAAGGGGTAACCTGGAAGATGAGAGCCAGCTGTCCACTGGCTCAATAGGTACCCCGACCTCCCACATCCCAGCACAGGTTCAGGGGAAGGCGGTCCTGGGGCCGTGGTGACAGCATCATGGAGATTCGCAGCACCTGACACCGGCACCACAGCCCCCACCTCAGAAGGTAGCCTGCTCAACACTAGACGCACATTCACTCAACAAAAAACACAAACAAGAGACACGAAAAACTGGCCTAAGTTGGAAATTCCTCTAATTCAGGATTTTTTTTTTGATATATATTTTCATAAAAAAAATAAAAAAATACCACGTAGTGGTATGAGTACCACTGTCTATCCATTCTCTTCCCTGTTCAGCATTGTGTGCGTGTGTGGAGTGGGGGTTGGAGCCTATCTCAGCTATGAGTCACCTTTTTTCTCCTGTTTCTTGTCATGGAGCTGAGGTGTAGGCTTGTACTTTTTTGTTACCAAGCTCATTATCTGGGATTTTATTTTTACGTTGGGGTTGTTTTTCTTGCCTTGGCCTCGGCTCTCCCTGAAGCCAATTTATGCTTCCCTTCATTAACCATTGGACAATAAAAACCAACTCAAACAGCCTCCTCAGGTTCCTTCATCCAGTCTTATGTTACCCCCACCCCTCGACCTTGTTGGGGACATAACTCCATGTATAACCATTAAATACAGTCACTGCTGCATCATCAAAGGTTCCTCATAACCACCATCTACATCAATATTAATTCAACACTTAGAGCACAAAAACTTTCTTATTGCAAACTCGTCTGTGTGTTCAAAGAAGAGGTGGGAACATCTCCAGGTCTGACCAGTCAGACGACATATTTTTTAAAGTGAAGGTGTGGATGCACACACACACACACGCACACACACACACACACACACAAAGCTGTTAGTGGAGCTCTTGTTTTGATTCCTCTTCATTAAAGCCACTTTTCTTGTATTTAGAGACACTTTTGTTATGATTGTTTTATTTTTGTAATAAGAGGTGGAACAGAGACGACCTTTGTTCATCACATTTATTGTTCATATTTCCTGTTTTGATGTTTGAGCAGGAAAAGAAACTGTGAAGTGTGTAAAAGTCAGATTAGTGAAGATGTGAGTCCAGACGATGTGTGTGCAGGATCAGCTGAGCTCTGCAGGAGACATGGAGGTTCAAAGGAGGAGAGCCAACAACCATCAGTCACAACACAAACACCAAACACACATTTTTACACTTAGTGTCACTTTGACCTTCTTCATGATGACATCATCAGCATGTTTTTATTATCAAAGTGATCCAAATTTCACACTCAGCTGATTAAAAACAGAAAAATACTCAGAGATTTACTTTAACATCCAGTGATTTTTCTTGAGCAGGTGACATTTACATCACTGCACCAGCCCCTCCCACCTGTCCTGTTTCAGGTGGAGTCCCGCCTCCTTCCAGGAATTAGCTCAGTTGTGCGATAGATAGATAGATAGATAGACACTTTATTGATCCCACAAGGGGAATTATTGATTATTGTGTCCGTGTTTGGTGTCCAGGTGTGGAGTGGAGCTTCTTCTTCTTCTGCTCTGTTTGCAGAAACTGTAAGTTTGCTTTGTTTCCTCCTTTAACAGTTTGTCTTCAGGAACTTTACTGTTTGTTTCTGCTCTGTGAGGTTTGGATGTTCAGCTCTGATTTCAGGACAAACTTTGGATCATTCTTTGAAACAAATCACATGATCAGGTTGTGGACTAAAACCAGAGTCCATAAATCAGAGCAGCTCAGAGTTAGTTGATGGTCAGCAGCTGAGCTCAGGTGTTGTTACTGTGGATTGATTGACAGCTGGGAGGGAATTCAGAAAAATGTGTAAGAATTGTGAACTTTGTGACACGTTGTTGCTCTTTGTCAGGATCTCAGGTCAGAAGGTTTTCAGAAAGCACCTCGTACACACTGAGGTATGAAACAATCCACTGTGGCAGCATCAGAAACCTGTTCACCAACGTTCATAAAATGCTCAGTAAATGTTCTCACTGCAGTTTTTAGTCTTTGTTTTGTGTGTTTAGGACTTTTAGCTCTACAACTACAGCAGACACTTTCTCTGATCTGCTCTCAGATGGAGCGGCTGTGAGGACACTGACTGTCCAACACTTTAACCTGTAACACCTGCATCTGATTTCATTCTGACCAGATTTGAACAAAAATCCTGTTTCATGTTCGAGTGTTTGATCCTGATTGTTTGGCTCTCAAAGGTCGAGAAAAACAGGTTTTTATTGTCACAGGTTACTTTATGAACGGGACCGTGTTTAAAATTTAATTATGAATTCATGACAAAAACACAAAAGATTAAAAAGAATCAAACAGTTGTGCTCAAAAGTTTACAAACAGCAGAACTGATTGATTTTTGTCCATTTTTCAGAAAATATTAATGATCAAACTTTTCTTTGGTTCATAGTTGGTGGTTTGGTGAAGCTGTTGTGTTTGACCTTTTTAGATCATGAGCACCATTATTTAATGTGGTTGTAGCTGAGATATAGATCCAACATGGAGGCCTCTGATTAAAAACACTGTGACAAACTGCTGGCTCGCCTCCAACAGGAAGTGATGCTGACTCTTGATGAGCAGACAGAGGAGTCGTGTTACTCAGAGACTGGATCAGAGCCACCAAAAGGGTTCATATCAAACTCTGATCTGTCTGTTAATCACTGACAATATTTAAAGATGATTACAGCTCCAAACCATTTGGATTTCTTCAGCTCTCTGCGTTTCTCTCTGACTCCTCCATCCTTCTGAGCCTCAAACTGTCACTCATTTCCTCATTCAGTTGATATCAGAGCGCATTAATCTGCAGACGTCAGTCTGTCATTACTGTAAAGAGACGTTATTCCTCAAATAAAGTCAGAATGAGATCAGAGAATCTGAGATTTGACTTTTTGATTCTGGATTCTGTTTGGTTTTTATTCTGTTTCAAGTTTTGATTCTTTGATTTGATTCTTGAGTTTCATCAAATCAATGAAGAGCTCCACTAATGACTTTTCTCTGCATAGAAATGAAGCTTTTTGCTGTCTGTGTTCAAACTGATCAGGTCAAACTGGAATTAACAACAGACTTTGTGTGTGTGTGTGCGTGCCACACCTAAATGCGTTCACTCCAAAAATGTTGCCTGGCTGCTCAGACTGATGTGTGAAAACAAACTTGTAACTCTGTCTCAGCTCTGTGAGCAGACGTCTGTAGATGATGATCAGTGTTTGTCAATAAACCACACAGGAGTGTGTGTCAGCAAATCAGTGTGTGCAGTTCTCTGCTAACTAATTATTGTGACACTCTGAACTCTGCTGATCCTCTTTGAATCATGGATCAGCTTAAATGTTTGAAAATGTTGTTCAGATGTGTCAAAATGACTGAACATTAATAGACTAAAGCTTCCAGTCAAAGTGAATCAGTGTGTGTCAGTGAATGCATCGTGTGTGCTGGGCTGCAGCTTCATGACTCCATCTAGTGGACTGAGAGTAGAAGCAGAGCAGCTGATTTCAGCTTCCTCTGCCTCACACTGCTGTCTGACTGCATTCAGCTGCACACATGATGAAAGGAGGATTTCAGCTGATGTGCACATGAATGATGTGTGTTTCCTCTGCAGGTGAAGGTAGAAAGTGTGTGTGAGCTGATGTGAATTCAGCAGCATGGATCAGTGTGAGGACAGAGAGGAGGGAGTCCCTCCCTCTAAAACCACTCTGTGTGGGGAACATGAGAGCCAGACCAAAGCTCAGAGGTGAGATGACCATCTCTAACTGTCCATGACTCTTCTCCATGTCACAGCTCAGCACTCACATCACTGCTGCATCATTATTCACAGGAACCAACCTGAACCTGAACCTGAACCTGAACCCAGCTGTGTGTCCTTAAAGAGCGACCGGTCAAAGGAGATTATTTCTAAGTTTAAAGGACGTTCTCCTCCTGCAGAGAGGTAATGTGTGTCTAAATGTTGTTCCTGACTCAGTGTTTCTGAATAAATTCTCCATCATGTTTAATGTCAGCTCAGCTCTTTTTCACACACATTTCTGTGTTCATATGTGAAGCGGTGTGTGTTGGAGTTTGTTGCACAAACACAGCAGTCAGAGTGTAAAGAATGGATGTTGTAGGAGGTGTTTGTGTAGTGAAGAGGCTGAGTGTCTGTAGGACTGCAGCTGCTCCAGCAGGGGGCTCCTTTGAGCTGTGCTTCAAACAGTGTATGGAGGAATTTCACTTAGGTGTTGCTAGAAGGACAAATCATTGTTCAGTATCCTGGTTTGTTCTCATGAAGGTTCACATCATTGTTTTATCTTAGTTTTGTGAAACTGAGCTACAAACTTTCCGTCTAACATTAAAAGAAATTTCCAGGCAGCAGAGAACAAAGTGTTCATAAAATATTCACCAAAGTGTAAAACCAGGAACTCGTAAACCTGTTATAGTTAAATATCACAGATCACACAAATCAGAGTTTTCAAAGTCATTAATCACTTATTAGCACCTGAATGTATCTGCTCCCCTCACACAGCTCAGCACTCACATCAATGATCCATCTTTATTCACAGGAAAAGACGTGGAACAAAACATAAACATGAACCTGAACCTGAACTCAGCTGTGTGTCCTTCAAGAGCAGCCGGTCAAAGGAGATTATTACTAAGTTTAAATCAGGTGTTCCTCCTCCTGCAGAGAGGTAATGTGTGTCTAAATGTTCTTTCTGACTCAGTGTTTCTGAATAAATTCTCCATGCTTGAGATGTTTGTCTTCATGAAGGTTTATAATATTTTATCTTCGGTGAAACTGAGCAACAAACTTTCCATCAAACACTCAAAGAAATTTAAAGGTGACAGAGAACAAACTGATGTGCAGTACAGTGTAAAATAAGGACTCTTAAATCTGTTATTGTTGACTTTCAAACATGAAAACAAGAGTTTTGTTCTTGTTTCTAAGATCACTAATATTATTTACTTACATATTTACTTAAATACTTATAGGTGATGACTTTTTTTTCATTGTCAGCTCATTTGTTGTGTGGTTCTCCATAAAGTTCAGTTTTTGGTTTGATCACTTTGTATTTGCTTCATTTTGCTCAAATTTGACTGAAATATTGTCAAATATGTTGGTATGAAATTCACTCAGTTGTTGCTGGAAGGAGGACAAATAATTTTTTGTCTCAGTGTTGAAGAGGAGGCAAAGTGATGGAAATGATCCCAGAAGTGAAACTGGTATTTTTTCATTGTGTTACACACCAGGAGGTGTTGCATGAGTTAATGCTAAAGATAAACCATGTTGTTGATGTAAAATAATTCATCAAAAACACTGAATCACTGTTTGCTGCACTGTTGGAGGAGCATGAGAACATGGAGGCACAGGCTGCAACTGTCAGGTGGCTCAGCCTGGGTGTCATGGTCCTGGGCCGGTGGCCCAGTGTTTTTTGTTCTCTTTTGTTTTTGGTCCTCAGTTTGTTATTTCTAGTTCCTTGTGTTCTGTGTCAAGTCGGCATCTTTGTTCCCTTGTCCCACTTCCTGTTTTATTTTGGTAATGTCTTGTTTCTTGTGCAGTGTGTTTAGTTTTGCTTCCCTTTGTCTCAGTGTGGTGTTCAGCTGTGCTCCCTGCTGTTTCCACTTTCCCTCATTTTCCCCTGGTGTGTTTTAGTCCTGTGTTTCCTGCTTGTCATTGTGTCATTGAAGTTGTTGTGTTGGAGTGTTTGTGTGTTCTTGTCCGGCCTCGCTTTGTTTTTGTTTGTGTTCCACATCTGGATCCCACAAGGATTTTAAATTTTGGTTTTTGTTTCACAATAAACATCTTTTAAGTTATGTCTTGCATCCAGACACAGACTCATAACATTTTACTTCGTCCACTGTGGAACTGTCACATCCTCAGTGTTGGCTGCATGTTTGACAGCCCTGTGTTAAATTATATTTGTGTTCATTGTATTTTTTATAAGTGTGAAGCACTTTGCAGCTGCTGTTTGGAAAAGTGCTCTATAAATAAAGTATACTTTCTCCAAAGATAATTTCATGAACCTTTAGCCTGTTTGTCTCATAAATAAATTAGCAGAAACATAATGTGATTCACATAATGATTCCTTCACAGAGTGGATCAGGAGAGCTCAGAGGTTCCCAGTGGTCAGTCTGCCCAGCAGCATCAAACACAGCTGGACTCCATATTTATGGTTTGTACATGTACAACAACTACTGTTACATCTGTTCTTTCAGTCATCTCCATGATGCATTTTGTCTATCATTTCCATATTTTGTAGATCAGTGGATTATCATTGAGTGTAACATGAATCTGATTGGCTCTATGATTCAGTCTGATTGGGTCATTCATATAATATTGTGTTCCAGCTGCTGGAGGACAACATCATCACTTTTGTGAAGAATGAACTGAAGAAGATCCAGAAGGTTCTGAGTCCAGATTACCCAGAATGCTTAGAGAGTCAGGAGGATGATGAACTGTTGAAGAGTGAGGATAAAGAGCAGAAGAGAAGCAGAGAGGCTTTTGTGAATCTCACACTGAACTTCCTGAGGAGAATGAAGCAGGAGGAGCTGGCTGACCGTCTGGAAAGCAGTAAGAGGATTTCTCTGAAGATTTAAAATGGTGTTTGTAGCAACACTGAAGCAACCCAAACACACACACACACACACACACACACACACACACACACGCACACGCACACTGCATGATTCTTTAATACTTGAACACAGAGTTTGCACTGCTTGTAACAATACTACCTGGTCAGCTTCTTTTGCTGTAGCAGCAGCTGCTAGGCCCACTCTCCTTCTGCCACACACACTCAGTCCCAGCTACTGTGAAATGGGAGACACAAACAGCTGATGGCTGGCCATCCACTATATAACTATATGTGAGATCGACATTGTAATCCAACTGTTCAGCGCTGCCGATTCCTTCCGTGAACTTCCAGCTAATTTTCCCTTCAGTTTTTGAATTTATCAGTGGGAGATTGACCACAGCAAGAGGACCCAGGAGGGAAAAAGTCCCAGCATTTTATTTGTTTCTGTTGGTGGACACCGATGTAAAGCACTGGGATGGGACCAAAAATTAATTAACACGCACAGTGCACCTACGCAGGCATAAAAGGCGGCAATGCAGATGTTTGTATAGAGACCCGACGCAGAAGTTTAATTCCAGCCTGAGTCAGGAAGCCCTCCACCACTGCCCCCAACCTATTGACCCCAATCTGTTCCAAAAATTAAAGAGTGCACAAGATGGGGGCTAAGCACAGCTTTATCTCTATACATTTTGTCATCTATCCAGCCATCCATTTTCTTCCATTTGTCCGGGGCTGGGTCATGGGGGGAGCAGCCTAAGAGGGGATGCCCATGACTCCCTCTCCCTAGTTAACTCCAGCAGCTCATCCGGGGGGACCCCAAAGCATTCCCAGGCCAGCCAAGAGATTTAATCTCTCCAGCGTGTCCTGTGTCTGCTTGGAAGTCTCCTCACAGTGGGACATGCCCAGAGCACCTCACCCAAGAGGTGCCCAAGAGTCATCCTAGTCAGATGCACGAACGACCTCAGTTGGCTCCTTTCAATGTGCAGAAGCAGCAGCTCTACTCTGAGCCCCTCCCAAGTGGCTGCACTCTTCACCCTATCTCTGAGGGAGAGGCCAGCCACCCTTTGGAGGAAGCCCATTTCTGATGCGTGTATTTGCAATCTCATTCCTTTGGTCACTACCCAAAGCTCATGACCATAGGTGAGGGTAGAGATGTAGACTGCCTGGTAAATTGACAGCTTCATTTTTACACTCATCTCCCTCTTCACCATGACAGGCCGGTGCTGAGTCTGCATCACTGCAGATGGAGCCCTGATCCATCTGTCAATCTTACGTTCCCTCCTCCCGTCACCCGCGAATAAGACCTCGAGATACTTGAACTCCTCCACCTCTGACAGCAATTCATCCCTGAGCTGGAGTGGGCACACCACCCTTTTCTGGGTGAGGACCATGGCTTTAGACTTAGAGGTGCTAATTCTCATGCCAGCCACTTCATACTCAGCTGTGAACCGTTCCACTGCACGCTGGAGGCCACCACCTGATGAAGCCAACAGGACCGCATCATCTGCAAAGAGAAACGACACGATTCTGAGGCCACTGTTGGAAACTTACTGAAAACCAGGCTTCGCAAAGATCTTTCATTTTCTTGCAAAAAAACTAGGAGCAAATAACATCAATACAAACTCAGTCTCTACCTCCGAGCCAACTTGAACACTCGAGCACATGTTAAACAAAAAGGAAGGCGTATAGGCAATAGAGGAAGTAACCGAAACACTGGCGTTGGTAAAGTTTGACTTCAGTGCAGCGCCTAAAGGTCTCTATCTCAAATGGAAAGTCAAATCTGCACTTTACTATAGCTAAAATTAAAACACATGACATTAGCATAACCTTTCACTTCTCTCAACCTTGGTAAGTTTAAATTCACAAATATGAAAACCAGACAGGTCAAAGGAATGCCTCCAGACATGCGGTTAGAATTGCACTGTGTACAAAAAGGTTATACACAGGTTTCCTCTTCACATAGGCATCTCTGTTCATCTTTAATTTCATTTCAACGAAAAGTGTATACATGAGTGTAATTATTATAAAGAATGGTTATCAAACTATTACAGGAATTATTTTTACAACACCCCCAAGGTGGAAGCCTTCTGTCACTTGGCTACTCCTAGAAATTCTGTCCATTAAAATTATGAATCGAATTGGTGACGAAGGGCAGCCCTGACAGAGTCCAACACCCACAGGAAACAAGTCCAACTTATTGCAGGCAATATGGACCAAGTGCTTGCTGTGGTTGTACAGGGACTGAATACCCTACAACAATAAGCCAGAAACCCCATACTCCCACCTCGAGTGACACAGTGGAATGCCTTCTCTAAGTCCACAAAACACATGTAGACTGAATGGGCAAACTCCCACTCGAATATCCTTAAGAGGCACTATTTGCCCTTTTGTTTAATTTCAACTGGAACCATGCAGTATTTGTGAACACCATGAATGTACCTAATCTCAACAATACCCCAGGGTTTGATGGATCTGGGTCTGTATACAGCCCAAGTCCACCACATCCTGTTGTGAATCAACTTGGTGCTGTACTTTAGGAGAAAGTTGTACATCCCTCCAGGACAAGGGGGAGCCACACAGATCGCCTGTCCAGGTTCCATTAAGGGAAAATTTGGAAGCAGCTCCTGTCTCTGTTACAGCCTCAGGAGAAAGAGCAGATTAGTGTACGAGTGGAGTGGTGGCCACCCCACAATCAATGGTGGTACACCAGGAGAAACAAGGAGCTTCTACCACCACCCAGTGTACATGCCCGAAGATGCCCGGTGTAGCCAGCAGTGAGCTCAGCCCGGCTAGCTTCTGTTACTGTACCAGCTTCTCTGCTGCCAGCATTACTGTTCATCTGTTGCACACACACACACACACACACACACAATCCCAGCACACTACTGTGAAATGGGAGAGACATATACCACCCTCCCCTGGAACTCTCCCTGAACCCAGAGCTCCATAAGGTAAAAGCCACACCCAACCACAGTGGTAGAATGACATGAAAGCTTTTGAATGATGATGAAATTTGTATTTTAGAGATTAAATTTTTTGTGTTGTTTGACAATTTTGCATCATATTCCAACGTAAACAAAAATCTGCTTTAAAGAAGTAGATGCAGTGCATTCAAAGTGAGGAATATCTCTTGTTTTCTTTAAGAAATTCCTGTCACATGTCAGCACAAACTTAAATCTGCTCTGAAAAAGAAGTTCCAGTGTGTGTTTGAGGGGATCACTAAAGCAGGAAACCCAACCCTTCTGAATCAGATCTACACAGAGCTCTACATCACAGAGGGAGGGACTGCAGAGGTCAATGATGAACATGAGGTCAGACAGATTGAAACAGCATCCAGGAAACCAGACAGACCAGAAACAACAATCAGACAAGAAGACATCTTTAAAGGCTCACCTGGAAGAGATGAACCAATCAGAACAGTGCTGACAAAGGGAGTGGCTGGCATTGGGAAAACAGTCTTAACACAGAAGTTCACTTTGGACTGGGCTGAAGACAAAGCCAACCAGGACATCCAGTTCATGTTTCCATTCACTTTCAGAGAGCTGAATGTGCTGAAAGAGAAAAAGTTCAGCTTGGTGGAACTTGTTCATCACTTCTTTACTGAAACCAAAGAAGCAGGAATCTGCAGCTTTGAAGACTTCCAGGTTGTGTTCATCTTTGATGGTCTGGATGAGTGTCGACTTCCTCTGGACTTCCACAACACTGAGATCCTGGCTGATGTTACAGAGTCCACCTCAGTGGATGTGCTGCTGACAAACCTCATCAGGGGGAACCTGCTTCCCTCTGCTCACCTCTGGATAACCACACGACCTGCAGCAGCCAATCAGATCCCTCATAACTGTGTTGACATGGTGACAGAAATCAGAGGATTCACTGACCCACAGAAGGAGGAGTACTTCAGGAAGAGATTCAGGGATAAGAAGCAGGCCAGCAGGATCATCTCCCACATCAAGACATCACGAAGCCTCCACATCATGTGCCACATCCCAGTCTTCTGCTGGATCACTGCTACAGTTCTGGAGGATGTGCTGAAAACCAAAGAGAGAGGACAGTTTCCTAAGATGCTGACTGGGATGTACATCCACTTCCTGGTGGTTCAGGCCAAAGTGAAGAAGGTCAAGTATGATGGAGGAGCTGAGACAGATCCACACTGGAGTCCAGAGAGCAGGAAGATGATTGAGTCTCTGGGAAAACTGGCTTTTGATCAGCTGCAGAAAGGAAACACTATCTTCTATGAATCAGACCTGACAGAGTGTGGCATCGATATCAGAGCAGCCTCAGTGTACTCAGGAGTGTTCACACAGATCTTTATAGAGGAGAGAGGGCTGTACCAGGACAAGGTGTTCTGCTTCATCCATCTGAGTGTTCAGGAGTTTCTGGCTGCTCTTCATGTCCATCTGACCTTCATCAACTCTGGAGTCAATCTGCTGGAAGAACAACAAACAACCTCCCAGACAGAGCAACACCTCTACCAGAGTGCTGTGAACAAGGCTTTACAGAGTTCAAATGGACACCTGGACTTGTTCCTCCGTTTCCTCCTGGGTCTTTCACTGCAGACCAATCAGTCTCTCCTACAAGGCCTGTTGAATGATGGAATTATTTCAGAGACCAATCAGGAAACAATTAATTACATCAAGAAGAAGCTCAATGAGAATCTGTCTGCAGAGAAAAGCATCAACCTGCTCCACTGTCTGAATGAACTGAATGATCGTTCTCTAGTGGAGGAGATCCAAAAGTCCTTAAGATCAGGACGCCTTTCCAAGGATAAACTGTCTCCTGCTCAGTGGTCAGCTCTGGTCTTCATCTTACTGTTATCAGAAGAAGATCTGGATGTGTTTGACCTGAAGAAATACTCTGCTTCAGAGGAGGCTCTGCTGAGGCTGCTGCCAGTGGTCAAAGTCTCCAACAAAGCTCTGTAAGTTATGATAAAACTATATGTTTCAAAAACACTGCTATCTTTTGAATAGAAAAGAAAAACATAACTTATAATTTTATAAATGTGTCATCAGACTGACTGGCTGTAACCTCTCAAAGAGAAGCTGTGAAATGCTGTCCTCAGTTCTCTGTTCCCAGTCCTCTAGTCTGAGAGAGCTGGACCTGAGTGGCAATGATCTGCAGGACTCAGGAGTGAAAGTGTTGTGTTCTGGACTGGAAGCTCAACACTGTAACCTGGAAGCACTCAGGTCAGGAGTCTTAAAATATTCTAATTATGATTACTTTAAACATGGTTAGCATTCAGTCATGATATAGGATTGCTGTGATTTATCAAACTGTCTATTTTTAAACTACTGAAATATCAGAACCTTCAGTGAATTCATATTCATATTGTAATTTGAGTTAAAACATTGAGAAGTTTTCAGTTTTTCCTTTCATTTAGAGAAAACAAATTCTTCACAGTGCTGAAGATTTAAATATATTTAGCCTCAAATGGAAATGTTAGCAACCACACTGAAGCATTCTAACCTGAAAGAATGATTTGATGGTTTGTGTTCCAATTTGATTCAGATATTCAGAATTTCTTGCACCAAATTAAAATACTTTAATTTTCTAAATGATTATTAGATCATCTTGCCAACATTTTAATCCAAACAATTTTATTTATCACCAAATACCTTTAAAACTAGAGGACTCTCCCACCAGATTCAGCTCTGCTTTATGTAGGTTTTGTTAACTCTTTGTCTATTTTTTTTTTTTTGCTGCTAAATGTTGATTCCTTTTAAAATATTTCTTTGGAGAGGGTTTCTTATTTTTCTGAGAGTACATCCTGTGTCTGCAGGCTGTCAGGCTGCCTGATCACAGAAGAAGGTTGTAAGTCTCTGGTCTCAGCTTTGAGCTCCAACCCCTCCCATCTGAGAGAGCTGGACCTGAGCTACAACCATCCAGGAGAGGCAGGAGTGAAGCTGCTGGAGCAGCTGAGACTGGAAACTCTCAGGTATGGAGAGGCCTGTTGTTGACAAAGATGGTATCTTAAAGAGGAGGAGCTGAATCTTTTTCTCTGTCCTTCACTCTGATCCTGTGTGATTGTTCAATCTCATGTGTGGGAGCTTTTCAATTTGCTCATAAAGTAAAATCTGATTTGGAAAATCTTTCCAGGAACATTTCCAGGAACATCTATATTAAGAACCTTTCCAAACTGATGTCTAAAGGAAAAGTCTTTAATGTTTATCCTTCAACTTAATCAGATAAATTGAATCTCTGTACAGAGATGGATTCACATCTCTGGGGGTAAAACTGTTAACCTAACTCTGTTAAAGGGGAAAAACAAACCCTGTGGAGGTTCAAATATGTTTTGGGGTTGTTTTGCTCCCTCTGGCACTGGATTCCTTGACTGTGTGCAAGGCATCATGAAATCTGAAGATTACCAAAGGAAAGCTGGGTTTGTGTCCAAGGTCATGGGTCTTCCAGCAGGACAATTACCCCAAATAAACATCAAAAAGCACAAAGAAATGAATGAAAACAAAGTCCTGAGTTCTGAAGTGGCCAGCAATGAGTCTGGATCTAAATCCCTTTGAACACCTGTGGAGAGATCTTAAAATTGCTTTTGGGAGAAGACACCCTTCAAATATATGAGACCTGCAGTAGTTTCAAAAAAAGAGTGGTCCAAAATTCCACTTGAGAGGTGTAAGAAGCTTGTTGATGGTTATAGGAAGCAGTTGATTTCAGTTATTTTTTCCAAAGGGTGTGCAACCAAATATTAAGTTGAGGGTGCCAGTAATTTTGTCTGGCCCATTTTTGGAGTTGAGCATGAAATTATATGGATTTTGACTTTTTTATCCAACTTCTTTTTTTTATGTTTTTCCAATAAACACAAAGGAAATAAATATTTGCATAACAATACACGGGTGATTACAATAATTTCAATAATCTAACATTCACACTCTGATGAGCACATGGAGAGCAGGATTCGGTATCTTTCCCGAGTATACCCTGAGCATGTAGACTGGACCAGCCAGGGATCAAACCACCAACCTTCTGATTGACAGGTAACCAGTTGTTCCTACTGAGCAACTTCAACCGCAAATATGCAAGTCTTAAAAGTAACTGAAACACCTGGGAGTGAAAATACTGAGGAATAACACAGAGATGAAAATGTAGGCACTAAACAAACAAATAAAAAAATTTAATAACAAACAGCTGAAAATTAAAAGCTGGGTCCAAGTCTGAAGACCTTGAGAACTGGACATTATCAAGTGCAATAACAAAGACACATGACTAGGACCACATAAAAAAAACAGGTATCTGATTACTGTATATGGGGCGGTCTTTCCTTCGGAGGTCTGTAAAAGATTCAAAGCAAATAAATCAAAGAGCACGTGACTGTTCCTTTATCAGTGTCTAACAGTGTGTGTCTGAGAGCGATGTAATGTCCATGTGTGCATGCTGAAAGAGACTGTGCTGCTCTGACCCCCCTCCTCCTTTCAGGGTGGAGCCTGCTGGAGTCCGATGGCTGATCCCAGGTCTGAGGAAGTGTAAGTGTGTTTTTAATGTGATTGATGAAAACAAAGCAGCACACATTCAACCATCTTCAAACTGTCACATCACTCATTCACATCTCTGATGTCAGGAGTCATCATCAAAGTGTCAATCAATGAACAGATGATGGATCAATAACTGCAGCTGGATTGTATTTGTTCTCTCCATCAGATTCCTGTCAACTCACAATCGACACAAACACAGTGAACAGAAAGCTACAACTGTCTGACAACAACAGGAAGGTGACACATGTGAAGGAAGTTCAGTCATATCCTGATGATCAGGACAGATTTGATGACAGACATCCTCAGCTGCTGTGTAGAGATGGTCTGACTGGTGTCTCTTACTGGGAGGTCGAGTGGAGAGGAGAGGTTCGGATATCAGTGAGTTACAGAGGAATTAGAAGGAAAGGAGGCAGTATTGACTGTGTGTTTGGAAGGAATGATCAATCCTGGAGTCTGTTCTGCTCTGATGTTAAAGGTTATTTTGTCTGTCACAATAACACAGAAATATTTCGGTATTTTCCTCCTCCATCCTCCTCCTCTGTCTCTGAGAGAGTAGCAGTGTATGTGGACTGTCCTGCTGACACTCTGTCCTTCTACAGAGTCTCC
Source organism: Archocentrus centrarchus (assembly GCF_007364275.1). NCBI lineage: Eukaryota > Metazoa > Chordata > Actinopteri > Cichliformes > Cichlidae > Archocentrus > Archocentrus centrarchus. The sequence continues at coordinate 8,038,566 of NC_044347.1, forward strand.
TCTGACACTCTGATCCACCTCCACACCTACAACACCACATTCACTGAACCTCTTTATCCTGGATTTACAGTCTGGTTTCCTGCTTCCTCAGTGTCTCTGTGCTGAGTTTAGTGTAAAGAGTGTCCTCCTGTCAGAGAAACTCAGACTGTTGAACAGATAGTGGAAAAGTGGATTCCAGGATCCACATGTTGTTTTTCTGTCTTTTTCCACTTAAAGCTCCACAGTGAATATCAGGATGTTGTGTTTCTCTGAAGCTCAGTTCAGCTCAGATGTTTCAATTCACATTATTGCCAATGAACACAGCTTTGGTGAGCAGCCAGAGTTCATCCTGATATTTATTTAATACTGTTAGAAATAGCTCAACTTTAAGTGGTCTGTTCTGACATTCTGAGAATTGAATGATTATGAATGTGAATTTAATATTTTGATGAGAGGTGGGTGTAATGTTTTATCGTGTTTTCTTTCTGTATCACCAGCTAATATAAATTCATGGGACTATGCAGTACATTTTGCACTGTTGTAACTTTATTGTTTGACTTACGTAGGTATGGCTCAGCAAGCTGCATATATAAAATGTTTTGCTTCAGCAGAGAATCTATATACTGTAATAAAGTAAAAGTGAATAACTTGGATAAGATATTTTTACTTAATGTGCCAGTTTGAGTATTGTAGCAGGAACACGGCAGCAGGACCGTTATTTTGTGTTCCTGGACTTCAGTTTTGTAGTTTGATTGTGAGTCTGTTCAGGGTCCAAATAAAAAGCTGATTCTGACTAAACAGTACATCACAGTGAGACTCTCTTTTTTGAGCAGTAAAAATGTAATGTTATTGTAATGAATTACAATAGTTCAGCCTAGAAGTAATAAATGCAAGAATTAGCTTTTCAGCATCACTCTGAGAAAGGATGTTTCTAATTTTAGAAATATTGCGCAAATGCAAAAAAGCGGTCCTACATATTTGTTTAATATGTGCATTGAAGGACATATCCTGGTCAAGAATGACTCCAAGATTTCTCACAGTGTTACTGGAGGCCAAAGTAATGCCATCCAGAGTAAGTATCTGGTTTGACACCATGTTTGTAAGATTTGTGGGGCTGAGAACAAGAATTTCAGCTTTATCTGAATTTAGAAGCAGGAAATTAGAGGTCATCCAGGCCTTAATGTCTTTAAGACATTCCTGCAGTTTAACTAATTGATGTGTGTCATCTGGCTTCATTGATAGGTAAAGCTGAGTATCATCTGCATAACAATGAAAATTGATGCAGTGCTTTCTAATAATACTGCCTAAGGGAAGCATGTATAATGTAAATAGAATTGGTCCTAACACAGAACCCTGTGGAACTCCATAAGTAACCTTACTGTCTGAAGAAGACTCCCCATTTACATGAACAAATTGGAGTCTATTAGATAAATATGATTCAAACCACTGCAGTGCAGTACCTTTAATACCTATAGTATGCTCTAATCTCTGTAATAAAATGTTATGGTCAACAGTATCAAAGCTGCACTGAGGTCCAACAGGACAAGTACAGAGATGAGTCCACTGTCAGAGGCTCTAAGAAGATCATTTGTAACCTTCACTAATGCTGTTTCTGTACTGTGATGAATTCTGAAACCTGACTGAAACTCTTCAAATAAACCGTTCCTCTGCAGATGATCAGTTAGCTGTTTTACAACTACTCTTTCAAGAATCTTTGAGAGAAAAGGAAGGTTGGAGATTGGCCTATAATTAGCTAAGACAGCTGGGTCAAGTGATGGCTTTTTAGGTAGAGGTTTAATTACAGCCACCTTGAAGGCCTGTGGTACACAGCCATCTAATAAAGACTGATTGATCATTTTTAAGATAGAAGCATCAATAATTGGAAAGACTTCTTTGAACAGTCTAGTAGGAATGGGATCTAATAAACATGTTGCTGGTTTGGAGGAAGTAACTATTGAAGTTAACTCTGAAAGATCAACTGGAGCAAAAGAGTCTAAACAAATACCAGCAGTGCTGAAAGCAGCTGAACATGAAGAATAATCTTTGATATGGTAATGAATAATTTTTTCTCTAATGTCTACAATTTACTGTTAAATACTGTTAGGTCTTCAGTTTCAGTGCCATATGTCAGGACAAGATCCAGAGTATGATTAAAGTGGTGGGTGGGCTCCTTTACATTTTGAGAGAAGCCAATTGAATCTAACAATAGATTAAATGCAGTGTTGAGGCTGTCATTCTCAGCATCTACATGGATGTTAAAATCACCCACTATAATTATTTTATCTGAACTGAGCACTAAATCAGATAAAAAGTCTGAGAAATCAGACAGAAACTCTGAGTAGGGACCAGGTGGATGATAGATAATAACAAATAAAACAGGTTTTTGATTTTCCCAATTAGGATGGACAAGACTAAGAGTCAGGCTTTCAAAAGAATTAAAACTTTGTCTGGGTCTGTGATTAATTAATAAGCTGGAATTGAAGATTGCAGCTAATCCTCCTCCTCGACCTGTGCTTCGAGCATTCTGACAGTTACTGTTCATCCTGCTGTAACCAGATTTCTGTAAGGCAGAATAAATCAATACGTTGATCAATTATTAAATCATTTACTAACAGGGACTTGGAAAAGAGAGACCTAATGTTTAATAATCCACATTTAATTGTTTTATTCTTTGGTGCATTTGAGGAAGCTATATTACTTGTTGTTTTTGAATTTTTATACTTAAATAATTTTTTGCTGATTTTAGCTTTGTTTTTTGGTGGTCTGGGAGCAGGCACTGTCTCTATGGGGATGGGGTTTTGGGGGGATGGCAGGAGGAGAGGCGTGTAAGACTGCAGCTCTGCTTCCTGGTCTCAACCCTGGGTAGTCAGTTTTTAGGAGGGTTAATAAATTTGGCCAGATTTCCAGAAATGAGAGCTGCTCCATCCAAAGTGGGATGGATGCCGTCTCTCCTAACAAGACCAGGTTTTCCCCAGAAATGTTACCAATTATCTATGAAGCCCACGTCCTTTTTTTTTTCTTTTTTAAACCTGTGTGTCTAAAGGGAAATTCTGCTAAATTTATCAGTGAAATACAAGGTTCTGTGAGGATTTTAAAGAACTCAGGTTAGCCACCTCTCATTAAAGCCAAATAAGCTAAAGAGGTGCTACAGAGAGAATATCTCAGCTCCATCATTCCTAAATGGGATAAGTGTCTGGGGCTGCATTTGTACCACGAGGCTTCCGCATAATACTCAGCACAGATGTTCCTGTTGTCACGGTTAAGCTGTGCAGTAAGAAGGGATGGACCTCAAAGCAGGATGTGAAACAGAGACCTAAACTCAACAGCTTTATTTGCTGGAGGCTCACAAGTTAGGAACAAACAACTAAATCTCAACCAAGACAGAGACAAATACACAAATAAGCCTGGGAGAAATTAAGCACGACAAAAAAAAAACAAACAGGGAACACAGACAGATGACACAACAAGGAACAGACACAGACTGAGGACTTAAATACACAAGGGCTAACGAGGGGAGTGACAACAGGTGGGTACAGCTGAACATTGCACAGATGAGGCAAGATGATGCAAAACTAAACACTGTACAAGCAACACAAAATAAAACAGGAAGTAACTAAACATGGTACACGCAGACTTAACAGGAGAACTGGCACACAGAGGGAACTAAACAGGGGTCAAAACACGGGGAGCCAGACACAAAGAGACAAACAGGCACAGAAACATAGTATACAGGAACATTTGTGCAGAGTATAGTGAGGTTTAAATCAATTCAGTGATTCAATCCATTTCACTTTGCATTCTGTTCGTTATTATTAAGAAAGTTTGTTTTGTTAAACCAATCATAATTTTTGAAAGTGTGATTACATCACACATAGCAACACGGTTGACCACACCTCCTCACTGAGGTCAAAGTTTTAGTCATCATTTAGTTTTAACCTGAGCTCGGAGCTCTCTGTTAGCTCAGTCTGCTCTGATTTTGGAGTCTGTCCCTCCTTCTCCTCCTGGTCCAGGTGGTGGGCTGGGCAGGCTGTTCTCCTCCCTCAAGGGTGGAGTCTGGGTTCCTGCTCTGCAGCCAGGAACACCTGTGGGTCATTGCACTGCAGTCACCTCCAGTTTTTCCTCAACGTTTGTGCCCTTCGGCTTTTGTTTCCAGACGTGGACCCGCCCACACTCATACATAAAGGATCAGTTCACAAAGTGCGGTGGAAATGCAGGCTGGTTCTTAAGCGTTTTGCCGGTTACTTGAAACTGACACCAGTACTGGCAGGAGCACGGGCACCTCATCAGTGGAAAATTAGTAAGTGTGTTTTATAGGCTTGACTTTGCCAAAGGTAACAGCATAAACAGGTCTTGACTGAATGAAGCTGTGAGTCTATTAGAGATGTAGGAGCACAGTTCATCTTCTTAAGACACATGCGGTGGCCATACTGGAGCAATATCTTGGTTCTGAATATCATGTCTGATCCCCAGTGTCACTTCACATATGTTGCTGCTCGATTTGGAAACCAGTAAACATTCTGGCCTAAACCTGTATGGCTCACACTGTAAGTATGGCTCACAATCACCTCCCACAAAGACAGTGTGGGTGTATTATACATTTCCTGAATCCTTAGAGTCCTGTCAGTATTGCAGTGGTCGAGTTACTAGCAAAGCTAGTGTGGTTAAATGCGCGTGCCTAGGGTGTTAACGGCATGGATAGATGATAATTTATCATCCAGCTTCTACTTCTTTTAATGCCGTGCAATCTACATTTTTTCCCCAACTCCACTGGGGGTTCGGTGCGATCTACCTGCACTCCTGGGCACCCCCCCCTCTAGTGTGTCCTATTTCCTTGATAACCTTGATATTGTCTCCATTCCCCTTTAATCCTCGTTGCATCCTAGTTGTCAGTTCCTGCATACTGTGTGCTCTGCCTGTCTGCTAAAGTGTGTTTTGACATTTGTTCTGCTGGTGCTCTCCAGCTCTGAGTTTCAGCAAATAAATGCTGATGTTAAAAGTTCAGTCCTGCAGTCCTCAACTTGCCTGCCACAGCATTTCATGACAACTTTAAATAACTAATATAAAATATTATCCCTTTTTTTTTCTTTTAATTTTGATTGTTTTGAAGAGAAAGTTCAACTATTGTCACAGACTGAGCTGCCCATATCTCAAGAAAGATGTGACCTCAAAGGTTCAAATTCACACCATAGATGCATCTACTAAAAGTCTTGCATGAGACTGAATCTCAGTGACCTTGACCTAAAGGCTCATGTTCGAAGAGTTCATGATTTCTGAAAATCTTGTGGATACAATAACTTGAGAATGGTGTTTACACCATAGATGCATACTACTCTAACTAGACCCATCATAACTTACACTTCTTCCCTGATTGTACTATAACAGGACTTTTCATTAATTTTTGCATCTTTACTTCATATCAAAGTAGGATTTAACTTTAGATTTCTCATGTGCAGAGGTTATATTTTATAGATCATGCAAATTCAAGAGTTAATATTTTTCTTCAGGACGAGTGGCTGTAATCTCTCAGAAAGAAGCTGTGAAACTCTGTCCTCAGTTTTCAGCTCCCACTTTTCTAGTTTGAGAGAGCTGGACCTGAGCAATATTGACCTGAAGGAGTCAGGAGTGAAAAAGTTGAAGACTCCAGACTGTACAATTATCAGGTAAGATCAGCTGATGGAATGTGTGGGTGTGTGTTTGTCTGGGTTTTTAATATTTCTAGCTCAAAATGAGAGGTTGGAAACATCACACCTGTTAAAAATCAAGATGGTTATATTTTCACTTGTAGTCATCAGATTCCTGTCAACTCACAATCAACACAAACACAGTGAACAGAAAACTCAAACTGTCTGACAACAGCAGGAAGGTGACACGTGTGAAGAAGAATCAGTCATATCCTGATCATCCAGACAGATTTGACTGGTATCCTCAGCTTCTGTGCAGAGACGATCTGACTGGTTGCTGTTACTGGGAGGTCGAGTGGAGTGGAAAGGCTGATATATCAGTGAGTTACAGAAGAATCAGCAAGCAAGGAGACAACACTGACTGCAGGTTGGGAGGTAATAATCAGTCCTGGAGTCTGTTCTGCTCTGATGGTCGCTACTCTGTCTGGCACAATAAGAGACAAACATGCATCTCCTCCTCCTCCTCCTCCTCCTCCTCCTCCTCCTCCTCCTCCTCTGTCTGTAACAGAGCAGCAGTGTATGTGGACTGTCCTGCTGGCACTCTGTCCTTCTACAGAGTCTCCTCTGACACTCTGATCCACCTCCACACCTTCAACACCACATTCACTGAACCTCTTTATCCTGGATTTGGACTTGTGTTTGGTTCCTCAGTGACTCTCTGAGGACTTGAGCATGGAGATCTTCCTGCTTCCTTTGCTGGAGAAACAAACATGTGAAACATATCAGAGAGGAATCACTGAGCTGCACAGACCCAAAAGATTAATTTACCTGCCAGTGTTCTGAAATTTATTTTTACAGCTGATGATAAAATGCTAACTATACTTTTATAGAGTTATACCTTTAGAAATGAGAGATAAATTTAATTACTGACCATCAAGTAATTAAACAAACAAAAAACATCCACTCATCAAGGAGTCATGAGTCTTCTGGAGAAACTTACACTGAGGAAATTGGATCTTTTCTTTGTGGGAGTCTTTTTCAAATTGTATGACGCATAAATGCTGAACATCCACACATGACCACAGACTACATGCACATGACACTTTATTCTTATAGTGCTTAAGATATAATAATCGATCATAGTAATATGATATGAGGTGCCAAACTACAAAGAACTGTAGCATTACACAAATACAGTTTACAGTTTGCTTTTGTTTTATTTTTATCTTTATTTTTATTTTATTTTTCCAATCAAAAAGTGATCTCATGCAGCTATACAGTCTTTTATTATGCAGATACCAAATAAACAGAAATGTCAGAAACAACACTTTGGTGTCCATGAATTTAAAAATGAATTAATATTAAAATTCTCACTTGGGGAGCTCAGAGGAGGAAGAGATTTTAATTTATTTAAATTCTGCTGTCAGCTGTCTCTATGACATCATCAGTAAAACTTGTTTGATGTTACTTGATTGCCATTAATTTTGCCAGAAGCTTATCAACATGATGCTGTGTCATTTATCTTCATTTAAAAAATAAAATGTAGCTAGATGATTGGGGTGGTGTCACTGGGGGGATGGGTAGGGGCTGATGGGTCCTGCCAGGGTGGGTTTTTGGGGCTTTGGGCTGAGTGACCTGCTGGCATATGAGCATCCATCACTTTCCGGTCCTTGTCTGGGAGCTGCTTGGGTGGCACGGTTCATCGTGCAGTGACTTCCTTCTTCCTTCTTTCTGGGCTTTGGGTCGGTTTGCCATCCCTCACTTGGTGTGTTGCCATGGGCTCTGCTTCCTGGGTGTCTGGGCTACCTCGGTGGGACCTGAATGTGCTGTCTGGTCTCTGTTGTTCTCAGTAATGTTGAGATCACTGAGTATGTTTCTGGCTCAACAGGGTTACATGGAAAAAAAAAAAAGAAAAAGTCAGGAATGTCTCAACCTGCAGCAGGTGTTACCTCTACATTCCTGAAGCCCTACCCCTACAGCTGCCATAGGGTGAGAGGCAGGGTACATGCTTAGCCAGCCTGTCACAGGGCTAACACAGAGAGACAGGTAACCATTCACACTCACGTACACACCTTTGGGAAATTTAAAATTACCAGGTAACCTAACCGCAATAACTGCAAGCAGAAAAAAAATCTTTTCTTAAATGTGCTCTCACATTTTTGCTAAATTTTCCGTTTGTTTCAAACTGAAACATTTTGTCATACAATAAGTAACAATAGTATAAGTATAACAGTATAAGTAACAATACAGAAGCTAAGTAGTGAAATTTCCCCTGCACAGCTCTCCTTGTTTATCAGACCTGCTCAGAGATGATGTCTCCTCTGAAATGGACGGAGACAGACTTTCAAATGCTTTCATTTACATCTATTCTTAGATCTGAGACGGCGCCCACTGCTCTGTTTATAAATCACAGTCACTACTGACATGAGCACTGACGAACATGATCAGCATTAGTGTGGAAACATTTCAGCGGTTGAGTGCAGCATATTGGAGAGCGGTGATCACTCTAGTTTCTCTCAGTCCCTGTGACTTTAACAGTTTACTTTCACTTTCATTCCTATTAATATGAAGCCTGAACGTCTGTGTTTACAATCATGTGTGTTTGGACAAGCTAGTCATGAATTTGAATGCAGGAGGAGAGGACACCTGGTGGTTGGACGGAGTGTGACAGGAGGAGAAGTGAAGGGGTGAAAACGACAGTGCTGACGGGGATCTAACAGACCAGAGAGCTTCTGTGGGTCTGAGGGCAGCTTCATGCTGGAGAAGCATGAAGGAGTCTGACACGTAAATCTAAAAATAGGAGTCGATCACAGTGAACTGAGCTGTGAGCTTCATGTAAAGTAGGTGAGCCACAGGGCAGGTGTTACATGCCAATGCTGCACAGCCTCATTCTTCACCTGTGAGTCAGTGCTCCTTCACACTTCTTCAAACCGACCTGCACATAAACAACCTGATTCTGTGTGTCGTTCCAGAATTTGTTTGTCCAAACAAACCTCAGTTTCACTGTGAAACCACAAAGCTGACCATCCACGCAGGATCTGGGCCCAGGACAAACTCTGAGAGTAAAAATAAACTCTGAAGCAATAATTTGTCCAGGACAGATGATCAGAGTTTGTTCAATCACCTCTGAGTGTGCACCAGTGGAGCTCTGATACCAGGATTCACCATGGCAGCAGGTAAATAAAGAGCAGAACCACCATTTTAACCCCTTTGGTCACTGCATACACAGTTGTGTACATCGCTTTATATTACATTTTCTAGTGTAATATTAATGTTTTGTCTATTACCTATTTTTATTTTTATTCTTCTTATTTATATGTGCGTGTATATATGGTTGCAGGTACAAAATACATTTCACTGTGCATTGTACTGTGTATAACTGTGCATGTGACAAATAAACACTATCTTATCTTATCTTATCTTATCTTATCTTATCTTATCTTATCTTATCTTATCTTATCTTATCTTATCTTATCTTATCCCACCTAAAAAGACTTTGTAGGGAGAACATGAATTTCTTTCCACCAAAGCTCCCATATTGTGACCAAAGGGGTTCATCCAGAGGACCGAGGAGTGTGAACGAGTGTGAGGACCGACTGCGAGGTTCTTAAAAATTAGGAGGGAACAGATTAAAGAGGTTGGACCGATCTGTATCTGTGACCGAATACGAGTTCAATGTAAAATCTCATTGTTATAAAGCACATGAATTTTCATTGGTTCAAACATGATAGGATGAGCTGAAGATAAAAATGTGGAGAAACAGATCAGAAACAGCCAGAGCCACTCTCATTTTTGTTTTTGCTATAAATGAAAACTATTTTATTAAAATTTTATTATATAAGTTATTTACTACAGAAAAAAGCAAAGTAACATCTTCTTGGGATTGCAGAGTTTGTAAAAATATAAACTTCTGCATATCAAATGGCTCTATTCAGAGCTTTGATTGTGACTTTATGAATGGCGAAATGTATCCGAATGTCAGCCACCTGCTGCAGCAGGAGGGGAGGAGTCAGAGAGTTACCGCGGTCTTTCTGGAACAGGAATCCCGGAGTTTCCCTCATCTCAGAGTAAACAAACTCAGAGTTGTTTGCTAAAATTATTCCCATAAACGAGCCCCTGGAGCAGGTTTAATAGGTTGTTACTGGCAGCATGTGCTGGTGACGTGCGCACACTTCCAGTAAAGAATAAAGAAAACCTGTCATCAGGGTTTGTTCAGCCCTGACTCCTCCCCTCCTGCTGAGCCTGACACGTCTGTTATTCATGGAGCTGATTTCAAAGCTGATCTCAGAGCTCGTGAATCTGAAGAAGTTTGTGTTTAAAAACAGTGAAATCACATTTAGAGTTTAGTTTGTTCCCCACAGACGGTTTTTAACATGACTGCTGCTGTCATCAGTGGACACACGGAGACAGTGATGTCTGGCAGGGTGCAGCTCTGTGGGCATTAATGTAGCTTCACTCTACATATATGTAATTGTAGCCAATAAATACTGTTTTAACTATTCAAAAAAATCATTAATCACTCATGTTTATTGGCTGGGATTTATAATCAGTCCTTTTTGTGGAGGTTGTTGATTTTTCTCAGGATCTTATAGGTCAATAAAAGCAGATTTCGAGCTTTTTTTATGACTTTTTATGATTAAGTTGCATTTTTTTTCCTGCTGTTATGACTGTTTGGATCTTGTAATGTTGCAGCTGTGAGCTGAAATAAATACAGTTTTCTGTGTGTGAAATCAGCTTTGTCTTGTTCCATGTGCTCATTTTCTGGAGACAGAATTATCAGTTCTTCTGTGGCTCATAATGCCTCAGATTCCTCCTGGAATATGTGCTCTTCAGGAGGACTTGAAATGTGTAACTGTGTGGAGTCTTTGTGCAAAGCTCTGGATCATACTGTCTTCATGCAGGAATTATTTGACACCAGTTCTGTTATTGTCTTGTTTAAGTTCAGCATGCAGAGTGTTAAACTCTGGTTTTCCCACAGGGGGTTATTACTGTATGTGGAGTGGAAATGTGTTGCTTAACAGACTCGTCATAAACATCCTAACAGAAAGTGACAGACTGAAGTTCCAGGAATGGATTGTTCAGCTGCCATCGTAACAAGGTTGGTGACATAAGTGTAGAAGTAAGTCCCAAACAAGTCAAGTGAAACTGAAACAATGAGTTTTTAGCTACTTTTTAAGAGACCACAGATCTCAGGTCTGTCTATTGTCAGCCTTGCAGAGCCAACAGGTCCTGACAGGGACCAGAAAGAGAGAGCAGATTTCTCCCATATTGCCTTCTTTTCATTGGCTCCCTGTTAGATTATTCTCCTCACCTACAAGGTCTTGAATAATCAGGCCCCATCTTATCTCAAAGACCTCATAGTCCCATATCACCCCAACAGAGCACTTCTCTCTCAGACTGCTGGCTTACTTGTGGTTCCTCAGATACTTCAGAGTAGAATGGGAGGCAGAGCCTTCAGCTTTCAGGCCCCTCTTCTGTGGAACCAGCTTCCAGCTTGGATTCAGGAGACAGACACCCTCTCTATTTTTAAGATTAGGCTTAAAAATTTCCTTTATGATCAAGCTTATAGTTAGGGCTGGATCAGGTGACCCTGAACCCTCCCGTCTGCCGGCGGTTTCTTCCTGCTAAAAGGGAGTTTTTCCTTCCCACTGTCACCAAATCCTTGCTCTTAGGGGGTCATTTTGACTGTTGGGTTTTACCTTAGAACAAAAAGCATTTTAAGGTAACTGCTGTGATTTGATGCTAAATAAATAAAACTGAAATGAGTTGAATTGAATATTTTAAATATGTGAGTAAATGAAAGATGAGTTTTAAAAAATACACTGGTTTAATTTCCTGCTAAGAAGGTTAAGATTTTAATTCTACTTAATTGAAATTAACTGAAAGGGTGACTGACTGAGCTTTCCCTGTCACACAGTAACTGTCTTAGTTTTGTCAGTGAGATGTTCAGAAAAATGACAACTCTGCACTTTCAAAATTTTATTTAAACTGTACCTGAATCTAGAAACTGAATTAGTGGAACACCAGAGGTGGGTAACATCACAGATAATGAGTGATGACAGCTCAATCCAAACATGAGTGCTTCCTGTTTGTGCAGAGTCACAGAAACACTCTGATCTGTTCTTATTCGTGAGATCATGTCTGTATTATTCAGAGCTCAGAGGCTTTGAGAAGTTCAGCTGTGGCTGCTTCATGAACATGTTGGTTTGAGGGAAATCAAAGTGCAGATTTAATGTGAAGGAAACAGAAAAGAAAGGAGAGAAATGACAGAGTGGAATTCAAAATCAGAGACTTTCAAAGGGAAGAAATGAGAACAGGAGCAAAGAGGAAGCTTCACTTTCACATTAAAGTCTGATGTTCAGGAACTTGAAGGATGTTAAATGAACTAGACTGCTGCTCCTGCTGAGCCCCTCCCACCTGCGCTCTTACAGGTAGAGTCCCGCCTCCTTTCAAGAAGTAGCTCACCTGTGTGTCAGTGTTCAGTGTCCAGGTGTGGAGTGGAGCTTCTTCTTCTTCTGCTCTGTTTGCAGAAACTGTAAGTTTGCTTTGTTTCCTCCTTTAACAGTTTGTCTTCAGGAACTTTACTGTTTGTTTCTGCTCTGTGAGGTTTGGATGTTCAGCTCTGATTTCAGGACAAACTTTGAAGGCAAAGCCACGTGATTATGGATTATTGATTGGTATCCAGCAGTTTGATGAAAAGTTGTTTTTTGATGTCTTTAGAAAACAAACAGCTGTGTCTTAATTTCTTGGGGAAAACGTGTCTTAAAGTTAAAGTCGTTGCTGTTTGACACTCACAAAATAAAATGGTCTCTTCAAATGTGTGCGTTACCTTCTGTAATTTGTTGATCAAACACTTAATCTGCTCCTGTTGTGCAGTGATATACTGTAATGAAAGCTATTTTTTACTGTGCAGTGTGAATCCTGTCAGGGCTCTCTTCAGGTCTCAGGTTTATCTAACTGAGATCGTAACCCCGAGATGAGGAAAACTCTGAGATTCTATTCCAGGTAGTAGTGGAAAGAGTGCAGACATTCTTCACAGAAGCAGAAGTGCAGATTCCTGTGGGTTTAAAATACAAATGCTGAAATACTGGCTCAACCTCTTTACTCCAGTAATAGTGGAAAAGTACAGGCTCTGAAATTTTAGTCAAAATAAAATGTAGCTCAGGAGAACGTTTCTGTCAGCTGTCAAACATATTTGAACCTCTGCCTTCAATATTAATACAAGAACACAAACTTTATTCAACTTCAGTTCTAATCAATCACGTAGAACACAAGCAGAATTTCACCAATCCAATATAGTGTGTGTGTAAACATCACCACAATTCTGCAAAATCCTGGGAAATATTGCAGTTGCCCCTTTAACAAGCAGGGACACTGTGACACACTGTGCAGAAAGTGTTTGTGTGTTTGCTGATGTTTGTTAAGCTGTTTAAAAAGTTGCATTTGAAATTGTGCATCCAGAGGTGATGGTACACCATCAGGATTGCCGTTCATGCTGCTGTTCCCTCCATTTTGGCTCAAATTTGGTTTGAAGTCTGAAAGAGCACAAGGACAGAAATAACCCCTCCACTCAAGTGTGTTAAACCTAAAGTAACGAGCCTGCTTAGAAAATGTAAGGAGTGAAACGGAGACATTTGTGTTCAAATACAGGGAAGAAAAAAGTGCCCAAAAAATACTCAAGATACCTGAAAACTCTACTTTAGTGAAGGAAACAACAGGTTTATCCAACAGTAAGAAAAAGAGTCGACTGTTACTCTAGTGGAGTTCACCTGCTTTTTTTTAACTGAAGCAGTAAATTATTCCCAATAGCAGCAAATCTGAGCATTAAAACAGTGATGGGAGCTTGGACAAATTCACTGACAGGAAACCCTGAGAAATCAATCATAAAAAGAAGCTCTCTCTCTCTCTCTCTCTCTCTCTCTCTCTCTCTCTCTCTCTCTCTCTCTCTCTCTCTCTCTCTCTCATTAGTCTCATTCAACTGGTTAATCAGCTTTATTGTTGTCTATAGGTTTCTATAGGTTTCCAGTATGCAACACTGCTCCTGTTTAAAGCTTAAAGTCCCACAGCCTGATAAAGATGTGGACATTGGAGTGAGTCAGTGTGTGTCCTCAGAGTGCTCAGAGTGAGTCAGTGTGTGTCCTCAGAGTGCTCAGAGTGAGTCAGTGTGTGTCCTCAGAGTGCTCAGAGTGAGTCAGTGTGAGTCCTCAGAGTGAGTCAGTGTGTGTCCTCAGTGAGTCAGTGTGTGTCCTCAGAGTGAGTCAGTGTGAGTCCTCAGAGTGAGTCAGTGTGAGTCCTCAGAGTGAGTCAGTGTGAGTCCTCAGTGAGTCAGTGTGTGTCCTCAGAGTGAGTCAGTGTGTGTCCTCAGAGTGAGTCAGTGTGAGTCCTCAGAGTGAGTCAGTGTGTGTCCTCAGAGTGAGTCAGTGTGTGTCCTCAGTGAGTCAGTGTGTGTCCTCAGAGTGAGTCAGTGTGTGTCCTCAGAGTGAGTCAGTGTGAGTCCTGTTGTATCAGCTGCAGTTCCAGCAGACTCAAACAGACTCAGCAGCAGATCAGAATCAAGCGTTCTGCTTCTATCAGAGGCCTCAGGTGTCAGTGAGTGTTTATGGGACTGTTTGCAACTCAGTAAACATTTGAATGGAACATGATTGTAAAACTGAAGCCACAACATGATCAACTGAATCTAAATTACTAGGAAAGTTGATTTGAAGCTGTTCACAATACTAACCTGAATATTTTCAGACTAACACTAAAGCGGGAAAGAAGCCGCTGATATTTGGACTGCACACATGATGAAAGGAAGATTTCAGTATGTGTGTGCTGGGCTGATGTGTGTTTCCTCTGCAGGTGAAGGTAGAAAGTGTGTGTGAGCTGATGTGAATTCAGCAGCATGGATCAGTGTGAGGACAGAGAGGAGGGAGTCCCTCCCTCTAAAACCACTCTGTGTGGGGAACATGAGAGCCAGACCAAAGCTCAGAGGTGAGATGACCATCTCTAACTGTCCATGACTCTTCTCCATGTCACAGCTCAGCACTCACATCACTGCTGCATCATTATTCACAGGAGGAAAGGTGGACCTGGATCCAGCCGTCTGTCCTTAAAGAGAAGCCGGCGAAAGGGGATGATCGTTCCGTTCACAGCAAGATATTCTCCTCCTGCAGAGAGGTAAGCTGGGTCTAAATGCTGCAGCTGAAGACTTTCTCATGTTTACATGTTTAATGTCAGTGTGGTGAGCGCGGGAAGGTGTGGTGAGTGAAAAGCAACAGGAATAATCAATTACAAATCAGAGGATAATTGACAAAATTCCCACCCTGAGAGTTTCAGCCAAGTAATTAAATTCCTTCACTAAAAAGAATCAGGTTCACCCACTGATAAGGGAAGAAACGAGTTTAGACGTAAAATACCGTTTTTTTTATTTTAAGAAAAAAAATGATACAAAAAGGCACACAAAGCAGCAGAGAGACAACAGCGGCTCAGATCAGCTTGGGGGTATTATCAGCTGGGGAGCGCCGCATCTAACAAGTTGGTGTTGGAACAAACGACAAGCGAGCTGAAAATGTTGTAGTTTTAAAATCCACCTGCCGTCTTCAAGACGGCCTCAAGCAAGAAAGAGACCCAGACTCTCACCTGCGACCACACTAGTGTAAGAAATGTGCTTCATAGCACAGAACAAGTGAAAAAGAAACGGGACACACGCTTTACGCAGAGGTCTGAAACCCTGCTGTTCTGTAAAACAGTTATTTTAAGCGTCTTAAAACTGACCTGAGAATAATTATGGAAACCACAAGCTGCTGGAGACTGAGGACTTCAGGCCGGTAATGGCACAGAGCCGCGGCGTTCTTACCCGCCCTGAGCGGCCAACGATGGCAGACAATTACAAGAAAAGTCTACACACTTCTGTGTTCATATGTGAAGCGGTGTGTGTTGGAGTTTGTTCCACAAACACAGCAGTCAGATTGTAAAGAATGGATGTTGTAGGAGGTGTTTGTGTAGTAGAGAGTGTCTGTAGGACTGCAGCTGCTCCAGCAGGGGGCTCCTTTGAGCTGTGCGGTGCAGTGAGGTAATTCACTCAGGTGGTCTCAGGTGTTGCTGGAAGTGCTTTTTGATGTGTTAATTCATTAATTATCTTCATTAAGGTTGATTTAGGATTATTATTTCCTAAACCTGAGGACCATCCAGTAAGCAAAAACCGTTCTCTCTAAAAGTAAAAGATTCACTAAAATGTAAAACATCATGTTGTTGTTTCGATCACACATCAATACAATCTAGTCATAGAAAATCAAAGTGCTTCATTAATGACTGATGGGCCAATGTACAAACCATATCTGTAAATGTATTTATTTATGATTTGTTCATGCACAAATTTAAAGGTCTTCCAAGAGTATGTCCCTAAAATTAAGAGGAACTAAAGGTAAGAATAATAAATTCTCACTGAGTAATAATTATGTTCTTCTGACTGAATCCAGTGATGTCGTTCTTGATGAAAGATAAAAAGCTAAATGACTGCACACAGTGGTTTACATCTTCACTGCTTTGCTGACTCATAAAAACCAGGACCGCACCCTTAAACCAGTCACAGCTACAGAGAGAATATCTGGCTCTCTGCAGCTTCAGATGAAGCTAGTTCTTTTGGGGTTTTTTTGAAGGACTAAACTGAGCTTACAGCTGTGAACAGCTGCAGCTGAGCTGTTGATTCTCAGTGGGATCTGCTGAAGCTTAATAAACCTTTACAGCTGAGTCAAACCTTCAGCTTCTGTTTGTGCGAGGACAGACACGATGGGAAATAATTCTTCATGATTCCTTCACAGAGTGGATCAGGAGAGCTCAGAGGTTCCCAGTGGTCAGTCTGCCCAGCAGCATCAAACACAGCTGGACTCCATATTTATGGTTTGTACATGTACAACAATCAGTTTTACATCTTTTCTCTTCAGTCATTTCTGTGCTGAGTTCACTGGATTGCACGAGTGAATAATTTTTCAGACGTTATCAAAAAGACAAAACGTGCTATTTTTATGGAGTTTGATGTGCTGAACCCAAATTGACAGATGAAATATGGAGTGCCTGCAATTTCTCTGATTTCTTTCTTAAATTATCATTACCACAGTACCACATGGTGCTGGGTGAGAGCCTGATGGAAGGTTTGGAAAGGTTTTGTCCCCTTTTTCTCCTGTGGTGACCACTTCCACACTGGACGCACCATGATAGGATCTACTGGCTCTCCGAATCATCAGTGCTACAAAATACATGGACTGTCTCCTCATACTCTGTGAATTTGAAGCCAAATTAGAACTAGCAGTTTTTAACTGCTGCAGTTATAATGCCTTTTTATGACAACCTGACATGACACTGCCAGAAACACAGTAAAGCTTGTATGCACATATGAGGCGCCTCTGTTCACTCGAGATAATCCAACACTGATATTAGAAAGAAAATCAGAGTTTCTGCACCAGAGTGCACCAAAAAAAGCAAAAACAAAAAACCTTTACCTTTTAGCTTAGATGCATCTCACTGATGGGATTTCCGTGTTTTTATCAGATATTGTAAAAGATAAAAAAAAATGATGCGATATTTTTAATTTGTAATTTTAACATGTAATTTTGCTCTACACATTTCCTGCTACTATGAAGGAAGGCCAGAGTCCAATCAGAGGTTGAAAAGTCAAACACAGATTCCTCAATTTCAACAAAATTAGGTCAATAATTTAAAAATAGTGACCATCTACAAATATGTTATTACCTCTCTTCATGTTTCAGAATGTATTTCAGTCATTTCTGGTTTGGGTTCATTCATGTAAAATTCTGTTCCAGCTTCTGGAGAACAACATCATCACTTTTGTGAAGAATGAGTTGAAGAAGATCCAGAAGGTTCTGAATCCAGATTACCCAGAATGCTTAGAGAGTCATGGGGAGGATGAGGAGGTGTTGCAGGGTGAAGATGACGAGCAGGGGAGTAACAGAAGAGAGGCTTTTGTGAAGATCACTCTGTACTTCCTCAGGAGAATGAAGCAGGAGGAGCTGGCTCAACGTCTGCAGAGCAGTAAGAGGATTTCTAAAAGGTTTTAAAACATAGGCAACACATGATATTTATGAATTTGCATTACCATTTGCACTCTTAAATTGGGAAATGCTTAAGTTCAATGTTTATAGTTTTTTTTTATCTGTTTTTTGAGAATTTCCCATCACCTGCCAGCATAAACTTAAATCTGCTCTGAAGAAGAAGTTCCAGTGTGTGTTTGAGGGCATCGCTAAAGCAGGAAACCCAACCCTTCTGAATCAGATCTACACAGAGCTCTACATCACAGAGGGAGGGACTGCAGAGGTCAATGATGAACATGAGGTCAGACAGATTGAAACAGCATCCAGGAAACCAGACAGACCAGAAACAACAATCAGACAAGAAGACATCTTTAAAGGCTCACCTGGAAGAGATGAACCAATCAGAACAGTGCTGACAAAGGGAGTGGCTGGCATTGGGAAAACAGTCTTAACACAGAAGTTCACTCTGGACTGGGCTGAAGACAAAGCCAACCAGGACATCCAGTTCATGTTTCCATTCACTTTCAGAGAGCTGAATGTGCTGAAAGAGAAAAAGTTCAGCTTGATGGAACTTGTTCATCACTTCTTTACTGAAACCAAAGAAGCAGGAATCTGCAGCTTTGAACACTTCCAGGTTGTGTTCATCTTTGATGGTCTGGATGAGTGTCGACTTCCTCTGGACTTCCACAACACTGAGATCCTGGCTGATGTTACAGAGTCCACCTCAGTGGATGTGCTGCTGACAAACCTCATCAGGGGGAACCTGCTTCCCTCTGCTCGCCTCTGGATAACCACACGACGTGCAGCAGCCAATCAGATCCCTGCTCAGTGTGTTGACATGGTGACAGAGGTCAGAGGGTTCACTGACCCACAGAAGGAGGAGTACTTCAGGAAGAGATTCAGAGATGAGCAGCAGGCCAGCAGGATCATCTCCCACATCAAGACATCACGAAGCCTCCACATCATGTGCCACATCCCAGTCTTCTGCTGGATCACTGCTACAGTTCTGGAGGATGTGCTGAAAACCAGAGAGAGAGGAGAGCTGCCCAAGACCCTGACTGAGATGTACATCCACTTCCTGGTGGTTCAGGCCAAAGTGAAGAAGGTCAAGTATGATGGAGGAGCTGAGACAGATCCCCACTGGAGTCCAGAGAGCAGGAAGATGATTGAGTCTCTGGGAAAACTGGCTTTTGATCAGCTGCAGAAAGGAAACCTGATCTTCTATGAATCAGACCTGACAGAGTGTGGCATCGATATCAGAGCAGCCTCAGTGTACTCAGGAGTGTTCACACAGATCTTTAAAGAGGAGAGAGGGCTGTACCAGGACAAGGTGTTTTGCTTCATCCATCTGAGTGTTCAGGAGTTTCTGGCTGCTCTTCATGTCCATCTGACCTTTGTCAAGTGTGGTATTAGTCTACTAGAAGAACAATATGCAAATTCTGTATGGTATCCTGTATTCAACAAACAGAAATTACAATCTCTCCACAAAAGTGCTGTGAACAAGGCCTTACAGAGTCCAAATGGACACCTGGACTTGTTCCTTTGCTTCCTCCTGGGTCTTTCACTGCAGACCAATCAGACTCTCCTACGAGGGCTTCTTAAACATACAGGAAGTAGCTCACTGACCAATGAGGAAACAGTCCAGTACATCAAGAAGAAGCTCAGTGAGAATCTGTCTGCAGAGAAAAGCATCAACCTGTTCCACTGTCTGAATGAACTGAATGATCATTCTTTATTGGAGGAAATTCAACAGTCCCTGAGATCAGGATGCCTCTCTCCAGAAAACCAGTCTCCTGCTGGCTGGTCAGCTCTGGTCTTCAGCTTACTGTCATCAGAACTGGATGTGTTTGACCTGACAAAATTTTCTCGTTCAGAGGAGGCTCTGCTGAGGCTTTGGCCTGTGGTTAAAGCCTCAAAACAAGCTCTGTAAGTCAAAATTCCTTCATCCCTTCAACATACAAATGGTTGAATCTTCTTTTTATTACAGGTCTGTTTTAGCAATATCCTCAACAACTATATCTAGGAGTCATTTAAAACTGTGATTTAAAATTAGATTTTACTCTGAGACATAAATACTGAATCTCAGATAACCTTTTTAAAATCAATGTAACACAACAAAACCCCACAGAATGGGATCACTTCCTTTATACTTAAAACAAACAAATAAAAGGAACCCCTCTTTCTCAAGTTGTAGCCAATACACACCTGCACCTCATTTTGTTTGCCAGGTGTGTAATGAAAACCTCCAAACATGTACAGGGAAGAAAAAAAGCTTGAGTTTTAGTATTCCATTGGTAAGGAGGGAGCCACAGAATCACTGATGACTGCTATTCCTGTAGCATGATTGTTTTTAGGGAACTCATTTATCTATCGGTTATCCTAACCTGCCAACATAAATGAAGCCTGTACCACATTAAGATGAAATCCTGGTCTCCAGATGCCCAATATTCTAGTCATGAGGACTTTGAGGACCCATCTTTGAATTTTTGACTTTGAAGTAGCTCATCTGTCCTCCACCAAGCACCTCCTGTAACCATTTTTATGGTTTTAGCATAGACCCTCGCAAACATTTCTCTACATCAAAGAGTTTATCAAAAAAAAAAAAAAAAATCGTCAGAGCAGTCCGTGATGGTGTTTCATCTCTTCAATGGCTGCCATAATTTCATCTAGTTTTGACAAAAACTAAGACTTCAGGGCATTTATTGTTAGCATTGATAACTGTTTCTCAACTTTTGCCAATGCCTGATTCACAATCTTTTTCAGGCCATCTTCAGCTCGCTGAGCGTGCACCAAGGTAGTTTTACTGTAACTGCTTCGTTGTCATATCTTTTTCTATCTCATCTCGATTGAAACCACAGTCACGAGTCCAGAAGAACCCTTTGATCACAGATATAATTGCATTTTCAGATTGTGTGGCTGTAACCTGTCGGAGAGAAGCTCTGAAGCTCTGTCTTCAGTTCTCAGCTCCCGGTTCAACAACCTGAGAGAACTGGACCTGAGTAACAATGACCTGCAGGATCCAGGAGTAATGCAACTTTCTGCTGGTATGAAGAGTCCACACTGTAAACTGGAAACTCTCAGGTCAGGATTTCAAACTTCCACTGATGACAATGTAAAACTTAAATCACTGAATAAACAGCTCATTTGTGTAGCACATAATCTTCAAGCATGATTTGGGAAATTATGATTTATCTGCCACTTTTAGACATATTATTATTCTTGTCCCCATAATATATTTTTCTGACATTGTGTTTTTATTCTACACTATTGATTTGAGACAACTGTTGAGGTCTGTTGTGAAATGGGACTTTATAAATATAAATATTATGAGCTGTAGCGGAAAGGGAAAAAAACCTCCCATTGACGTGCTCACAGATCGATTGTTGTTTTGTATGTTTACAGACTGTCAGGGTGTCAGATCACAGAGAAAGGATGTGCTTCTCTAGCTTTAGCTCTGAGTTCAAACCCGTCCCATCTGAGAGAGCTGGACCTGAGCTACAATCATCCAGAAGGCCGTGGACTTAAGAAGTTGTTGGCTGGACTGAAAGATCCACGGTGGACGCTTGAAACTCTCAGGTGTTGAGAATAGTTCTGATAGACGCAGAAGAGCTGGAAGTATCTTATGTCTCCATCATTTAGGTCCTAATTGTTTCATGCAGATGTGACAAGCAAGGTTGGCTGGATTTTTTTTTACTAACAATCAATGTTCTCGGTGCTCCTCTGACCCCCCTCCTCCTTTCAGGGTGGAGCCTGCTGGAGTCCGATGGTTGAGACCAGGTCTGAGGAAGTGTAAGTGTGTTTTTAATGTGATTGATGAAAACAAAGCAGCACACATTCAACCATCTTCAAACTGTCACATCACTCATTCACATCTCTGATGTCAGGAGTCATCATCAAAGTGTCAATCAATGAACAGATGATGGATCAATAACTGCAGCTGGATTGTGTTTGTTCTCTCCATCAGATTCCTGTCAACTCACAATCGACACAAACACAGTGAACACAAACCTCAAACTGTCTGACAACAACAGGAAGGTGACACATCTGGAGGAGGTTCAATCATATCCTGATCATCCAGACAGGTTTAATGACTGGCTTCAGCTGCTGTGTAGAAATGGTCTGACTGGTCGCTGTTACTGGGAGGTCGAGTGGAGAGGAGAGGTTCGAATATCAGTGAGTTACAGAAGAATCAGCAGGAGAGGAGACAGAGATGACTGTGTGTTTGGAAGGAATGATCAGTCCTGGAGTCTGTGCTGCTCTTATCGTGGTCCCCGTTATGTCTGTCACAGTAATAGAGGAACAAACATCCCTTCCTCCTCCTCCTCCTCCTCCTCCTCCTCTGTCTCTAACAGAGTAGCAGTGTATGTGGACTGTCCTGCTGGCACTCTGTCCTTCTACAGAGTCTCCTCTGACACTCTGATCCACCTCCACACCTTCAACACCACATTCACTGAACCTCTTTATCCTGGATTTACAGTCCAGTCTCCTGGTTCCTCAGTGTCTCTGTGCTGAGTTGATTGTAAAAAGTGTCCTCCTGTCAGAGAAACTCTGTTGAAGAGTCAGTCTGTACACGTCTCTCTTTTTCACTCAAAAGACATTTTTCTAGATCAATGATTCAGTTAGTTGATGTTTTAAACTGTTCCACATTTGAGAATTGGTTTTCTTTTCTCTGATTATAACCTGGATTAGGTTATGTGTTCAGCATCACTTACTATGATGAACCAACAGGTACAATAAAAACTTTAAGCTCTACATACCTCAACAACCCATGAATGTCATGTTGTCTTTCACCCCTCAGCTGAGCTTAGGAAAGCTCCAAATCCAAAGACATCTGGAAGAATTTACCAGACCAATTAACATCCCTGTTGGTAAAAATGTAATTAATATGAGGGAAATGGAAAGTGGAAGACTTCTATAAGGACTGTTTCCTAAATGTGAACAAGCCATAATGTGGCAGCAGTGCAGTGTGGTGGTTACTGTTGCCGTACAGCGAGAAGGTCCGGGTTCAATCTCGGCACGGGTCATTCTGTGTGGGTTTTCTCCGGGTGCTCCGGTTTCCTCCCACAGCGTTATGTGAAAATCACATGCATAGAATAGAGTGCCTTTATTGTCATTATACAGGATGTACAATAAGATTGGATATACAACTGAGTCCTTTCATTGTCTTACATTTTGAACTTCATTTGAAGTCATTTAAATATGTGAAAAAATGAATGAAAGCCTAAAATATTCATCATGTTTTAATGTTTTTGTAATTTCTGTTTTGTTTTTTCTTGTTGGCCAGATAAAGTCTAAAATGTCACAGACATGGACACTTTTTTTGTAGTCTGAGTGAGGCCTCCTGCTCCTCATGGATGCACAGTAAGCTCTGTTCATATCAGATCTAATTAAGGATGAAGCTCAGACAAAAGCAACTCAAACCAAACTGCCTTCAGTAACAGAACTGTCATTACGGTTTCTGTGAAACCTTCAGCAAAGATTTCAAACTGATTACTTTTCTGATTTTGCGAAACTTCCCCAAAAAGACTTCTTTGGTTGTTTCCTTCCTTTTGAAACCTCAGCCTCACTTCCCTGAGCGTGGGGTTGTATGTATGATCGTCTCCGAGTGAAGGTCCAGGCGAAGGTAAAGCAAACAGACTCTAATGTGAACCTTTGTGGCATCATACTGAGAGAGTCTCAGGTGGAACTGTGAATTCGTGATGGAGGCTGACAGTTCAACTGGTCACCTGTCATTTAGGAGTGTCTGTGTTTTTATTCAAGCTTTCATCAAGATGTCAGAGGTTCCTTTTTCATAACTGCTTTTTAAATGTTTCATTTGTTTTTGTAATCTAAAGGACAGAAGTTTTGTGTTGAATGTTTATCCTTCGCTCATTCAGCTCCTGTGTGCTGTACTGTGTGACACTGTAGGTATACTTGGACTGTATCTACCTTTATGTGGGCGAGGTTAGGAACCCCACAGACTACTTTTTTGTACAACATTGTCACTGCTGGTTCTGAAAATGAAGTCTAAGGTTTTACTTTATAAGCTGAGAAAGAATAAATGGTGTTTTATACGCAGGACTAAGCAGAGAATGAGTGCAGACAGCTGCTGATCCATTTTAGACTCTGCTTGGATGTAATAGTACAATCAGTTCCTGTTTTTCTGGCTGTGACAGTTCCACATCTGTGGACTGTAAAGTGTTGCTTTAGGTCACAATACCGGCTCCTTTTGCTGTGGCAATCGATCTCTGACTCTTTCACACATTGAGAAATCGACTTCAGAACAGTGTCACTACTTCACAGATGTGATCAAAATCTGAAACACTGACAAGACGAAACAGGAAGAAATGTTTTTTCTGAATTTCAGAGTGGTGTCACTTTATCAGGTCATGCTCTGACATTTCAAAGCCTGCTTATATAAGGACATCAGAGGTGTCCTTTGACATTTTCAGCTTAATGACTGCATCTCTGGGATTGTTTGCAGTGTGACTGTAGTTTGCTTTGGCCTTGCTTGTTGTTGTTAGCTTCCTTTTTAGCTGTGAGCCCCCTGACAGCTGTTACTGTGGTCTGCTCTGAAATGTTGTTCCTGCTATGATTCACAGATTTGCTGCAGGAACTTCCTCAAAACTCAGGAATTCACATCTTTCCTGGGGTAATGTGTTTTGGGTGTTGCCCCCTAGCCCTGCGTCACTTTTATTAGTGTCCTCTTAGCATTCTGTATACTTGTAACTCTATATCCATAGTTCCCAAAGTGTCGGCCGCGGCCCAATGTTGGACCTCAAGGGTACTGCAGGAGGGGCTGCTGTAATAGTAGAAATTCAATTTGAATGACTCACAAGTATACATAGGTACATATTTATATAAATGTATTTATTTATATAAAAGTTAAATTCAAACTGGTAATGGGGGTTAGCTTGTGGTATTTCTCATTACTCTGACCTAAATTTACTGCTGTTGTATTGATGTTTGTGTCCCAGTGGCAGGTGGGTCACAAATCTGCTTTAGCAATTTGCATGTGACTTTGTAGTATTACCAATTTATAAGACAAAACCTGTGTGGTGTTTTTTTTTTTTTTTTTTTTTTTTTTTTTTTTTTATGCAGTTTTTGCTCCGTCTTCTGCCCATTTCTTTCTTTTCCTTGTTTTTCTAAATTGATTTAATGCACTGTAAGATGTAACAAGCGCACTTTATTTAATATAGAACTGCACTGTTTCTTATTAATGAATAAAATTGTTTAATGACAGAAAAACTTTTTTAATGTCCCCCGTATTAACCCTTGACAATTTGATCTAATCTCTGCCTTCAGTGATCAATGGTGGCTTTCTTAGAGCATAGCACAGATGTTTTACTGAGTTACTGTTCATAGTAAGAGTTAAGCAACAGTAAATGTTTCACATTTCACTCAAAGCTGCTTTCTTTAATGACATTTTAGCAATAAAGGCAAATATGTCAGCTTTAAGTAAGCATAATTTTGGAAAGATGAGCCATTTCAGATCCAGTAAGGACTACAGATTGTTTGGGGCAAAGCAATCCACTACGAATGGCTCCAAAGGGGATCTGGACAAGATGGCCTGGGAAATAACCAGAGCTGAACTGGATCCCAGTCTGATCTGGTGTGAAGCTGCTAGTGCATCCTGCCCTGCTAGTGGACACCAACACAGAACTGGTTTGCTGATTCTTGACAGAACCCATGATGCCTTTGGGTGAACCTGGTTCTGAGTAAAAGCAGTGAGACTGATTTAGGTCTTTTTGACTGGAACATATGTAGCGATATAGACTAGATTTCAGACATTACAATGCCTTGAAAAAAGTATTCACAACCCTTGAACTGGTCAACATTTTATTATATTGCATCCACAAATTGCATCCAAAAATCCACAAGTGTGTACTGTTATATGTGATAGACCAAACATGTCCTCCTATAAACAAACAACTGCATTGGTCATTTCTGCAGACATGTTTAATGACCAATGTTTTAAAATGTAATTAAACAACATTTAGTGGTCATAGACAAATGAACGTGTGAATAACAAGTTCAGGTTTTCTCTGGAAAATCCTGGAAAAAAATACATAAATGTGGATTTTCTCAGATTTCTGAGAAGTCTACATGATGTAAATGGCATTAGATGTAACCGGAAAAGTTAAGACAAAAAATAAACTGTTTCTCATGCTTTTTTTAGTGCTTGAAATTAAAAATTGCTTTATACATCATTAGTATTTCATAGAAGCACATCAGTATTTTGCCCTCAGATGCTTTGGCATGCCGACTGGAACAGCCTGGGATTAAACCGTCAACCTTCATATTAATAGATGCCTGCACCACCTCCTGAGCTGCAGCAACATTACCCACAGACACGACCACATGACATGCAAAGCCACAGATAGTAGCAGTTATTTTGAAAAAGCTCATATTTACTGTATAGGGCATGCACAAAGCACTGATACTGTAGTTTGGGCTGGAGAACATCCATCCATCCATCCATACATCCAGTGTTAGGTGTTTGCCAATTTTGGCCTCATCTGATCACAACCCGTTCTTCCACATGTTTGCTGTGTCTCCTGCATTGCTGTAGTAAATTACACACTGGACTTCTCATGACTTTCTTTAAACAAAGGCTTTCTTCTTGCCACTCTTCCATAAGAGCTAGATTTTAGGTAGGTTTACAGTTGTGTCATATTTTTCCCATTTTCGGAGGATTGATTGAACAGTGCTCCTTGAGATGTTCAAAGCTTGTGCAGCAGAAGGGACCTTAATTACCTGGGCACCACACCTGATTATTAAGATATTGCTTCCTGTGACGCACACTTCCGGGTTCTCATGCACGGTTTTCCCTTAGCTGTAGCAGGTAAGGGCTGTGTTTACATTGTCGCTGCTTCGGGGTTTTCTTGTCCTGGTACTGACCTTCATGTTACAGAGCACGCTGGTGGTTGCTAGAAGCCCCCCGGCCATAAGATTCCGACAGAGTGTATATCTCTCCTCTTATCGTGTATATGATTCCACTCTGTGGTAAATTGACACTTTAATTATAGGTTGTAGGTGGGGAAGTCCCGTCCTGGCCATTTCTGTTCAAGCACGTAATTGCCGTGACTGGTATGTAGCTTTGTGGATTTTCTTTTATGCCGGTCGCTATTTTAATACCTTTTTTTTTTTGGTGTTATGATAATTTTGGTGTCGTGCCTGCAGGAAGATAAAAGGATGCGTCCATTCTGAGTCTGTGCTGGGCATCGGTGGGATAGTGGGTCTTCCTGTTTATGCAAAACCGGCTTGGGGTTTTAGGGCAACACTGAACGGTTTTAACACTATTATATGCAGGCGCGCTCTTACTCCTGTTTTATGCTGTACGCCTCCCTGTTGTGAACAGCAACTAGTGGGGATTTAATCTGGGAACCTGGTTTTAGAATTTGTGTGTGTGGTGAATGATTGATCTCACACACACTAACTGTTTTAAGACCACTTTTGTTTTATCCCGTTTGTGTCTTCTTGAAATATATTTGATTATAATTTGATTTATTTTCTTTAATTTAGGAGCTGATGGCTTGGGTGGATGTGTCTGTGGTGGTGGGATGTGCTTTTGTGTGCCGTGATTAACTGCATCACTTCGTATTGCACTTTTGTGGTCTGTATGGTGTAGGTGAAGGGAGGATCCACCTGTGAGCATCCACCTGTGAGTTGGTGTCTTTTTTTTTTTTGGGCAGTCCCTTCTTCAAGCACTTTACTCACCACTGGTAAGCTGCAGGCCCGAGCTCCTTTTTTTTTTTGTTTTTGTTTTTGTTTTTGTTTTTAGATATGTGAGATCGCTTTTTGTGTTTTTTACCATTTTGAAATAAACATTTTTTTAAGTGTCTGTATTAAGTAAAACGAACCTGAGTAACTTTCTTGTTTCTGGTAAGGGCCGATTCACAAATATGACATTTTATTTTTTTCTTTTTAAAGACCCCCCCCCCCCCCCGAAAAAAAAAAAAAGGGTACAAGGAAAATGTTATTTTTTTTCACATTTAATTTGACCTGGTTCTTTGGTATTGTAATGTACTAGGAAGTAGTAAAACTATGGCGCTCCACAAGGGGCAGGGGAGAAAAAAGTTGTACCTTTTGAGAGATCTCGCAAAACTTTTTAATTAATTAATTTAATTTAGGCCAAATTAATCTTGTTATGGCAGCGTCCGTCAGGACGTTGAAAGGATCGGTGAGAGATTGCAGCAAAAGTCACCTTTTATTTGTAATTCAGCGTATCCTGTAGGCCATAACCACAAAAAAAAAACAAAAAAAAAACTGTACATGTATGGAGGAATTAACCTGACCGACTGTCTCGCTCTCACGCCATCAAATATCTGGGCCAACATAGATGAAAATAGGCCAAATCCATCATCATTTTCTGCGGTTTACTGTGTAGTTTCTATTTTTGGAACAATGCTTCCACTTCTTGTTGAATTTATCTCTGGCAGCTTTGGCTGCTTTCCACACCTGCTGCGCTGCACTCACAGCTTGTTCCTGTCTAATATTGTCAGAGTCATTTTGTGAATCGATGATGGACTATTTTAGAGAATTCAGTGAGGCCTTTGAACTGATCTTCCAGACCGTCGACCACGTCGCTGCAGATTTCCCAGGGTGGCGTTGTCGGTCCCTTCGGGTGACTTGGAAATTTAACCCCAAAATTTATTTCAGTCACCTGTGTGTGTTATTTATTATACTCTGATTTAAAGCCATATAGTCATCGCCACACTTGGGATATGTTTTTATAACATGATCCTGGGTCTCCGACTCTGTGTTTTGAGTCTGAAATTTTACTCATGTTTTTTATTATGCTTTCTGCATAGTTTGTTCTTGGTTCTGGTCATTGTGAGTTTCCTAGTTTTAGTTAGTTGATTAAACAAACCCCTACGGCCCCTAGTGTGGGTGGTGGGCCCACTTGTGTCTAAAAAATTAAAAAAAAAACAGGCAGTTTCACATTTTGCAGTCCCTGATTCAAGGCTATCATATAACAACATCACTTGTTTCCAGCCCATGCATCACATTCAAAAATACTTACTATAGTTCCTTCCAACAAATGAGAAATTTGAGGCTAGATGTTAGAAATGGTTATTACAACATTGTAATAAAGTAATAGTATGCCAATACGTAAAACCATCAACACACTGTTTTTCTTATAAGTATGAAGCTGACACTACATTAATGCCATTACATGTATATTAATATTTTATTCCAAAGCCTGCCCTCCTTAGACCAGCTTTGGTTATGTATGTCTCATGAACCAAATGAGTTTCGCGTACCTCCATACTAAATAAACTTCACTCTTTTCCTTCAGGTAGATATATCTTATGTATTTTATTGATTAAGAATGGAGGAACCTGCAGAAGAGAAGCAGATGGGCCCCTCAACCCAGGAAACTTCATCAGGTAAGAGTTCATTATCCAAACTATGCTACAGTTGTTGCTCATTTGGATAATCCTGCTTTAACAAGTATTTAAACAGATATTAAGTTCCATCCCGTCATAGCTCTGTAAATTACTCTTTTCTGCACATGACTTGTTTCAACTTTTGGAAATGTAAACTTGTTTATGCTGCAAATTGTATTTGATAAGTCTGACTAAAATGAGAAAGTAGTCTTCAATCAGGTGACTACAGTCCAGGCTACCAAAAGTTTGTCTTTTTCTTCTTCCTGTAGAGGAGGAGCTTGTCATGCTGCGGACAGAGTTTGTGTGGCGGGTGTCACAAGAAATACTTATACAACTTCTTGAGGCCCTTGTAAGAGATGGTGTTCTGAATGAGTTGGAGAAAGAGTCAGTATTGGAGGACAACCCAGCCAGAGCAGATAAGGCACGCTGCTTCATTGACACAGTGAGGAAAAAAGGAGGCAAAGCCTGCAGGATAATGATCAGACATCTACAGACCATAGATCCAACTCTCTTCTCTCTGCTGCATTCATCCTCAGATCAGTCTGAGCAGGGTGAGGCCGCGTATCTGTAACTGCACTTTGACTGAGCTGTGAGAGTGTATCTTTATTCAGTTATAAACACAGTATTTATCTTTGTTTAATTTACATTTAAAATTACATTACAAATTAGTGTCAACCCCTAGTGGTTCTAAAGGGGACCTGACAAGGACCAATATGTTCTCAGGGTTGTGTTAAATTAGTTGAGCAATTTCCCAGTTTTAGAGCTAGGTTGCCTTGCTACAACAACAGTGCTGGAGATGAAGATCCACCTGGTCCTGCAGCAAAAACAGAGAAGTACAGATCTGTTTATGACTGCAAGCAACAACAGACATGAATCTGGACAACCTCATTCACAGGCAATGAAGGCTTGCAACAAGGGCATAAGGAATAATATGAAAACAACCTTATCCAAGTACAAAAAGCAAGAAGAAATTAAACTTCACAGTGACAGTGAGAATAAGGCTGAGAAAGCAGTCAAATGGCAAGATTATAGAAAGCAAAAAAATCATTGCAAGTTAAGAAAAGAGCCATAAAAATGATCTGTTTGAATTTTTTGAAATAGCGGTACACAAACAAATGTCATCAGGAATTTAGCAGATCAACTGAACAGGTTTTAGGAAGGCACATACAGCATGAACTGCATGAGCTTTGAGGCCAAACTGACCAACTACTACACTCTCCTCCAAAAATATTGGAACCATGAGGCCAATCCCTTTATTTTTGCTGTAGACTGAAAAAAAAAATGGGTTTCACATTAAAAGATTAATATGAGACAAAAAAATCAACATCTCAGCTCATAAACAGGTCAGAAGATGGCATCATTGTCTGAACGCAGCCATCGTTCTTGTGAGCAAAAGTATTGGAACATTTTGTTGCCCAGATGTGTCTTGTTACATTGATTATTCAAACAGTAAATTGAACTGAATGACTACAACCGGTTCCAAATTTGTGTTTTCCCCTCTAACAGTCTGTTAGAGGGGAAAACCAGGGAGTAGTCTAAGGGTGAAAAACAAGCAATTTTGAAGCTGAGAGTAGATGAAAAACCAAAGCCACAAACATTGGCCATGGCCAGAATAACTGTTTGGAATGTCTTGAAAAAGAAAGTTGTCACTAGTGTACCAAGTACCATGTTGAACAGCTAGACCAAGGAATACAACAGCAGCTGATGACAAACATTGTAAGTGCTATAACCTGATTCTTCTAATGAAGGCTCTGACACTTGATCTCCATGTTATACTTGAAGATCCATGACTCATCACCAATAATGACTCTATCTAACAAATCTGGTTCGGTTTCAAGACACTCCTGCCTGTCCTGCATTCCCCAATCTTTCTAGTCATCAAACCATCAACCGACAATCCCCATGCACCATCTGCCCGACACGCTTAATACTGGCCTCAGTCCTGCTTGTTGAAGGCCTTCCACTCCTGGGGTTGTCTTTTGCATGCTTCTTTGAACCTCTTTCACCACTCAAAAACATGTGAGCATGACTTTGTCCCATCTCCATACACTTGCTGCCGTATTCCCAGTGATTGTGACAGATTTTTTTCCAAAACCAGACCAGAAATTTCAGGTTTATTCCTGTGGAACAAATGAGCATATACCTCAACTCTCTGTAACTATTAAAAAAAAAAAATTCTTTTTTAATATACTTTTGAATAGATGTCAGCAGAATTTGCTTATGATAATTTCTTGATTTACTGTAAAGGTTTGTTTACCCTACTGTCTCACTCTGATTTAACTTCCCAGTTATCCTGATTGTATTCCTGTGTTATAGATAAATCATCTCAGGATGTTTTGTTTTTTCCATTCAGACTCTCCTCAAAAGTGTCAGTCTAAACTTAAATCTGCTCTGAAGAAGAAGTTCCAGTGTGTGTTTGAGGGCATCGCTAAAGCAGGAAACCCAACCCTTCTGAATCAGATCTACACAGAGCTCTACATCACAGAGGGAGGGACTGCAGAGGTCAATGCTGAACATGAGGTCAGACAGTTTGAAACAGCATCCAGGAAACCAGACAGACCAGAAACAACAATCAGACAAGAAGACATCTTTAAAGGCTCACCTGGAAGAGATGAACCAATCAGAACAGTGCTGACAAAGGGAGTGGCTGGCATTGGGAAAACCATCTTAGTACAGAAGTTCACTCTGGACTGGGCTGAAGACAAAGCCAACCAGGACATCCAGTTCATGTTTCCATTCACTTTCAGAGAGCTGAATGTGCTGAAAGAGGAAAAGTTCAGCTTGGTGGAACTTGTTCATCACTTCTTTACTGAAACCAAAGAAGCAGGAATCTGCAGCTTTGAAGACTTCCAGGTTGTGTTCATCTTTGATGGTCTGGATGAGTGTCGACTTCCTCTAAAGTTTCACAAAACCACAATCATAACAGACACCAGAAAGTCCACCTCAGTGGATGTGCTGCTGATAAACCTCATTAGGGGGAACCTGCTTCCCTCTGCTCATGTCTGGATAACCACACGACCTGCAGCAGCCAATCAGATCCCTGCTGAGTATGTTGGCATGGTGACAGAGGTCAGAGGGTTCACTGACTCACAGAAGGAGGAGTACTTCAGGAAGAGATTCAGAGATGAGGAGCAGGCCAGCAGGATCATCTCCCACATCAAGACATCACGAAGCCTCCACATCATGTGCCACATCCCAGTCTTCTGCTGGATCACTGCTACAGTTCTGGAGTGTATTATAAGAAACTGCGAGGACAGAGATTTGCCTAAAAGCCTCACAGAGTTGTACCTACGTCTTGTGGTGATAAACTTTAAAATAAAGAACATAAAATACAGTGAAGGATGTGAGACAGATCCACACTGGAGTCCAGAGAGCAGGAAGATGATTGAGTCTCTGGGAAAACTGGCTTTTGATCAGCTGCAGAAAGGAAACCTGATCTTCTATGAATCAGACCTCACCGAGTGTGATATCAACATCAAGGATGCAGCAGTGTACTCAGGAGTGTTCACGCAGATCTTTAAAGCAGATGAGTACGACACATTCAGAGACACAGTTTACTGTTTTGTCCATCTGAGTGTTCAGGAGTTTCTGGCTGCCCTTCATGTCCATCTGACCTTCATCAACTCTGGAGTCAATCTGCTGGAAGAAAAGAAATCTTGGTCATTTAAACTCTTAGGAATGAAATACAAACAAAGAGGCTTTTACCAGAGTGCTGTGAACAAGGCCTTACAGAGTCCAAATGGACACCTGGACTTGTTCCTCCGCTTCCTCCTGGGTCTTTCACTGCAGACCAATCAGACTCTCCTACGAGGGCTTCTTAAACATACAGGAAGTAGCTCACAGACCAATCAGGAAACAGTCCAGTACATCAAGAAGAAGCTCAATGAGAATCTGTCTGCAGAGAAAAGCATCAACCTCTTCCACTGTCTGAATGAACTGAATGATCGTTCTCTAGTGGAGGAGATCCAACAGTCCCTGAGTTCAGGAAGTCTCTCCACAGATAAACTGTCTCCTGCTCAGTGGTCAGCTCTGGTCTTCATCTTACTGTCATCAGAAGAAGATCTGGATGTATTTGACCTGAAGAAATATTCTGCTTCAGAGGAGGCTCTGCTGAGGCTGCTGCCAGTGGTCAAAGCCTCCAACAAAGCTCTGTAAGTAAATATCTAATCATGTGATAGTTTTTCATATTCACATCATTGACATAATTTTCTATATTTTGTATTCCAACATATGTGACTTGTTCTCTCACACAAAACTGTAACTCTGCAGAGGTTAGGTTCCATCTTTTAGTTGACGAAGTAATTCCAGACAGTTCTACTTGCTGTTTATCCACAGAAATTCTGAGAAGGTAAAGTAATGGATAATAACAATCAGAGGTGGCAAAATTACAGAGATTCTATACTTAAAGTACAGGCTCTGAAATGTACTCAAAGTAAGAAAGTAAAAGTAGTTCTTTGGAGGACATTTCTTCCAGCTATTTTTGTGTAACTTTTGTGTAACTTGCCGGAGCCCCCAGCATGGCCGGACCCGGAAGATGACCTGGCTAGACGGCTGAATGACCTTACGTTTGAGAGTCAGGCATCAGCTAGGTGTCACACACGTTATGGCCCAAAAAGTAGTTTGTACCAGCCTGTTAAACCACCAGCATCAGGGTCGCCTCACCCATCAGGGGGTACCCTTGGTGCCTCTAACTCCCCTTACCTGCCACTGGCACATAGTACTCCAGCCCAATCCTGGCCCCTCGGCTCCAAAGCCTGCACCCACGGTCCCAGAACCGGTGTATAGAGGGCCTCAACCAATCATACCCAAGTTAGTACACCCCGATCCCAGTGAGTTTGGCATTGGCTTCGTATGGCATTGGAGGACCTGCTTCCAGCCCAGGCTATGGAGCTTTTCAAGTGTCAGGTACTCCTGAACCATTTGAAGCTGGAAGAGGCTAAGCTGATAGCAGATGCCTACCTCAACTCACCAACTCCATTTACATATACTATGGCAGCCCTTCATAATGAATTTGGTCAACCACATCAGCTAGACTTGCGGAAGGTAGCAAGTGTCCTGGACTCTCCTGAAGTGAGACAGGGGGACAGCATAGCCTTCCAGAGATTTACCCTTCAGGTGCAATCATTAGTGGGCCTGTTGCAGACCTTGGGCCCGGAGGGGAACCTTGAACTGAGCTGCGGCTCGCAAGTAGCTCGCCTGCTGAGTAAACTGCCAGCTGAGCAGTGAGCCGACTTCCGTCGACATCAAGTCAACCAGCCGGGATCAGCCTGCACTCTGTATGACCTATCAGAGTGGCTACCCTATGAATCATGGTGCCAGGGGTTTGACGATCAAGTATCTGGCCGGAGCGCTAAGGATGGGTATGAGCCGCGGAAGGACAGCAGCAAGTATGCAGTGGTGATCCTGCATAGTGCAGAAGAATCATCTCCAGAAGCGTACCCGATGGTGCTAAGACGCTTTAAAGCAAGAAGAGGGACTCCAGCCAAGTTGTGGTCGGATCAAGAGACTAATTTCAGAGGAGGAGAACGAGAACTGCGGGAGGCTTTTGCTAATATGATCCAGGGTTTGCAGGAGCAACTTGCTTGCCAGAAGATTGACTTCCACTTTGACTTCCCCCACGGCTCCCCACTTCGGAGGTGTGTGGGATAGGGAAATTAGGTCGGTCAAGGTCGCACTTCAAGCATGTGTTGGAACACAGGCAGTGGCCGAAGACGTACTTCTTACTGTACTCATAGAGGTTGGGGCTATCCTGAACGCGAAACCCCTGGGGTACGTTTCCATCAATGTCGCAGACGTCGACCCGGTGACGCCTAGCTGCCTCCTCATGGTGTGGCCAGATGCATCGCTCCCTCAGGTGGTATACCCAGTGGCAGAGATCCTCAACCGTCAGCGCTGGAGGCATTCCCAAGTCCTAGCCGATCAATTTTGGTCGAGATTAATCCAGGAATACCTTCCTAATCTCCAGACCAGGCAAAAATGGCACTCAGTACCTGAGCTCCTCAAGAATGCTGTCATCATGTTGGTAGAACCCCAGCTGCTTTGGGCCCTGTGGCCAATCGGACGGGTGGTCAAGGTTCACCGCAGTAATGATGGACGGATCAGAACGGTGGATGTGAGGATCAAGGGGCATACGTACACTCGACCCATGGCTCACTTGGTGGTGTTACCGGCACTCCCCTAAGGGGAAGAAAACATCACTCCAGGCCGATCACGTAAGCAGAACGAGTAGACCTTTATCAGGGGCAAATGTGCCTGCACATTTGGGGGTATAAAAGGTCCGGTCTGAAACTGTGCAGGCCCTTTAAATCTTCAAGCTAGCTCATCCGATGTTATGTGATCACCCTTAGCGTATCAGGTGATAGGAGAGAGAGAAAAATGACAAGAGAGAGAAACAGCGAGAGGGTGTAATGGTGGCCACACCACACCGAACCCTGTGTTATAGCCCGAGCCATATGGACTGCATGTTCCCCCCTTTTGGATGTTCTGAGAGCTAAGTGAATGACAAGAAATACTAACTACTCAGACATCATTAACTCTACTGGGCGGCAAGCCAGTAACCAAAGATTCGTCTCTCCTCATTCTTCCTGTATCCTAACCGATACCTCATCTTGGTACGGTCTCACCCACAAACCTGCCCTACCGCTACAGAAACCCTTTATTACAGTCTATGTATATCTGTATGTTCCCCAACTCCTCCTAGACCAGGGATTGGCAACCTTTAACACTCAAAGAGCCATTTGAACCCGGTTTCCACGGAAAAGAAAACACTGAGAGCCGCAAATACAACCGGAAGTCGGTAGCTACCACACATGATGCATATATTGAGAAACGAAAATAAATAAGTAAATGATTTTATTTTAATATTTTAAGATCACAATAATATTCCAATTTAGAACTACAACAAAAAACAAACTGACAAAAATAAAATGCCCTTTAATTCGATACATATAATTTACTTACGCAAGCTGCACAGAGTCGCAGCTTAAGCCTAAGCCGCGGATTGCTGACCCCTGTCCTAGACAAAAACAGCACTACATTCCTGTGCAATTGGGTACTGAACTAGTATAATTAAACCTTCCTGCTCCTCACTGGTTTTCTCTATGCAAATTTGAAGTGTTTTATATTTGTTCTAGAGCTAATATTTATGTTTTTTTCCCCAGACTCAAAGACTGTCAGCTCTCAGAGAAAAGTTGTGAAGCTCTGTCTTCAGTTGTTAGCTCCCAGTCCAACAATCTGAGAGAGCTGGACCTGAGTAACAATGACCTGCAGGACTCAGGAGTGAAGCTGTTGTCTGTTGGATTGAAGAGTCCACAATGGAAACTGGAAACTCTCAGGTCAGGATTCAGAATTTTTCTGTGATGACAATTTTAAACCTGAATTATATTTGTGGATAAATATCTTGTACTGTATTATATTCAAATCTGTGCCAATTGAAATATGCAGATTAATCTATCATCTGCTATTATGACCACTTAAAAGAGCAAGCATAAGAAGGATGTTCAGATATAGTATGACTTGTCAAAGGACTTTTTATTCAACCCTAAAAGTCTGATACCACAGTAGGATGCGCTAGCCAACACATACCTTACTCAAAGTTATTTTTTCTCTTGCGTCCCCACAGTTTGATAGGGCCAGTTTGCTGTTTTATTTCATTTTGTGTGTTTGTTTTTGTATTTTTGCTTTTTGTTTTTGTTTTATTTGAAAGGCAAACACATTTGTCCCCCAAGGTTTCCAACTTCATTGTACATTCCCTCAAATCTATTACAATAGTTTTTGGTTTTCTCCCAGCAGGAATTTGCTGATATTGGAATCCTCATTGAGGATATGAATATTATTCCTAATACTGAATAATTATTCTCACTGATCCATTCAAAAACTGCTGTGGTTGATTCGAACTCAGACCATCTAGCTGTGAGGCAACAGTGCTAACCACCATGCAATCATATACTGAAAAACATTCAGTGAAGCGTTCACAGATGAATTGTTGTTTGTCTGTAGTCTGTCAGGCTGCCTGATCACAGAGCGAGGTTGTACTTATCTGGCTTCAGCTCTGAGCTCCAACCCCTCCCATTTGAAAGAACTGGACTTGAGCTATAATCATCCAGGAGATTCTGGAACGCAGATGCTGTTGGCAGGACTAACGGATCCAAGCTGGAGACTGGATACACTCAGGTATGGAGGGAATGTCTGATAAAGGAGGAAAAGTTTTACTTAATTCCAGCTTGTTTCATGCAGGTGTAATGTGAACGAGCACTCATCCAGGAATATTTTTATCTTACTCTCAGCAGTAAAGCTAGCCGAGTTAAAAATGTCAATTTTATTTAAACAGCACACTTCATTACATTTAAACTTAATGTTCATCACATAGAAGATTAAAAACTTGAAAAAAATGGAGTTCTATAATGTCTAAGGCAGAGGTATTCCAAAGTCTAGCATGCCTGTATTGTCTAAAAATGTGTTATTGGCCTGCCCGCACAAAAGTGGCTATGCAAGTGAATGGAATGCCTGAATTCAATGATTTGGATGGCTGAGTGAATACTTCTGGCAATAGTGTATAATGTTCATAGTGGGTCCTGTCACTATATGAGAGGAAACTGGGATAAGTGAAAATCCATTAGTCCTGGCATTAGGACCATGATGATGTCAGTGATAGCGGGACAGGTCAGACTGAGTGAACTGTGATGAGTTTATTTCACCAGCTATGATAGGAGTACACGAATTGATATAAAATGAGGGTTCTCTTCCTGATTTTTCTCTCTCTGCTTCAACAATTCAGGGATCCAATAAAGTGAGCATTTAGCTTGGGTCAAAGCCTTAGCCACTAGTCCTCCTCATGAATGGAGGCTTTGAATCCGTGTTTCCTGGCAGATTGCAAGAGGTCTCTGCAACCAGGGAGTCCAACAGAAGTTTATTTTCCCAGATTTGGTAAAAGTTGAAAATCTGACTTTCCAGTTGTGCTATTTTGTGCCGAGTGTAAGACATTCAGAACAACCAGAAGGAGATGTGAGTGCTGGCACTGGTAACAGCTGATGGTCCAAGGTCTCTGAGGGGGAACCCATCAATTTACTGTGCGGGTAGCAACCAAAGATACTCATGTTAAGTGTTTGTTAGTAAGGCCTAACTTGGCACAAAGACTGGAAGCAGGAAAAACTGATAGCCTAGTTTAATCAAAAGAAAAAAATGGATTTGATTTTTGTTGCTGTGCTACCATTTCTGGGACCTGTAAATCTCTAATGTCAAAGAATGCAGGGCTGAGTTTATGTAGAGGTCTTAATTTGAGAAGCTGGTGAGACTCTCCTCTGAATCCAGGGAGAGACACAGACCCTTTAAATGGAGGGCTGGTCTAGAAATTCTGTACAGGGGTAATCTGGATTCTATCAGTGTCTAACAGTGTGTGTCTGAGAGCGATGTAATGTCCATGTGTGCATGCTGAAAGAGACTGTGCTGCTCTGACCCCCCTCCTCCTTTCAGGGTGGAGCCTGCTGGAGTCCGATGGTTGAGACCAGGTCTGAGGAAGTGTAAGTGTGTTTTTAATGTGATTGATGAAAACAAAGCAGCACACATTCAACCATCTTCAAACTGTCACATCACTCATTCACATCTCTGATGTCAGGAGTCATCAAGTGTCAATCAATGAACAGATGATGGATCAATAACTGCAGCTGGATTGTGTTTGTTCTCTCCATCAGATTCCTGTCGACTCACAATCGACACAAACACAGTACACGCAAAGCTTAAACTGTCTGACAACAACAGGAAGGTGACACGTGCACTGGGAGAGGTTCATTCATATCCTGATCATCCAGACAGATTTTACTTTTACCCTCAGCTGCTGTGTAGAGATGGTCTGACTGGTCGCTGTTACTGGGAGGTCGAGTGTAAAGGAGCCGTTAATATAGCAGTGATTTACAAACGTGGAAGGATACGAGATAATTTGGAATATGTGTTTGGAGTGAATGACCAGTCTTGGAGTCTGTTCTTCTCCAATGATGCTCCTCGTTCTGTCTGTCATGATAACAGAGAAACACCCATCTCCTCCTCCTCCTCTGTCTCTAACAGAGTAGCAGTGTATGTGGACTTTCCTGCTGGCACTCTGTCCTTCTACAGAGTCTCCTCTGACACTCTGATCCACCTCCACACCTTCAACACCACATTCACTGAACCTCTTTATCCTGGATTTACAGTCTGGCATCCTGATTCCTCAGTGGGTCTGTGTGGAGTTAATGTAAATGTAAAGCGTGCCCTCTTCTCAGAGAAACTCTGACTGTTATGTCTGCACATTTGCACAGTTCTGTCGATCCAAAATGGCGCCACTGTGCACGGCGAGCCGTCTTCGTCTCTCTGGGCTCATTTATTTGCTGTTGTTGATTCTCCTTCTGTGCTGTCCTGATGGCTCTGTTTATGATTGCCTAACACTTCTGAGTCTTTGTCCGACTCAATTGCAAACATATAATCTGAGAAATACGCCAAGAAATCTTTCTCCTTTATTGGCGGTCATACCTGAGGGTCAACTCCGCCTACCACTCACCTTTCCCCCCTAGAAGATGCTCGAAAAGACGGGGAAAACAGGGTGGCATCCTGGTACGCATCAAGACTTACCTGAAATCTTTTGGATCGGCAAACTGTCAAATTATTACGGGATGAGTTGCCTTCTTTTCCTGCGCTCTGGCACTAGTTCAGATTCAGATGTCATCGCTGGATCCAGCCTGTTGGTCCTCCTGTAATGTTGGACCGACTGGAGGGGCCTCCTCCTGTCTGGCGGTGGGTGTGGTCCTCCAGATGCGGCCTGAATCCCGGAAAGCTTCGCCTGTTGGAACGTGCACCTGCTAGTGCTAGTACGACCAGGATTCAGATGGCTCTGCTGAACACCAGGTCACTGGTAAACAAGACTTTCATCTGAAATGACCTGTTCAACTCCTCAGATCTGGATGGAAACATGACTTCGATCCAGTGAGTCGTCTTCTTTCTCAGAACTTCTCCCCCCCCCGATTGTTCATTTTTTAATTCTCCTCAGACCACTGGCAAAGGTGGAGGGTTAGCATAAATATTTAAATCTGAATTTTGCTGCTGGCAGCTGTCACCAGTCTCCTACCCCAGCTTTGAGGTGCAGCTTTTGGAACTGAACTCTTCTCCCTCAGTCCTCTGCACATTGATTTATCGTCCACCAAAATGCATTAAGGACTTTATCCAGGACTTTGGTGACTTAAAGTGGAGCCTCATGTTGAAATACAACTGTGTTTTAATT
Organism: Archocentrus centrarchus; assembly: GCF_007364275.1. NCBI lineage: Eukaryota > Metazoa > Chordata > Actinopteri > Cichliformes > Cichlidae > Archocentrus > Archocentrus centrarchus. The sequence continues at coordinate 8,078,812 of NC_044347.1, forward strand.
GTCGGTGATTTTAACATCCATGTTTGTTGTGAGTCTGGACCACTGATAAAGGATTTCCTCGCCCTTATTGACTCTTAATCTCACTCAGTGGGTGAGTGATCCAACTCATGAAAAAGGACATACACTTGGTGCTGTCATATGGTCTGGATATCTGTATTGCTGAGATTAAGGACTGTGGGGTATCAGACCATTTTACTGTAATTTTTAATATTGTGGTTTGTAACCAGGAGGTTGAACAGCGAGAGACCTGTGCAGCGTTTGCCCACGATAAATGCTGCTCAGTTTTCCTTTGCTTTTATTAACTCCGTCCTTTGTGATGCCAACCTCCACGCTGATCTACACCTTGAAGAGTTAGTGTTTTTAACTTAATGTGCTGATTTCCTGGATTCTGTCGCTCCATTCAGGATCAAACGTGACAAATCATCACATCAGCCCTGGCTGATTGACACCACTCGCGCTCTCAGACGTGAATGTCGGCGCGCCGAGAGAAAGTGGAAGGAGGACAAACTCCAGGTGTCTGTAGGGATCCTGCGTGACCGTTTATCAGAATATCAGAGGACTGTTAAAGCTGCAAAATCTGATTTTCTGTCTAACCTGATTTCCAGGAAGAATCCCAAACCTCGAGTTCTTCTTAATATTTTTAACTCTGTTAGTAACCCCTGTGAATGCTCAGCTGTTTTTCAGCAGTTTGAGCCTGTGACTTTTAGTTTTAAAGGAAGTGGTATCTCATCTACGGCCTTCTAATTCCCCTCTAGATATTGTTCCCTCTTGCCTGCTCAAAGAAACTCTTCACATCATTGGGCCCAGTATTTTGCTCATATTGAATACCTCACTTTTATCAGGCTGTGTACCAGTTGCCTTAAAGCATGCTGTTGTGCAGCATGCTTGAAGGCATAGAGGGGATCGAGCTTTTGCAGTCGCAGCCCCCAATTTAACACTTAATATTCGTACTGCAGAGTCCATACAGTCATTTAAATCCTCTCTAAAAACTTTTTACCTTGGCTTTTAATTCGAGTTCAGTTTGAGTCCCATCAGGTTTTATGTTGTGGTGTCTCTTGTTATAGTGTGTCAGTTTTAGTTTGTTTTATTGCATCATATTTATTTTATTTCTTTGTTTTTATGTTCTATGCTTTATTTTATTTTATTCACCTATGGCGTTATCTTGCTTACTTCGCAGTTGATCTTGTAAAGCACTTTGGTGTTTTTAAATGTGCTCAAGAAATAAAATTGACACTGACGTGTCTGAAACAGTCACACATATTTTCAGTTGATGTTTGAAACTGTTCTCAATGATTCCTTGTAAACTTCTTCCTCTTCAGTCCTTTAAAGATGGAAGCTGCCATTATTCCAGGATCCACATGTTGTTTTTCTGTCTTTTTCCACTCAAAGCTTCACAGTGAATTACATGGTAAATGGTTCTTATATAGGGCTTTTCTACTCTAGCTGAGCACTCAAAGATCTTTATGTAACAGTTATCAATTATCAGTATCAATTATCTGAAGCTCTGTTCACAACCAGCTCCTCTACAGTTTGAACAAATCCAAAGTATTTAAAAAAAAAATGTTTTTTTCACAGTATTTCAGATTTTCATAATCAGAGTATATTTGGATTTTTGTTTTATTTGCTCCTGAATAATAAAGACAGTGGATGATACACGACTGAACATGAGAACTGATATTACTCAATGTATAAAATATTAAAGACATTCTTGTTTCTGTCATTTTATACAAACAATATAAAAACAGTCAAATCAAAGAAACATGAACTTTATTATTGATCACATGAATGTGCTGTTTAAATAAAATTGACAACTCTTCATTGATGGTGATTTGTGGCCCTCTGTTGGTGAAAACATGAACTGCATTATGGTATGACGCTTATATATTTCTGCTTTTTGATAATTGTACTGATGACTGATGTCTTAAAGCCCTGCTATGATCCATGTCATTTATCAATCACCAGATTAAAGATATTTGCAAAAAATAAAATCGAATTGTTCTCAACAAACTGATTCATGTTCTTGTTCCTGATTGGTGCCCACAGGAACCCACTAAACTCCATTTAGTAGCAGCAGTTTGTTTGCAGTTCAGCTACACTCATATCTGCTCACTGATTCAAGTCTCATATTTTTTTGGTGTGATTAACAACTGGAACTACAAACACTTTGGAAAGATGAGAATTAAAACCATTTGAATTTAACATTGCTTCTCTTTAATTCTCAAGAAATCTAACTGATATAAATGTATATGCCAAAGTGTGGTGGCACTCATAAGAATGATATCATCCTAAGTATCATAACTCAGCATCTCATTGGAGCTCTCTGGTAATTAAACTAAGAAGGAGAAATATTTTGGATGACGGTGATGAAACTCTGCAGATTTGTTGGTGATCTCAGATTTTTGTTCACGTCTCATCCTCAGTGCAGTCAGTGCCGTCCCACCTTTGCTGCCATGTCAGCAGAGTTAGATGATTAAATCTGTTCGTTTCACTTTTTTTTACTTTCACAGTTTTTATACTTATTTGTTTTTTCTGTAAGCACGAAGTACCGCAGCAATTTCCTAATGCTGTGAACCTGTTCACCCATATGGCAATAAAAACCTTCTGATTCTGATTTTTGTCAGTTTAATTAGTCACATTTTCTCACAGTGTGACAACATGGTCGATCACACCTCTTCACTGAGGTCAAAGTTTCAGTCGACCTTTAGTTTTAGGCTGAGCTTGGAGCTCTGTGTGGATTCTCGGGATGTGTTATGAGTGTTTGTCTGTGTAGGAAGACACCTGAAATACTTTAATTAAAAAATTAAGACATTTAATATTCAAGCATCAGAAGAAATACATGTACATGCAGGGCTGTTTACTCAGGGAGAGAGACAGGCCTGTGTTCCTCACTAACTAAAACATCTCTATAGTGGCAGTTTATCAGTTCAGGAACAGTCAGAGAAAGCTGTGGTTTAGACGTGGCCTCAGATGGCTCGTCCTCATGGCTCAGATCACAACAGAATGACATATACAGTACATGCAGCAACGAGGATAAGACAAACATGTTCTCATGTTCGTCTAATGTATTTATTTGTCTGTTGTTTGACTCAGCCACTGTTTATTAATTAATTTCCTGGAGTGTACTTTTACACATTTGTCTGTTTATTCGTTGAGTAGAAAATACACTCCCACAGATGTTTGGGAATTCTGGCACAGCCCTGAAAAATCCTCTCACTCCTTCTTCCACTGGCTGACTCATTCAGCTACTTGTTGGATTTAGTGTTTAGTCCCGTTCACACACTCGCTCAGCCTCTGCACATACACCGATTTGCTGACAGACACACACTGCTGTATGGTTTGATGGCTTCATTCAAACTGAGCATCATCTACATGTTCTCCTCCTCTGTCACAGACTTTGGAGCTGAGCTGTGACAGAGGTAAAAAAGGTTTCATGTCTTCACACGCCAGCATTTGAACTTTACTCTGACTTACACTCTGAGCAGCTATATGGCATATTGTTGGACTAAACACACACTCACACACACAGTCTGCTGTTAAATCCAGTCTGACTTGAGACACAAAGATCAGTTCATACACAGACAGCAAAAAGCTGCATTTAGATGAAGGATCTTCTGTCATGGTGAGGGGCTGTGTGCGGAGGGAGAGGACCTTGCAGGACTGACGCAGATGTAAACTAAAAACGACTTTATTTCAAAAATACAAAACTCTAAATCTCCACCAGGGCAGGAACAAACTAGAAGCCTGGGAGAAACCAAAAACACACAGCTAGGAGGGGAACGGGGAAACAATGACGACAACGTGACAACTAACAAAGGCAGACTAAGGGTTTAAATACACACAAGGGGATTAGGGCAAGTGGAAACAACAGGGGACGACAGGTGAACCAAATGAACCTAATAACAAAGGGGAAGCAAAACTAGATACAAAACACAGGGAACACGAGATTGTCAAAATAAGACAGGAACTGACTAAACATAACAGACGCAGACCTAACACTGAAAACTTGACAAGGAGAACATGCACAAAAACAACAAGGGAAACTAAACATACTCAAACAATATAACTATAAGAAACACTAAGGAACATAACCTAAAAAGTATGACAAAAGAAGGCTACGCAAAAGAAACTCAAAATGCTGGGCCACCGGCCCAGGACCATGACATCTTCACTCATTTGATTTCTCTTCATTAAAGAGAAATTCTTTTCTTACTTTAACTGCAGACCTTTCTGTCAGTAATTGATTTTTTTAACAATGAGGTGAAGTGAATGAATTGTTACAGTCCTTCTTCATATTTCCTGTTTTGATGTTTGAGCAGGAAAAGAAGTGTGTAAACGTCAGATTAGTGAAGATGTGAGTTCAGACGTGTGTGCAGGATCAGCTGAGCTCTGCAGGAGACATGGAGTCACAGCTGAACACACAAACATCAAACACACATTTTTAGATTCAGGTTGACTTTAAACTTCATCCAGAAACATCATTGGGCACTTAAAATATAACAACTTGTCTTTAAATCATTGGAGGATCAGACAATACTTCCAGCAGCACTATAATCATGCAGTCTGGACTGGATTAAAATCTCTGAGCGCAGCAGGTGATGTTTAAATCAGGCACAGTCTGAATCAAACCTGCTGAACCAGTCATGATGTTTTTAGTTCAAACATTAATGTTTTGTGTTTGTGTGGACACAGAGTGACAGAAAAAATGACCTTAACTGCGTCATGAGATCGAAGGAGTGAAGGAGCTTCACATTAAAGTCTGATGTTCAGGAACTTGAACAATGTTGTTAAATGAACTAGACTGCTGCTCCTGCTGAGCCCCTCCCATCTGTGCTCCTTCAGGTGGAGTCCCGCCTCCTTTTAAGAAGCAGCTCACCTGTGTCTCAGTGTTGAGTGTCCAGGTGTGGAGTGGAGCTTCTTCTTCTTCTGCTCTGTTTGCAGAAACTGTAAGTTTGCTTTGTTTCCTCCTTTAACAGTTTGTCTTCAGGAACTTTACTGTTTGTTTCTGCTCTGTGAGGTTTGGACACCATGTTGGATTTGAGATGTTTGTGGAGACAAATTTTCCAGTCATTCCAAGAAGAGAAGCAAATTAGTCGAGTATACAATAAGAGAGAAAACTCTCAGAAAACATTTTAATCTGAGGACATTTTAAATATACTAAATGGAGCATGACCAAAGAAATGCTGTGTGTGTATTTTAGGAGATCCATGAAACTGCTACTCATGTTCCTCATTAATCAAATCCTGTTTTAAATGTGCGACTCAAACAGTGTTAGTTTGCAGTGTTTGGTTCATCAGTGCTCTCAGCAGTAACCTTGAGGTGCGTTCAGTCGCCTTGTCTCCTTTTCCTGACCACTTTTCCTTGACCTTCATGGAACACAACAACAACTAAAACAGGCCTGTTTGTGTAGTTTTTGTTATGATACATTAATGATATTACAGCAGAGTGTGTGACTCTCTCTGCTGATATTGACTCAGTGCAGCTCTTTCTTTCTCTCACTCGTTCTTTCTCGTCTAACCTGTAAGACAGTCAAATAAGACAATATTTATTTAAGTACACTTGATCTCTGTGTTTAAATAGATGGATGGCAGATACTGGGCTCCATAATCCACAGCAAAATTTAACACTGACACACATTTTATGTCTGATGTGACTGTGACCCTTATTTGGAATGAGCTGAGTTGAGAGCATGATTGTGATGTGTGGACGGCTAAAAGCTGTGAGCGCAGTGCCCAAACTTTGGCTCTGTCCTAAACTTCTTCACTCAGTCGTCACACTGACTGTTTACAGAGGAACCAGCAGCATTTCTGCATGCAGTGACCTGCAATTAATGCTAAAGGAATGTCCTGCAAACACAGTCAGTGCTTTTCACCTTACCTTCAAAAGCAGTTTGATTAGTTGGATGAACTCTTTTTGTCTAAGAACGATTCAAAATGAATAATCAGAGGTTTCAATGTAAAACCCACACTTTAGCTATCAAACCTGAGGCAAAGGCTCAGTCCTGTTGACCAAAGTTAAAGAACTGTTTGTAGCAAAGTGGATCAGAGGAGAAAGATGCAGAGCATTGTTTCAGTCTCTTAAAGTCAGTCCATTTTACTTTAAGCAATTAAAGCAGCATTATTAACTGCAGACATTAACAACAATCCCTCTGCTCCTCCAGACACATGGACAAAAAGCAAATTGAAACCATCATCAACAAATGTGGGAAAAACAGAAGATCCTCCTTTGGCTTTGTATCTTTTGTTGACATTGACAGCAAAGCCGCTCTTACCTGCTTCTGTTTGCTCTCTGTCCTCCTCTCGATCTTCATGCTGTCACCCACTTTCACTTTTACAACCCAATAAAAGGCAGATTTCTATCACTTTATAACAATATTCTAATTGAATATGAGACACTGACATGTTACATCCTTCTGACCTGCTCTCTGCAGCTCTGCTGAAGCCCAATATGACTGAAACTAAAATAATAAAGTGCATCAGCTCCTTTGCTGATGGCAGCAGACGTACGGCTCAGAAACCTAAAACTGGTTAATGATCTTCTGCCATCTCCCCTATAGTGGCAAACATGCATACTGCACAGCAGTGACCCTGCATGATCACAGCAGTTTTTGCTAATGCTTCAGGTAAAGTGTGTTTTGAATTTGCTCGGCTGATTTGTGTCATGAAGTGACCTTTGAATCTTCATTCACCCGCAGCAACACGAGTCTTATTTACTAATAACAAGCCTGCTGAGTCACACAACACCTGTGAGAGTGAAGATCATGACATTTAAACTTGTTTTTGTTGTAACTGTACTGCCTCCTATAGACAAGCTGGCAAAATTTAACATTAAAAGATGATATATGAAAATAATACCCAAATATAAAAACATTCTTATTAATGCTACTATTTCTAAAAAGAGTCTAAACTCACCATTGAATTTATTATTTGTGCTGTTCTGGAACAGGAAATTCAGAGTTAATAAAGTAAGACTTTAATTCAAACTCTCATGTTTTCTGTCTGATGGAGCTTTCTGGTTTCATGCACCATCATGGCTGATTTTCAACCCTAGACAGCACGAAGCAAACATAAAAGCTTCATCTGCTTAAATAAATTTGTGTCTCCTAACCTGGATGTAACCCAACACCAACCACACACATCACAGCCTGCTCTGCTCGAGTCCCACTAACCACTTTAGCCTGGCCTAAATGGTCCAGTTTTTCATGCAACCTTTAAATAACACAAAATTATTGTACTGCAGTTTGTTTTGCAAGAAATTTCACAACATAATTTAGCAACACATCATGTCTTCATTCAATATTCAACTTAAACTCTAAAATGTATTCAGATCAGCAAAATTCCTGTTTTATCAAATGTCACCTGCTGAGCAGTTACTTTAGAAACAGAGATCACTTATCTTCATATCCGATCTTTTGTACATGTTTGTCCATCTTTGAGATTGTCACATCCAAATTTTAAAAAAGAAAAATTTAAAAAATAATAATTGGACTCCTGTCTATATTCGGTCTAACTTTTCACTCAGGAACTCCTCCACGCTGTCTGTGTTCCAACTGTGTTCCACAGTTTCATTTCACTTCTAATAAAAATATGGGCGTTTTTAAAAGGCTGATTCTAGTCAGGATTTATTTTTATAGTTTTGACCATTAAACTATTTCAGTGTTTCTGAAAAGTGTGCCACTTTTTTCTCCCTGGAAAATACAGAATTGTACATTTAGCCACCAAGACTCAGTGTTAAAAACTGCACAAGAAAATAAAAGTTTTTTGCTGATCTTCAAAACGGCTCCATCGCAGTCCTGTCTTCAGGGTATCACTTGTGTAATGGTAGCTTACACTTGCGCTGCTCTGTTCATGGGTCACAATAAAGTCAGTGTTTTTGTGAAAGTGAATCAGTGTGTGTCAGTGAATGATTAGTCTGTGCTGGGCTGCAGCTTCATGGCTCCATCTAGTGGACTGACAGTAGAAGTAGAGCAGCTGATTTCAGCTTCCTCTGCCTCACACTGTCTGACTGCATTCAGCTGCACACATGATGAAAGGATGATTTCAGTTGATGTGCACATGAATGATGTGTGTTTCCTCTGCAGGTGAAGGTAGAAAGTGTGTGTGAGCTGATGTGAATTCAGCAGCATGGATCAGTGTGAGGACAGAGAGGAGGGAGTCCCTCCCTCTAAAACCACTCTGTGTGGGGAACATGAGAGCCAGACCAAAGCTCAGAGGTGAGATGACCATCTCTAACTGTCCATGACTCTTCTCCATGTCACAGCTCAGCACTCACATCACTGCTGCAACCTGAACCAACCTGAACCTGAACCTGAACCCGAACCCAGCTGTTCGTCCTCAGACAGTGATGATTCAATGGATCGTCCTGCTAACTTTAAAGCAGGTGTTCCTCCTCCTGCAGAGAGGTAATGTGTGTCTAAATGTTGTTCCTGACTCAGTGTTTCTGAATAAATTCTCCATCATGTTTAATGTCAGCTCAGCTCTTTTTCACACACATTTCTGTGTTCATATGTGAAGCGGTGTGTGTTGGAGTTTGTTCCACAAACACAACTGTTTATAAAGGGGGGTAATAATTATTTGATCTCCTGCTGAATGTGTATGTTTGCTGTACGAAGAAATGAACCATCTCTAATTATTATATTGTTAACAATATTATGGCAAAACTACCCATCGAATTCATGGCAAATATCCACAAAAGATGGCCAGTCACCCCGAGATCACCTGATAAAATTTTTGCCATTTATGAGTTAAAAAAAATTCAGAAAAAAGAAAAACTTTAACATGGGGCTAAAACATTATCTCCTCAAAACCTTTGGGGTTCATCTGACAGTTGGCACACATTTGTGGAGGGCCAAAAACTAGAGCCAAAACAAACAGATCCGATCCAGATTCTGGATTTACAGGCTGCTTGAATGTAACACAAGAAACTCCATTTAACAGATATTTTTAGCCATTTCTCAGCTGAAACAAACAAAAAAGCAAATGAAAAACCATCATCCTTATTTGTTGCAGCATGAGGTATTGTCCTCTATCACTACTGTCCTTGGACACATAACATTTCATTTCATGTAAAGAATTTGGAGAAGGCCTGGGAGAAAGTGCTGCAGTCAGTTGAAGCTAAAATCAAACTCTTTGGCATCAAATGTTTGGATGAACAGAAATGCTGAGTGTGACCCAACAAACACCCCCCACACAGTAAAGCACTGAGTATGTGTTAGGACTGTTTTTCTGCTAAGGGTGCAGGACGACTTCACTGTTACTGAGGGGCCATGTTCAAAGCACATCACCAAGGCAAGAACTGACTAAAGAAGAAGGACGTCAAGGTCATGTAATGTGCTTTGTTTTGCTTTCTGGATTTTTGGTTGATAGTTTGACTCTATTAAAATAAAACTACCATAAAAAAAATTAGAGACTGTTAAATTCTTTGTGAGCAACTTTACAAATTAAGCAGGGATCAAATAAAGATTCCACTCTGTAATTCTTCTCCATGTCACAGCTCAGCACTCACAAAACTGCATTTTAATTTTTTCAGGAATGAACTTGAACTTGAAGCTGGACCTGAATCCAGCGGTGTGTCGTTAAAGAGTGACCAGTCTAAAGTTTACTACACTGATTTTAAAGGACAGCAACTCAGTGCTGCAGAGAGGTGAGCTGTTAGTAACTTTAGTAATCTTGATGTCTGATTTAAATAAACAGTTTTATGCTGTTTCATGATCTCTAAACTGCCTCTTAAAGGAACTAACGAAGGAAAGAATTACTTTATTCTATAAAACAAGTCCCTGCTCCTCATAGTAGTCAGTATGCCTCCATAGTTTAAATTATTAAATGACCCCTGGGTGGTGTTCTGTTTTTTCACTGCCAACACTACTTTTAGGGCTGCAGCTATTGATTATTTTAGTAATCAATGATTCTACTGATTATTCCATCAATGTATTGAGCAATCAGATAAAAACTTTTGTCTTTTTAATGAGCAATAAGAAATATTCAAAAGAGAAAAAAAAACAGGTCTTTCAAAATGAACTGCTCATTGGTTTCCATTGCAGTGCTTTGAACAGTTTCATACAGCACCTGTCAAAAAAGCCTTTTCATTTTCAAAATATTTTTTAAAGAAAACTTTCTTAAATGCAAAAATAAATAATCACAAGTAAAGTGTTGTCAAATACAATATACTGTACATACAAGTTAAACTGTGTCCGCTTAGAAGACTTTATTACATTAGTAGAGTTTTGAAAGTACTGTAGCTCCTGGATGAGGTTGATTTGGTGTGTGTTCAAGTGCATGTGTTTGTTTGTTTGTGTGTTTCTGCATGTTTAAGTGTGCTAGTGAACAAATGTGTGGTTTTGAGCCTTTAAAGGAGAATGTGGTGGCTGCCACCACAAGCATAACACTGAGGTTCATCCTGAGTTTTGATGCAGCGTTTCCTGCTGCAGAAAACAGTCGTTCTGATGGTGCACATGTTCATAATTATTGTAAATAATAATTCAGTGTCCACTTCAACAGCCCCAGGTGAATGGCTCAGAGTTTGACTGCTCCATGTATATTTTTTCTGTGCTGGGGAGAAAAAAAATAGTATTTCTATATTCCATCCAGTTTCTTCTGCTCATATTTTTTAAATATTAATTTTAATTATTGTGTCTTTATGTCCATGAATGGTGATGAGACATTAAAACATATTTTCTGAAGGAACTGAAGGAAAAGACTGCTGGACATCAGTAAGGAATTAAAGTACAGTAAATGAAACTGTCTGATAATTTCAAACTTTGACAACTTCTCTGAACACAGAAACACAACAAAACAGCAAACAGTTGTTGGTTTTATGAGGGATCAGCAGGACTGCTAAACCTGAGTCACTGTCAAAATATCACCTATCAGATCTTTACCCTGTACTTGAACTAATTCTTTGATTCCTTCACAGAGTGGATCAGGAGAGCTCAGAGGTTCCCAGTGGTCAGTCTGCCCAGCAGCATCAAACACAGCTGGACTCCATATTTATGGTTTGTACATGTGCAACAACTACTGTTACATCTGTTCTTTCAGTCATCTCCATGCTGCACTTTGTACACCAGTGGATTCTCATTGTACTCATGTTTCTGATGTTTGACTCTGTTGTTTTAGTCTGACTGGATCATTCATGTGATTTCTTCCAGCTGCTGGAGGAAAATATCATCACTTTTGTGAAGAATGAGCTGAAAAAGATCCAGAAGGTTTTAAATCCAGAAATTGTAAAGCATCAGGAGGAGGATGAGGAGTTGTTGGAGGGTGAGGAGAAAGTAGCGAGGAAGGAAAACAGAGAGGCATTTCTGAAGATCACACTGCACTTCCTAAAGACAATGAAGCAGGAGGAGCTGGCTGACCGTCTGCAGAGCAGTAAGAGGATTTCTCTGAAGATTGAAAATGTTATCAGAACAGCATGACATTTGTAAATTTATATTTACTTATCTTTTTCTGAAAGAAGGACATGTTCATATACTTTAAAATATGTTTTTTGTTCTTTGAGAATTTCCCATCACCTGCCAGCATAAACTTAAATCTGCCCTGAAGAAGAAGTTCCAGTGTGTGTTTGAGGGGATCGCTAAAGAAGGAAAGCCAACCCTTCTGAATCAGATCTACACAGAGCTCTACATCACAGAGGGAGGGGCTGCAGAGGTCAATGATGAACATGAGGTCAGACAGATTGAAACAGCATCCAGGAAACCAGACAGAGCAGAAACAACAATCAGACAAGAAGACATCTTTAAAGGCTCACCTGGAAGAGATGAACCAATCAGAACAGTGCTGACAAAGGGAGTGGCTGGCATTGGGAAAACAGTCTTAACACAGAAGTTCACTCTGGACTGGGCTGAAGACAAAGCCAACCAGGACATCCAGTTCATGTTTCCATTCACTTTCAGAGAGCTGAATGTGCTGAAAGAGAAAAAGTTCAGCTTGGTGGAACTTGTTCATCACTTCTTTACTGAAACCAAAGAAGGAATCTGCAGCTTTGAAGACTTCCAGGTTGTGTTCATCTTTGATGGTCTGGATGAGTGTCGACTTCCTCTGGACTTCCACAACACTGAGACCCTGGCTGATGTTACAGAGTCCACCTCAGTGGATGTGCTGCTGACAAACCTCATCAGGGGGAACCTGCTTCCCTCTGCTCGCCTCTGGATAACCACACGACCTGCAGCAGCCAATCAGATCCCTGCTCAGTGTGTTGATATGGTGACAGAGGTCAGAGGGTTCACTGACCCACAGAAGGAGGAGTACTTCAGGAAGAGATTCCAGGATAAGAAACTGGCTTACAAAATAATCTCCCACATCAGGACATCACGAAGCCTCCACATCATGTGCCACATCCCAGTCTTCTGCTGGATCACTGCTACAGTTCTGGAGGATGTGCTGAAAACCAGAGAGAGAGGAGAGCTGCCCAAGACCCTGACTGAGATGTACATCCACTTCCTGGTGGTTCAGGCCAAAGTGAAGAAGGTCAAGTATGATGGAGGAGCTGAGACAGATCCACACTGGAGTCCAGAGAGCAGGAAGATGATTGAGTCTCTGGGAAAACTGGCTTTTGATCAGCTGCAGAAAGGAAACCTGATCTTCTATGAATCAGACCTGACAGAGTGTGGCATTGATATCAGAGCAGCCTCAGTGTACTCAGGAGTGTTCACACAGATCTTTATAGAGGAGAGAGGGCTGTACCAGGACAAGGTGTTCTGCTTCATCCATCTGACTGTTCAGGAGTTCCTGGCTGCTCTTCATGTCCATCTGACCTTCATCAACTCTGGAGTCAATCTGCTGGAAGAACAACAAACAACCTCCCAGACAGAGCAACACCTCTACCAGAGTGCTGTGAACAAGGCCTTACAGAGTCCAAATGGACACCTGGACTTGTTCCTCCGCTTCCTCCTGGGTCTTTCACTGCAGACCAATCAGACTCTCCTACGAGGTCTGCTGACACAGACAGGAAGTAGCTCACAGACCAATCAGGAAACAGTCCAGTACATCAAGAAGAAGCTCAGTGAGAATCTGTCTGCAGAGAAAAGCATCAACCTGTTCCACTGTCTGAATGAACTAAATGATCGTTCTCTAGTGGAGGAGATCCAACAGTCCCTGAGTTCAGGAAGTCTCTCCACAGATAAACTGTCTACTGCTCAGTGGTCAGCTCTGGTCTTCATCTTACTGTCATCAGAAGAAGATCTGGATGTGTTTGACCTGAAGAAATACTCTGCTTCAGAGGAGGCTCTGCTGAGGCTTGTTCCAGTGGTCAAAGACTCCAACAAAGCTCTGTAAGTTATCCTAAACATCTTTCTTACAAGAAAAGAAGAAAACAGTAAAAAGTAATACCATATTCTTTTATTGATGTTTCATCAGGTTGAGTAGCTGTAACCTCTCAGAGAGAAGCTGTGAAACTCTGTCCTCAGTTCTCAGCTCTGAGTCCTCTAGTCTGAGAGAGCTGGACCTGAGTAACAACAACCTGAATGACTCAGGAGTGAAAGCTTTATCTAATGGAATTAAGAGTCACCACTGGAAACTAGAAACACTCAGGTCAGGATTAGTGGTTAATCTATGCAGGATTGTGTCTGCTGTGATTTGTCTATCTTTTAATAAAAGATATCCACACATCTACTGGAAGTGCAGCCTTCTGCAATCAGACAAATTTTTTTTTTAATCTAAGGATTAACCCTCTATTCTCTAAAATAATTTTATTAGAATGTTTCAGATTCTTGAGAATTCTGTAAGAAAGGGGACTTAAAGACCTAAATATAGCTTTAAAACTGCTGTAAAGTGTCAATTATTTTAGTTGTAATTTAAACATCACAAGCAGTGCTTTCATGACAAGATTTTCATCATCTATTTCTCATTATCACTTTCTTATCACTTTCTCTTCCTCCACTCCTTCTGCTACCTCCGGCCCTGCTCTCATGTAGAGTTTGCCCTCTACTTTATCTATGATGAATAGTTCCAAACTAATGACAGTCCCACCAGCCTCAGCTCTACTGTATGTAGGTTTTACAAGTTGTAGAATTTAATTTTTGGATCAAATTGAATTTTCTAGAGCTGTTATCCGCTTATTTTTTTTTCCTGGGGGGTGTTTCAACTGCACTGCCGCTCTCTAACACTGTCATGTATTGTGTGGTTTCTCCAGGCTGTCAGGCTGCCTGATCACAGAAGAAGGTTGTAAGTCTCTGGTCTCAGCTTTGAGCTCCAACCCCTCCCATCTGAGAGAGCTGGACCTGAGCTACAACCATCCAGGAGAGGCAGGAGTGAAGCTGCTGGAGCAGCTAAAAATAGAGACACTCAGGTATGGAGAGGCCTGTTGCAGCCACATACAATTTCTAAGAGAGGAGTTTATCAGTCTTTTTCTCTGTCCTTCACTATAGTACTATGTAAATGTTCCAATAACACTTATATCCAGCATGAAGAAATGACACGTCGCAAGTTTTTAATCAGCTCATGGCAGCTGTGAGAGGTTCCTGTATCATAAAACCACTAAGTCTATACTAGAAGTATGGAAAATATAATAAAATACACACTGCACATAAATAACACAATAAATTAATAACACAATAAATTTACACCAATGCATTTTAGTAACTTATATATACACATATGTACACTTTTCTTTTCATGTCAATTTCATATCTTATTGACACATTGACACAATGTTCATCAGTTAACTAAAAAAAAAATTAAAAAGTCCAAGATCGCAGATTTCAGTCTCCTAATCTCTCAATTTCTGGGGACCATTTTTATTTTGGTAACAATGCTCAAGACCAAGCTGACTGGTTATAAAGTGCTAATACTGAAACTAGTAGTTTCTACATTCTTTCAGCCTGCTAGCTATGCTAACAAGTCATTGAATGGTGTCCCAACTTCTGGGAAATTGCTATTCTAATTATTGTAGGGTCTTTACCTTACAATATAAATCACTTTGAGGCAACTGTTTGTGATTTGGTGCTAGCTGCTAGCTGTGCACAATAGACTGGGTCACATCACAGTAAGGAGAGATGGACACAGCAGGCTGCTCTGCTAGCTAACTAACATTAAACGTCACAGTAAAAAAACAATGTAGTGTTGGTGGGAGTTACGTTACAGACTAATAGCATTTCGTTATTTAGCATTATGTTTGTTTATATCTGCTCCACTTACCACTGTAATTTTTTTTTATTTTTAAATCTTCCTCTTTTTTTCACTCGAATGTAACTCTTCTTCATTTTCAATAATTGCAGTCATTAGGTTATTTTAAACTGAACCATTTACTCCTCTTGCAATGGGAATTAGTAGACTCATGAAGGACCCCATTATGGGGTTTTTCAGCCCTTCCCATTGATGGGAATGTTTCCAGGTGCATTTTAGAATAGGAGCCTTTTGAATTTGATGAATGGTGCTCTCATTACATCTAACCAAGGAAAAAACATGAGAATATTAGAAATTGCTGTTGAAATTACAATTGTTACCACCACTGTTAATATTTCCAGTGGAACCTTCAGAATAAGCAGCTTCCACATTCTATAAATGCCTTTAAATTTTATTATATCAAAAATTAGAAAACCCTTCCAATAAATATGAGAATGAGGTCAATAAGTTTATTGAACTCTGATCTTTGAATATGAGGTAAAACCATTGCAAAAAAACAAAAAAAAACTTAATAACAGCAACTGTATGTAAAAGGAATGCAGGAGATGAATGTTAGGAGAAGAACAAAATTGACTAATTACCTGTCTTTAGATACTTATGCACGCACAGACGGTTTCAGCATTGAAAAGTTACTTTGAGATTTGATAAATAAGATTAAGTGATTGCAAATTCTTGGTTATTCTTGCACGGTGGCTGTTTCCTTGCAAAATTTTGCAAGAAAAGTATTAAAATGAATCATACAAATGAGCTTTATTAAGACTCATAAGTATTTGCTGTGATGATGATTTTTGCTCTAATCAAACAGCCTCACTGGAACACGACAACCACAGGACAGGACTATAGAGACGTTTCCTTCAAGTGTATGAGTCCAAATGTTGGACTGTTCCTTTATCAGTGTCTAACAGTGTGTGTCTGAGAGCGATGTAATGTCCATGTGTGCATGCTGAAAGAGACTGTGCTGCTCTGACCCCCCTCCTCCTTTCAGGGTGGAGCCTGCTGGAGTCCGATGGCTGATCCCAGGTCTGAGGAAGTGTAAGTGTGTTTTTAATGTGATTGATGAAAACAAAGCAGCACACATTCAACCATCTTCAAACTGTCACATCACTCATTCACATCTCTGATGTCAGGAGTCATCATCAAAGTGTCAATCAATGAACAGATGATGGATCAATAACTGCAGCTGGATTGTGTTTGTTCTCTCCATCAGATTCCTGTCAACTCACAATCGACACAAACACAGTGAACACAAACCTACAACTGTCTGACAACAACAGGAAGGTGACACATGTGGAGGAGGTTCAGTCATATCCTGATCATCCAGACAGATTTGATCATTGGCCTCAGCTGCTGTGTAGAGATGGTCTGACTGGGCGCTGTTACTGGGAGGTCGAGTAGAGCAGAGGGGTGCATATCTCAGTGAGCTACAGGAGAATCAGCAGGAAAGGAAACAGAAATGACTGTGAGTTTGGAAGGAATGATCAGTCCTGGTGTCTGTACTGCTCTGATTGTCACGGTTACTCTGTCTGTCACAATAACAGAGAAACATACATCTCCTCCTCCTCCTCCTCCTCTGTATCTGACAGAGTAGCAGTGTATGTGGACTGTCCTGCTGGCACTCTGTCCTTCTACAGAGTCTCCTCTGACACTCTGATCCACCTCCACACCTTCAACACCACATTCACTGAACCTCTTTATCCTGGATTTACAGTCTGGCCTTCTGGTTCCTCAGTGTCTCTGTGCTGAGTTGAGTGTAACGAGTGTCCTCCTGTCAGAGAAACTCTGACTGTTGAACAGATAGTTCAGTCTGTACATGTCTGTCTCTTTCACTCACAAACACATTTTCAGATTCATGGATTCAATCAGTTGATGTTTGAAACTGTTCTCAATGATTCCTTCCTTTTCTGTATCACCTATATCAACAAATTCCTCTGACTATGAAGGAGATTATGTGTTCAAAATAGGATGAACGTTCACTGAAGCTCCAATAAAGCATCTCCTTTAACTGTGAAGCAGTTTGACTTTAAGTTGATGGTTTGTCTCTGCTGGTAAAAAGATGAACTACATTCTGATCTTCATGACTCCTCATTATGTAAAACATCTTTCATTTACTTCCTATGATATTGAACTGATTTGATGATTAACCCTAATGCTAAATATCCACACACTGTTACTCTTGGGCTTATATTAAGCAAATATAGCAAACACACCTGTTAGTGGAAGCAATGAACTCCTTCATTCAACATGTTTATAAAATATTTTGACCTTTATTTCAAGTCACTGAAATTTGCATTTAAAAAATAAATAAAAAACTAAAATAAAATAAATAAAATTGTTCACATTGGTTTTGTTGTGGTTTTGGTTTGCTTTGTTTACTTGGTAGTTGATGTTGCTTTGTTGCTGATTCTGTATGTTTAATGATTTGACATGAAGAGTTTTTAATTGATCAAAATAGTGAAATATTGTTTTTATAATTGTACCGCTAACTGTTGTTAACCACACTGATACCAAACTATCAGGATCACTGCATTGATTAACTGAGAGGCTTCCTGCTCCTCAACAATAGAAACTGTTCAGTTCACATGTGATTAAGGACACAGCTCAGCTAAAACCACTCAAACTAAACTGCACTCTTTTCTTTCATATGCAGTGAAAGCAGTTTGAATTCAGACTCACAATATAAACACATCATTTTAGAGGCTGCGTTCAAGAACAGGACAGTGATGCTGGTTTCTGTGAAACCTCCAAATATTTCCAGATGTTTCCAGATGTTTCCATCCTGTTTCCAGCCCAGCTGATCAGTTTCTGATGTTCCTGATTGTGAACTTGCCCTCAAACGCCTCTCTGTGTGTTAAAGCTCTTCTTAAAGTTTACTTTCACCGTCCTGAAACTCGTGTTTCTGATGACCGATGCTGATCGTCTCCATGTGAAGGTAATGAAGCAGTGTGTCATCTTTTCCTCACTAACAGCAGCAGAGGAGCTGCAGCTTTTTCTCTTTGAATATCTTCAATCTGGCTTCATGGGTTTGATCGTCTTCTGTGACTCAAAGTGATGAAAGTTGCTCTTTTCTGCTCAGCACTTTTTCCAAAGCTACAATAGTTTCATCCACTTACAAATCTGAACACTTTAAAACTGTTTCTTTCCTTTTTCTGCAGGTTACTGGGAGAAATCAGTGTTGGATGGATCATTTCTGAAGCTGTAATGTAACAGCTTTAACAGGATGACTGCTTCATAGACGACCTGTGAACAGACTGTCTCTTCCTCTCTTTTTTATTATTAATGTTACTTTATTTAACTTCTATTGTATATGACAACATGAACATGATTCTTGGGACTTTTCCCAACACTGACAGCCAGGCAGGAGGAGTTTGACTCTCCTATAGACTGAAGCTTCCAGGCAGAAAGCAGAACAACCTCAGGAAGCAACAAGAACAAGATGGCAGCTTTAAATCCTCTAGTGGGGAAGTGGGAACAGGTGAGGGCGCTGTGGGAGTCAGGTGACTGAAAGCAGGTGGAGCGTCTGAGGACACCTGGTGGCTGGATGGAGTGAAGAGGTGAAAGCAGCACAGGGCTGAGACAGGAGCAGAGCCGAGGTGGTTCTAGACCAGGGGTGGGCAAACTACGGCCCGGGGGCCGTATGCGGCCCGTTAAGCTTTTTAATCCGGCCCCCCGAATTTGAATCAATTATAATGGTAAACCTTGTTAATCTTTTACTCTCCCTGCAATTGTGGCGTTTATCGCTAGATGGGATACTCTGACACACTGACCTTTGTTGAGGTGCGCTCTTACGCTGCATTCAAGTGGTGTCGGAAGACCCGTCTTGCCGAGTTGTTTTTCCCAGTAGGAAAGTGATTTTTACGATCATTCCGACACCGCATGAACGCATCATTATTCAGCGTTTTCCCTCTTTGACAGCTCAACACTTCTGCAATGATGAGCGGAGCTAAAAAAAGAAAAGTGGACAGAGAATGTCGAGTGTTTAATAAGGAGTGGACAACTAAATATTTTTTTACCGAACACAGATCTACTGCTGTATGCCTGATATGCAAAGAGACTGTGGCGGTTTTTAAAGAGTTTAACATCAGCCGTCACTTTACCACAAAACATGCTAACTATGCTAGCAAGCAGTCAGAGAAAGAACGGGAAGCTACTGCTCAGAGGTTGATAGCTAATTTACAAGCTCAACAACGTATTTTTCATCGTCAAAGTGCCATCCAAGAGTCAAGTACCAAGGCCAGTTTTATGCTATCATTCAAATTAGCAAAGGCCAGCAAGCCTCTGTCTGACGGGGAGTTTTTAAAGGAATGTATGGTGGAGGCAGCAGGTGTCTTGTGTCCAGAGGCCAAAGACAAGTTTGAAAAAATCAGTCTATCACGCAAGACAGTGACTCGCCGTGTGGAACTGATAGACGAAGAGCTAACTAGCAACTTAAAAAAAACGGCGGAGTCATTCACGTTTTATTCATTAGCTCTGGATGAAAGCAACGATGTAAATGACACTGCTCAGCTCCTCATTTTTATCCGAGGAATTAACAATACTTTTGAAATAACAGAGGATTTTTTGACAATGGAGTCTCTGAAAGGAAAAACACGGGGGGAGGACTTGTATAGCCGGGTGTCTGCTGTCATTGAAAATACGAAGCTGTCTTGGAGTAAACTTATCAACGTCACCACAGATGGATCTCCAAATTTAACAGGGAAAAATGTTGGCCTGCTGAGAAGAATCCAGGATAAAGTGAAAGAAGAAAATCCTGACCAGGATGTTATTTTCCTTCACTGCATCATCCACCAGGAATCTCTATGTAAATCTGTATTACAGCTGAATCATGTTGTGAATCCTATCGTAAAACTTGTCAACTTTATACGTGCAAGGGGACTTCAGCACCGTCAGTTCATCGCGTTCTTGGAGGAAACTGATGCAGAGCACCATGACCTACTTTATCACTCCCGTGTCCGCTGGTTAAGCTTGGGAAAAGTGCTTCAACGAGTGTGGGACCTCAAAGAGGAGATCGGTGCATTTTTGGAGCTACTGGGGAAGGCCGACGAATTTCCTGAGCTGAGCAACAAGAACTGGCTTTGTGACTTTGCGTTTGCTGTGGATATATTTTCACACATGAATGAGCTGAACGTGAACATACAGGGGAAGGATCGGTTTGTGCATGACCTGTACACAAGCATGAAAGCCTTCAAAGCCAAACTGGCTTTATTTTCCAAGCAAATCCTAAATGAGTCATTCACTCATTTCCCCACACTAGCTACACTGAAAGAGGAGGCTGGCGCAAAAGTTAAGAAATACAGCGAGACACTGGATGCGCTCCACAAAGAATTCTGCCGTCGCTTTGTTGATTTTGAGAAAATTAACAAGTCACTTCAGTTGGTGGCCTGTCCCCTGTCACAAGACCCCGAAACAGCACCAGAAGAGATGCAGCTGGAACTGATAGACCTTCAGGCTGATGCTGTCTTGAAAGAGAAGTTCAACTCTCTTAAACTGAATGACTTTTATGCGTCACTTAATGAAGCGGTGTTTCCAAACCTCCGGAGGACGGCACAGAACATTCTGGCGTTGTTCGGCTCGACCTATGTGTGTGAACAGACGTTCAGCGTCATGAACTTCAACAAAGCCAGCCACAGATCCAATTTGACTGACCAACACCTCAGATCCATCCTGAGAATCGCCACAACAAAACTGACTCCAGACTTTGATGCGCTTGTTAAAAAGGGACACCAACAACACTGTTCCCACTGAAATCAAAAGTAAGTTTCTCTGCTCTTAAACATGCATTTACGTGTTACATGTCATTTCTGTTAAGGTGTGCTCATAAGTGGTGTGCAGGTGCACTGCCTTCTCAATATAAACAATGCACACCAGATATATTTAACATGGCCACATACTGGCATGTTGTCACTGTTCCGATCTGCATGTCCAACCATTTTTGAAATGTTGAGGAGGAGAGTGATGATAATATCCTGAAGGATATCAAAACTTTAAATGCTTCAAAATGGTAACTGTTAGTATTTTTTTTTTTAAACTGTATTTTGTTAATGGAATTTTCAGTGTTTTAAGAGTCATTTCAATAAAGAAATACTGTGGGACTTGGAAGAGATATTTTGTTGTATTGCTTTTGTTAATTTTCTATTAAAATTAAAGCACGTTTTCTACATATCCCATGTTATTCTTTCTCTTATGAGGTGAATTACTAAAACACTCCATCCATCTGCTCCTGGTCCAGCCCTTCTGTCAAATTTAAAACCCTCTGTGGCCCACGAGTCAAAAAGTTTGCCCACCCCTGATCTAGACTGACCTGCAGCAGACCACAGACCTCCTGTGAGTCTGAGGGTGACTTCATGCTGGAGAAGGATGAAGGACTCTGACCTGAACCAGTTCCTCCAACACCTTCACCCACTTTCTACCTGCTCTGTTCCCTCTTTTACACCAACATGATCAGGTCACTTCATCCAACTTAATGTCAGCTGTAAAAGTTCCACATCTAAATCTACAATCAGGGGAAATCAGAGTGAATCAGGCTCTGCTGTTAGGTTGAAATCTGATAACAAGTTAACTCCACAGTGACAGGTGCAGATGAGGAATGCAAACATCCCAACATGTTTATCATTCATCAAACTGATACAATCAGTTCAGCATTGTTGTGAGACACAAAAAAGCTCCCAGGTGTTTTTCTGTGAGGCAGCACGGGTCTCTCACTGACATGTTATCTGACCTATTTCAGGTTTCCATCATCACACTGAGTTCTCCTCTGGCTCCTCCTTTCCTGCTGACCCTGAACCGGAAACAGACTGTAACAACATCAGCTTTGTCCTGCACTGCTGCAGTGATCCCTGTTTAAACTCATCTTTATGGAGCTTTGGACAGTCGTTTGTCATGTTGTCATCGATGGCACTGATACAACAATCCTCTCAAAGCTGCTGTGAGATGTTGGAGGTGATCTTCACATTTCTGAGCCTGATGATTTGAGTTTTGCTGAAACACTTCATGATGTTAAATCAGCACTGTGTGTAGTTTTATAAACACAGGCTGCAGACAGTCTGAGTGTGTTCACACTGAAATATTCTCAAACTTGTGTGATCATTAAATGCTGCTGAACCAGTTGGACCTGCAGAGTCTTGTAGTCAGTGCACAAGCATGCTGTCTACTGTCATCACCCCGTTCCTCTGCTGCAGCTTGCTGCCTGTTTTTCTTCCTTTCTTTTTGTCCACACCCATCATTTTCCAAGGTTCAAAAAAGGTGATCTAAAATAGCTTTCATTTTTTTGTGTTAAAGCTTTATCTCTGATAATGAGAAAATATGGGATTTGTCAGGTGGGCAATAATAGAGGAACTGGATTGAGAGTCAAAAGTTGTGTGAAATATCTGTGTGCCTGGATTATGTCCTGATCAAATGAACACATCTATGGACAATTGATCTCCCCAAAAACATGCATTACATGGAGTTCCCCATGCTGCATTCATGTAGTCTGCATGGTGTTGGTTTTGGCTCTAGTTCTGGGCTCTCCACAACTCTGTACCAAATATGAATCCAGTAGGTTTTGAACAAGTTGTGATTTATTTATTTATTTGCTGTGTGTTGAAAGTAAGGATTTTTCTTAACCTCATTATGGCAGAAAATAAATAAATAAAATTAGTAATTAATCAGGTGATCTAGGGCTCAATGGAAACCATTAATACAAATGTGGTATGAATTGTTTTGGTAGTTTTTCTGTAATTTTGCTAAAACCAAACAGATGTACCAAAAACAATACCCTGTTACCCCTCTGGGGGTAGGGTAACTGCATATACTGTCATCAGCTGCTGCCTCTGGTAGAACTTGTCTGTTTTTCTTTCTTTTTGTCCTCTTGTGTTTGTAAGTGGATGATTACAACTCCTGAAACGTTTGCTGGTTATCTCCTCATCTGCTGCCAGCATGAACCCGTTCATCCACTCCTCGTTTGTCCCGTCGTTCAGCTTCAGTTGCAGTAGGTCAGCCTCTGCTCTGCTCTTTGTGCTAACCTTGTGTACATACTGGCTCTCCTCATTTGCTCTCCTGGAAATCTGTTGGTGCGTGCACTGGTTTTCTTTAGAGCAGAGATTGTGTCAGTCAAAGTCAGGCCTGTCTGTGAGGGGTTAAAGCACCTGGAAGGAGTCACAGTGAAGAGGGAAAATGTGACAAATAAACCCAGAATGATGTCATAAAAGAGAGAGATCAGAGTGTTACTGAGACTGAAAGTGTTGAAGGAACGAGTCACAGTTCAAGGCTTGATGTCTGAGGCTTTATCTACAGTTTGGATTCTTAGTCATTTATTTGAGTTTTGGTTCATGTCTTAATATTGATGATTATCATCAGCAGCAGTGGTCATTTCAGTCTCTCTTTGTTACTCTCTGTGTTGTTTTTGTGTTAATGCCTCGGTCCTCCTCTGTTTCTTTGTCTCTCACAGCTTATTTTGTTTTGGCCACATTGTCCCATGAATTTCCTGATTATTTTCACCTACTGTTGATTATTTCCTTGTGTCTTCTGCCATCACTTTGTTACATGTAGCAGTTGTGTGGAGAGAATTATGACTTTATACGAGGTCAGCCTGAAGAAATTATTGCTGTGAAAATGTTGAAAACTATAAGCACCTTTTCTTTGCTAACGTCTTCCTCTGAATACGTTCCTGCAGCAGGAAGTCTCCTTGTCCTCTTTCTTCTGTTCAGAGGAAACAGCAAACACCTTCTTGGCAGTTTCCCCTCATAACTTTAAAGAGATCATCACAACACACACTTCTGAAAACCAGACTGCAGCAATGATGAAGACTTGGATGTGTTCAGCCTTCATCAGCAGTGATCACACAGACAGCTGCAGCTTCTTCGCCTTCTCGTATTGTGACTCATTTAATGGCTAACATGATACAGACTTACAGGGAGATCACAGAAGCTCAGTGATTTAGGGATTAATATTTAAAGGAACAAGTACTAAACAGTAGTAGTAGCAGTAGTATTACAGAATGTCAGCAGTCAGGTCAGTGGTTTGGTCTCTCCATTCTGGCTGACTGACTCACTGTGCTATTAACTGTATTCAGTTATTACAGACACACACTGCTGTCTGCTTTAGTGGCTTCAGTCAAACACTGATCATACAGACTGTCAGCTCGCCCTCCTTCTGATGTGTAAGAAAAAGGTTTCCTGTCTTCACACGTCACCATGTGAACTTTACTCTGAGACTCAGTCTGACCAGTCAGACGGCATATTTTTAATTTGAAGAGACACTGTGTCCTGCACGCACACACTGATGAAGGACACACAGTGTAACAGAAAATCTCTTATCTGATCTTATTCATGAGGACATGTCTGTGTTATTTAGAGCTCAGAGGAGGCTTTGAGACGTTGAGCTGTGACTGCTTCCTGAACATGTTGGTTTGAGGGAAATCAAAGTGCAGATTTAATGTAAAGAATGAAGAACAATGTTAATGTGTCTCTGAGTGCGAGAAATTTAGAAGAAACTCAAAGGAGAGTTTGAAAGAGAAGAAATGGGAGAAGAAAAGAGGAAACTTCACTTTTCACATTAAAGTCTGATATTCAGGAACTTGAAGGATGTTAAATCAACTAGACTGCTGCTCCTGCTGAGCCCCTCCCACCTGCTGCTTCAGGTGAAGTCCCGCCTCCTTCCTGGAAACAGCTCACCTGTGTGTGTTTATTGTCCAGGTGTGGAGTGGAGCTTCTTCTTCTACACAGTTTGTAAGTTTGATTTGTTTCCTCCTTTAAAAGTTTGTCTTTAGAAATTTTACTACATGTTTCTGCTCTTTAATCTTTAAACAAGATGGTCAACTCTGATTTCAGGATAAACTTTGGATTAAGGATGTTAATACAGACAAATGTTCTAGTCATTCCTACAAGAGAACAAATATTGGTGTTTATTTTAGGAGCTCAATGAAACCATTAATCATCATCCATCAAATTGTGTTTATAATGTGAATGTAACTTTGTGCTTTGACTATACTGGGCCAGCTCTTTGTGGGATATTTACACCGGTGTCAGTGGGGAAACTTATCATGATCTTAATAACTAGTTCACTTTTTTCTTGTATTTTAACTAAGCTTTCACTTTTGTTTCATAGTTACTGTCAATCATGATTTGATGGATGGTGAATTCTGGTTGCACAGAATGCAGCTAACAGGTTAGAGAAAACCATTTTATACTGAAAGTATTAAAAAAAGAATATAAAGGAGAACAGGCCAGATTGCCAGTTTAATATCTCTTTGAAAGCCTCTGCAAATATAGTTCTTCATAATCCACAGCAAATATAATGTTGATAGATCAGGCATTGTGTCCTTAATTTGTAGACGGGCATGTACCTACTGGTAATAAATGTAAGTGGTGGCATTTAAAACTAAATTCTGTAATTACGAGACAGAAATGAATCTGGGACGTCCAAAATCTGAATCCCGTTCCTGAAAATGGTTTGAGTGGTGCACATCTGAAAGAGACAAGCCTTTGCTGTTCCAAAATAACAACGCACTGCTCCATCAAGCATTAAATTTATATTGGTCAATGGAAAAGTTTCTTTAGTGCCACAAAAAAGTAACTCAGAAATAATAAGATGGGCCATTTTTCCATTTTTTGTTTCCTTTTCTTTGAGAATTTATGTTTTGATTTCAAAGGGGAAACAAGAAATAATTCATTTCACATTATATGGAGTATGAAATTAAAATTAAACAAAATATTTTTTGTTTGTTTTTTCTCAATCCATTTTCAAAACAGAAAACATGACCAAAAACACACAGACCCTGGATTTCCAGGCTGTTTCAAGTGCTTTCTCTCTCTCTCTGAATGGAGCACACTGTTACCATGTCCTCCTCTAATCTTCCTCTCTACCTGATGGACCTGCAGGTTTTAGACGTGTCTCTGCTTCAACACACCTGAATCACATATAGAAGTCATTAGCAGGACTCTGGAGAACTTGACTGCATACTGAGGAGGTAATTCAGCCATTTGATTCAGGTGTGTTGGATCAGGGACACATCTAAAAGCTGCAGGACACGGGCCCTCGAAGGCCTGGAGTTGAATACCCCTGGTCTAAGTTTAGCCTGTGTCATTCAGAGCTGCTTTCACAAAAGGTCAGGGCCTCTCAGAAATGGCTTTAAAGTGCAACTTGACACAATTTAAATAATCTAGACCTCCTCATGAGTTCAGTTTTATTAAAGAAATAACAAAAAACAAACAGACGGCAACTGTCCAAAAAACAGCTTTTAACATGTCCAGATACTTTAGGTCCCCTGATGAGCTGTGAGGTACTCATTAAAGAGCAGTAACTCCTCAATCCAGTGTCTATGTACAATCTGCAAACTAAACAGGCATAATCAGTTTGAAGCTCCGAACTCAGCTGATCTTCTTTGAATCACGGATCAGCTGAAATGTTAATAGACTGAAGCTTCCAGTCAAAGTGAATCAGTGTGTGTCAGTGAATGCATCGTGTGTGCTGGGCTGCAGCTTCATGGCTCCATCTAGTGGACTGATAGTAGAAGAAGAGCAGCTGATGGCAGCTTCCTCTGCCTCACTCTGCTGCATTCAGCTGCACATATGATAGAAAGGAGGATTTGAGTTGATGTGCACATGAATGATGTGTGTTTCCTCTGCAGGTGAAGGTAGAAAGTGTGTGTGAGCTGATGTGAATTCAGCAGCATGGATCAGTGTGAGGACAGAGAGGAGGGAGTCCCTCCCTCTAAAACCACTCTGTGTGGGGAACATGAGAGCCAGACCAAAGCTCAGAGGTGAGATGACCATCTCTAACTGTCCATGACTCTTCTCCATGTCACAGCTCAGCACTCACATCACTGCTGCATCATTATTCACAGGAACCAACCTGAACCTGAACCTGAACCTAAACCCAGCTGTGTGTCCTTAAAGAGTGACCGGTCTACAGATCACTACATTGATTTTAAAGGACACCAACCTTCTGCTGCAGAGAGGTGAGCTGTTAGTAACATGAACTCTTTAATAGCTCTCAGTTTGATGTCTGATTTTAAATGAACTGCTTGATGTTGTTTCCTGGTATCTAAACTGTATCTTGAAGGAAGTAAATGAGTGAGGAATTATTTAAATTTAAACCATGTCCATTTAAACTAATGCTGCTCATAGTAAGACCATTGATAGACCTGCAAAGTTCGAATGACTGTGGTTACCTTTGTTCTTATGCTGCCAACACTTCCTTCTGCTCACAGCCTGCAGACCCATGTTGCTTTGGGAAGTTATTCCACAGCTTCTGTGTCTGTAAATGTTCTGTTTAACAGATCTGCTGGACCTGAACCCAGCTGTGTGTCCTTGAAGAGTGACCGGTCTACAGATCACTACATTGATTTTAAAGGACAACAATCTTCTGCTGCACAGAGGTGAGCTGTTAGTAACTTTTACCTTTTAAGAGGTGATTTACCTGCTTCATGTTGTATATGATCTGCAGTGCACACGCTGTCATTCCCTCAGTCCCATTTCAACTTTCTCTTAACAAACAAGATTTTGGTCACTAATGAACTGAAAATCCACTTCAGTGAACATGTAGAATATTAACGGGTTTCAATCATGTACATTGTATATAGTGTTATTATTAGTAGTATTAAGGTTAATATTGTTTGTTGATTTTATATATATTCTTTTCTTAATAGTGTGAATTATTATATCTTTATTTATATTTATAACTGCGGCTGCTGTTACACCCAAATTTCCCCTCTGTGGGACAATAAAGGCTGTTTCTTCTTCTTCTTCTTCTTCTTCTTCTTCTCCAGTTTATTAAAACAAAGTACAAATTTTCATGCACAGATTTCACTTTTTCTCCTAATTGACTGAACCTTAAACTAAATTTATGTAACATGCTTTAAAATCTAGGGAACAGCTGTGAGCTGCTGAATCCACAGACAGTATTAAAGATGGATGCTGCTAGATTGGAAGCTGTGAGATGATTGTTTTCTCTGTCACCATCTCAGTGTTTAGACATCAGATGTGACAGGTCACTGTTAAACTGCATGATCATTGGCTGATGACCTATGAAAGACAAATCCCTCTGAAACAAATTACAAATAAGATCAATTTCCCTCTCAGACCTCTATGTAATGGATATTTAAAGAACCTCTGCAAACCTTCATTTATTTATTTGTTGTTGGCATGAGAGCTACATCTATCTTTCATTCATTAACACAGATTGTCTGGTGGAGAGATCAAAGATCAGCTGTTCATCAGACTGTTGTGATTATAATCACAACACAAGAGTGGTTGAAATTTCAAAATCAGAGCCAAAGATCTTTTCCAAACATTACAGAGCAGAGACCAGCTCCAACAAGCACCTCTTTTTTTGAACCTAAACACAATAAAAATAAAACACTGGTCTATTAAAAATCTTTTCGGCTTCAGTCAGTCCATCTGTCCACACAGTGTGTTATTTTTATGCTATGTTGGAAAAAGCATTCACTCATTTACCTTCATGAGTGGATGAACTTGGCTGACGTCCCATTCTTAATACATATTGTTTAACATAATATTTGCCCACCCTTTGCAGCTGTAACAGCTTCAATTCTTCAGGGAAGGCTTTCCATAAAGTTTAGAAGTCTAAAATCCCTCATGATGATTTTCTTGGCATGTTAGTGCTGGTTACTGAGAATATACATCATTGCAAGTGTTTGTAGTTTGATGGTAGAAACAGGTCAACAGCACAGACCGTCGGAATGAGAAGGTAACACCATTAAAACAGATTTGATGAGTTTATGTTAAAAATGAATATATTAGAAAATCATTTAAACACAGAAGGAATTGATGGCTAAATGATGAACCTGCTATCAAAATGCAGGTAAAGAGGAGACCTTGTTTTGAAGAGCCACATATCCCACATGGTGTTTAGTTTGTAATGAACTAAGTTTGTTTAAGAAATTATCAGAAAATAGATCAAACATTCGGGGTGGGCATTAAATTGGTTCAGTTTATTAAAACTGTTGAATCCCATCATGATGATCAGATTTTGTTTAAAATAATAAATTATCAGAATGGATTCAGAACTGGTTTTTGCTCATTGTAGCAGAGCTTAAGTGTGTTCTGCAGCTCAGAAAATTTGATGTTGTAGTACTTTGGGAAATAATAAAGTGACAAAGACCACAAAATATCAACTATGTCCAAACTGTGGAGGTAAAACGTGGCAGGTGTACAGAGGAGATTTCCCAGTTTTCAGACATCGTTTCGGCTTTAGCGCAGTGAGAAGAGGATATGCAATATTTCCAATGAAAATCTTTTTAAAGTTCACATGAAATCTCTAACTCTACAAAACCCAGGCCTCTCTATATTGACATCATCATTTCATAACCCCCAACATCATTGAGAGAGTCTTTGCCAAAACCTTTATTCTGATGAAATAAAATGTTTTTAAAAATATTTTTTATTGTAGGTTTAGTTGATTAAAATTCTATTAAAGTAGGAGACTGGAAGTTTTAGCACATACTGCTCATGTATTGAAAAGGGAAATTGTAAAATGTTGCTTATTAAATGGGTATTAAATAATTAAATACACATTGGGTAACTTCAGTGGTTCTCAAACTTTTTGCACCACTTCACAAGATGAATTCTTGTCGTGCCTCGTGTGAGCTCCATGGTGTTGAAGGAGGTCCGAGAAGACCAGCAGACAGTGACAGTGGAGAGTTTTGCGAGTCGCTAACGTTTCCAATGTTCAACATTTATTCCAAATGACTTTTCTCACAGGTTGATGGCGCCCCACCAATCATGACCCTGCACCCCACCAGTGGGGCGCGCCTCACAGTTTGAGAACACATGGTTCATGGGAGTGTGTTTTGTGAATTTATAGATAGGCTTGCCCCTAAAATTGTCTTCGAGCTTCTGCACCTCTGTGCCTTACATGAACCCTGAGAGATAATGTTTAAAATAACATTTCTTTATGTGTCTTCAAGTATAAAATCAATTTCTTGTGGCTGACAATCAAATATCTGTGTATTTAAAGTTTGGGTGGCTGATAATAAATATTCAGCTTAGGTTTTAATAATATGTTGAAAAGTTTTATCTGATATTTTGAATTTACAGTAAATGTTTTTGTGACTTTTTTTTGGTGCCTTGCAGAAAGTTTTCTGTCAAGAGAAAGTCTGATAAAAAAAATTCCCTGGAAATAAATCTTTATGTCCATGAATGGTGACAAGACAGTAAAAGATATTTTTAACTGAAGGAAAAAACTATTGAACATCAGTAAGAATTAAATGTACAGTAAATAAAACTGATATTTTTAGTCTTTAGTCTTAGATATAATTTTAAGCTTTGAAAATTTGTCTGAGCACTGAAACACAACAACACACAGCAAACACACAAATTAAATGCAAAGCACTGAGCTGTTGAGTTTCTGTGAGATCACCACGACTGCTAAACCTGAGCCACTGTGAAAATATCACCTGTTGGATCTTTACCCTGTACTTGAACTGATTCTTCATGATTCCTTCACAGAGTGGATCAGGAGAGCTCAGAGGTTCCCAGTGGTCAGTCTGCCCAGCAGCATCAAACACAGCTGGACTCCATATTTATGGTTTGTACATGTACAACAACTACTGTTACATCTGTTCTTTCAGTCATCTCAATGCTGCACTTTGTACACCAGTGGATTGTCATTGTACTCATGTTTCTGATGTTTGACTCTGTTGTTTTAGTCTGATTGGGGCATTCATACAGTATTCTGTTCCAGCTGCTGGAGGAAAATATCATCACTTTTGTGAGGCACGAACTGAAGAAAATCCAGAAGGTTTTAAATCCAGAATTTGTAGAGCATCAGAATGAGGATGAGGAGTTGCTGCCAGTTGAGGAAGAAGCAAAAAGAGAGGAAAACAGAGAAGCATTTGTGAAGATCACACTGCACTTCCTGAGGAAAATGAAGCAGGTGGAGCTGGCTGACCGTCTGCAGAGCAGTAAGAGGATTTCTCTGAAAAAGTTGACAGAACAGCATTAAATTCTATATTTATAGTTACTTAGTTCATTATTTTTAAGATTATATGTTTTGTGTTCTTTGAGAATTTCCCATCACCTGTCAGCATAAACATAAATCTGCTCTGAAGAAGAAGTTCCAGTGTGTGTTTGAGGGCATCGCTAAAGCAGGAAACCCAACCCTTCTGAATCAGATCTACACAGAGCTCTACATCACAGAGGGAGGGACTGCAGAGGTCAATGATGAACATGAGGTCAGGCAGATTGAAACAGCATCCAGGAAACCAGACAGAGCAGAAACAACAATCAGACAAGAAGACATCTTTAAAGGCTCACCTGGAAGAGATGAACCAATCAGAACAGTGCTGACAAAGGGAGTGGCTGGCATTGGAAAAACAGTCTTAACACAGAAGTTCACTCTGGACTGGGCTGAAGACAAAGCCAACCAGGACATCCAGTTCATGTTTCCATTGACTTTCAGAGAGCTGAATGTGCTGAAAGAGAAAAAGTTCAGCTTGGTGGAACTTGTTCATCACTTCTTTACTGAAACCAAAGAAGCACGAATCTGCAGCTTTGAAGACTTCCAGGTTGTGTTCATCTTTGATGGTCTGGATGAGTGTCGACTTCCTCTGGACTTCCACAACACTGAGATCCTGGTTGATGTTACAGAGTCCACCTCAGTGGATGTGCTGCTGACAAACCTCATCAGGGGGAACCTGCTTCCCTCTGCTCACCTCTGGATAACCACACGACCTGCAGCAGCCAATCAGATCCCTGCTCAGTGTGTCGACATGGTGATAGAGGTCAGAGGGTTCACTGACCCACAGAAGGAGGAGTACTTCAGGAAGAGATTCCAGGATAAGAAACTGGTTTACAAAATAATCTCCCACATCAAGACATCACGAAGCCTCCACATCATGTGCCACATCCCAGTCTTCTGCTGGATCACTGCTACAGTTCTGGAGGATGTGCTGAAAACCAGAGAGAGAGGAGAGCTGCCCAAGACCCTGACTGAGATGTACATCCACTTCCTGGTGGTTCAGGCCAAAGTGAAGAAGGTCAAGTATGATGGAGGAGCTGAGACAGATCCACACTGGAGTCCAGAGAGCAGGAAGATGATTGAGTCTCTGGGAAAACTGGCTTTTGATCAGCTGCAGAAAGGAAACCTGATCTTCTATGAATCAGACCTGACAGAGTGTGGCATTGATATCAGAGCAGCCTCAGTGTACTCAGGAGTGCTCACACAGATCTTTATAGAGGAGAGAGGGCTGTACCAGGACAAGGTGTTCTGCTTCATCCATCTGAGTGTTCAGGAGTTTCTGGCTGCTCTTCATGTCCATCTGACCTTCATCAACTCTGGAGTCAATCCGCTGGAACAACAACAAACAGCCTCCCAGACAGAGAAACACCTCTACCAGAGTGCTGTGAACAAGGCCTTACAGAGTCCAAATGGACACCTGGACTTGTTCCTCCGATTCCTCCTGGGTCTTTCACTGCAGACCAATCAGAGTCTTCTACGAGGTCTTCTGACACAGACAGGAAGTAGCTCACAGACCAATCAGGAAACAGTCCAGTACATCAAGAAAAAGCTCAATGAGGATCTGTCTGAAGAGAAAAGCATCAACCTGTTCCACTGTCTGAATGAACTGAATGATCGTTCTCTAGTGGAGGAGATCCAACAGTCCCTGAGTTCAGGAAGTCTCTCCACAGATAAACTGTCTCCTGCTCAGTGGTCAGCTCTGGTCTTCATCTTACTGTCATCAGAAGAAGATCTGGATGTGTTTGACCTGAAGAAATACTCTGCTTCAGAGGAGGCTCTACTGAGGCTGCTGCCAGTGGTTGAAGCCTCCAACAGAGCTCTGTAAGTTGTCCTAAAGATTTATGCCTTATAGACACAATCTTTTAACAAAAAAAAAAAAGAAAAGGAAAAAAGGAAAGAAAAAGACCATGCCTCATTATCTTCTTAATTTTTCATCAGGTTGAGTGGCTGTAACCTGTCAGAGAGAAGCTGTGAAGCTCTGTCCTCAGTACTCAGCTCTGAGTTGTCTAGTCTGAGAGAGTTGGACCTGAGTGACAATGAGCTGAAGGATTCAGGAGTGAAGGTGTTGTGTTCACCCATCAAGAGTCCACACTTTAAACTGGAAGTACTGAGGTGAGGATTAGTGTTTAATCTATGTATGATTGTGTCTCCTGTTATATCTTTTATTAAGTTTTGGGGGAAGTACAGCTTTTTCCAGCAGATCGTTTCTTTGAGGATTAACCCTCTATTTCTTGAAATAATTCTATAAGAATGTTCCAAATTCTTCCCAATTGTGAAAGAAAGGGGAAATCTGATGAGCTCATGAAAGACCTAAATATAACTTTAAAAAAAAAACTGTTGTAATTTGTACATTTCATCATCTATTTCTCATTATCAGTTTCTTGTTCTCTCTTTCTCCTCCTCCACCACTGCTCTTTCTCCTCCCTCAACTGCACCTCATCCTCAACTTTAAACCTCATCTACTGAACTGAAGTCAGGACACTGACACATGAAAACACACATAAAGATGCTGATTTAATCCCTTTATTGTTGCAATTACTGATTTTTAACAAATAAGACATACAACCCTCCCATCTCTGTACGAGTCAGCTAAACAACAACAGCTGGTTAAAAGGTTTTGAGCTACAGTCATCATCTGATCAGCATTCTAGTTTGTCCAATTCTTTATTCATGACCAGTATCTCAAACTACTGACAGTCCCACCAGTCTCAGCTCAACTTTATGAAGATTTTATAAGTTGTAGAATTTCATATCTGGGTCAAATTTTCTTTGCTAATGCTGTCCTCCTTTTTTTCCCCTTCGTAGCCAACTGCACCACTGTTCTCTAAGACTGTCATGTATTGTGTGTTGTCTCCAGGCTGTCAGGCTGTGGTATCACAGAAGAAGGTTGCTCTGTTTTGACCAAAGCTCTGAGCTCCAACCCCTCACATCTAAGAGAGCTGGACCTGAGCTACAACCATCCAGGAGAGGGAGGAGTGAAGCTGCTGCAGCAGCTAAAAATAGAGACACTCAGGTATGTAGAGGCCTGTTGCAGCCACAGACAGTGACAGAGAGAAGGTGAAACTTTTTCTCCATCCTTCACTCCGATCTTGTGTAAATGTTCCAATAACACTCATGTCCAGCTTGGAGAAATCACACAAGGGCCAGCTTTTAAATTTGCTCATGGTAGCTGGGAAAGGCTAACGTAAACCTTAACTACAAGTATGGAAAATACAATAAAACACACACTGCACATATATAGCACGATCATTTATTTCAATGCACCTCAGTACCTTAGAGAATATGCCCAAATTTCATAACTTAACATTCACAGATTTGCACAGCTTTCATCAATAAAATAAAGAAAATGTCCAGCATAGTAGATTTCACCCTCCAACTCTCTCAATTTCTGGTCTCCCATAAAACAACTGGAAATGATTCTAAATATAATATGTATAAATGGTGTAAATATTTTTATTTATCTGCTCCACTCACTGCTGTCTTGCTTTTATTGCTCAACTTCCTGTTTTTTCTTCCTTTTTCACTTGCAGGATAACTCTTCTTCATTTTCATTGACTTACATCACTCATTAGATTAGTTTAAACAGAACCATCCACTCTGCTCACAATGGGAATGAATGGAGTCAGGTGGAGCCCCATTATGGTGTTTTTCAGCCATTGGGGGTGTGTGGGGGGTAGGGGTTCCCTCCCACACCATCCCGGGGCCCTATGCAGTAAACTGCCTTGCCTCATGGCAACAATCATTGTAACAGTGAATGGCCTACTTTATTAAAGTAATAAAAGCCAAAACACACAATGATCTAAAATGAATGTATGTGAGATTGTTGGGCTCATTAGTTTTAGTAAAAATGATAATGAGCATTATTTTTAGCCAGTTCAATGAGTGAATAGTGTAAACTGACAGTGTAGCAAAGAAGCAAAGTTATCAAGCGCTTAACCTTTGCAACCACGATATGAGTATCACAAGTCAACACAGAGCTATGACAGCTGTATGACTCACTATGTCCAGTGTTATACTTTTGTCCAATGGCTGACAAAGAGGTGTGTTGATGTTACTTTTCTGCAAACACCAGTACAGTTATGTATGTGTAACCAGTGTAACATTCAGACCTGATAGGTGGGCCGAACGAACTACATTGTATTGGACCAGTGGTTAGGTTTAAAAGGTGGGTGTTAGAATGTGTGAAATTTTCACGGAAATAGCTGGAGGCTTGACTGATTTTTGGATTATTCATTCAAATGCACAATATTTATGTACAAGTACCAACAAAAAAGATTACATTCAACATATACTGAAATAAAACATGTATGCCTTTTGGCATACATTACCCCAGAGTAGAAATAAGTGGTAATTTCAAAGCAAAATAACCAAAATAAAAGTCACTACAATGTGGGATTCAATTAAAACTTATTACAAAAAACAATAATAACATTAAGCCCTTCTTTTTAAACACAAATACAGTTCCGGATTACATTCAGTCCTGTTGCAGTCAATGGGTATATAGTCTGGCAACCGAGCAGTGGTTAGTCACAACTGTGTGGCTGCCTGAGTCTCCAAGCCGAAGAGTATTCATCTAAATCTTAAGTCAGGGGTCTCGTCCTGAGTTCACCCAATATAGTCAATGTGTAGTAGTCAGTGACAGTATGTGGCTATGTTAGTCCTACCACGTTCGAATGGTTCACCAGTGCAGAAGAAGGAATAGGTGTGTTCCTTCTGTGGTAAATGGAGTGATCGGGTCCTTGGGTAGCTCGTCACCTCCTTAGCCAAGGAAGAAATCCAGGGTCCAATTCCAGGGAGTTTCAAAGGGTATCCAAGAAAAACCCAGCCTGCATAACAATAAAACCTTTATTGTTTACAGTCTTGGTATTAACAATCACCTGTGGCCATCTGTCACTATGATCCACATTTATTGCTATCACTGGACATAATATGACAGCTTCATGTATAACACTTGTCATTGTCCTACTAAAATAAGCCTAATTGGCTATTCAATAGATGAATATTTCAGCAATATGAACAATTTTAACCTATTAACTGGCCGTTTTTAGTGCTTTCCAAATTTGAAGCCTCATAGCGTCACAGTAAAGGCCGTTTCGCACCGGATGCGTTGCGTAAAAACGACATGAAATTTTGAATCTTTCGGATGCGAACTTGTTGTGTAACCTATATACACACCGGATGCGTTGCGTTTTTGCGAATAAATCGCCCTCATAAAATGCACTGTGAAAGAAAGGAAGTCAACATCAAACAATGATGTAATGAGACTGTGATGGTTCTAAACAAGAGAATGAAGAAACAGAGATTCTGGGTTCATCCAACTCATAAGAAAGCAGCAGCAGGGAGAGTTTCAAGGTTTGATCCAGGAGTTGAAGCTGCATCATGGCTGCTTTCGCGCATACTTCAGGATGTCAGTGGGCAGTTGTTGTTGGCAGAGTTGGGATCACATGTGAGGAGGCAGAGAATAAATTCAGAGAGCCGACTGACTCAGAACAGCGTGTAGCTGTGTGTCTGAGGTAAAATAGTACGAGTTTACTGTTCCCACATCACTGTATATTCAGTACATCGGTGCGTGTTTTGAGCTATGAACTCACATGTTGCTAAACGCAGTGCTCTGATTGGTCAGATCTGTTTGTTCGCTTGCGAAAGTCAGAAAAATCGAACTGAAAAAATAAATGTCGCAGATTCGTGCTGTGAAATGACGCGGTTGGTGTGAACGTTTGCATTAAGAACAGGCGAGTCTGAAAAATGTTTTTAACGCACGAAACATCCGCACGGAATTTACACGTCCGGTGTGTGAAGGCTTTAATGCTGCAGTTCGCCCTTACGATGCTTTTATATGACAGACTAGACCCTCAACATTGGATTTACACCTCATTTGGCCAATCATGTTATGAAATTGGTTTTCCAGAGCCAATAATAACCAGACAGCATCATGTGACTTTTCTGGACATGCCCCCAAATGTTCCCCAATCGTTCTGATTGGTTGAGTCTGACCAAAAATCCAAAACCACAGATGTATAGCCAAAAAAATTCCTGACATGTGGGTATATGGTGCTATGGGGCGTGTTTTCACATGAGTCCATAAACTCCCTGCGTATTCAGTGCGTCCTCCGTGCGTGAACCTGAGCAGGAAGTAAGAGTGTGTGCCCCGTTGTGCGTATGTAGTGGACAAGAAATTTGATTCTGTTTAGTTTTATAATTTTGTTCCGTTTACCTCGCAACATTTTATTATTGTTTTGACTGTGTTGCTGTGTAGAAATGCAGAGCTGAGGAGTAAGTGTTTTGCCTGAATTGATTGTGCACTGATCCACTGGTAATGCCTTAGGATTTCAGTAGGGGAAACCGCGCGTCCCTTTCCCTCACTCGATACAGACGAGTGAAGGCAAGAGCGGCGTGTCGACCTCTTCATTTATCTGTCACTATTCCCCTTGTTTAAGGTAATCACTGCACACGAAACTCCCTAAACTCAGTAACATGTCATCGTTGATTGTTTACTTATTGTTGTTTGTTTTGAGAGAATGTGTTAATTTTTGAATGCTTATTTTGATGAGTTCCCAGCGAACTTTATTGCTGTGTTAGCTTGTGCTACCATCTCGCCATATTGCACGGTTGTTATTCAGCTTCTGTTCACATTTGTAAGTTACTCAATACAGACGAGTGAAGGCAAGAGCGGCGTGTCGACCTCTTCATTTATCTGTCACTATTCCCCTTGTTTAAGGGCACAACACGTAAACAGTGTTTACAATACTTTTTCTCATCAACGGATTGTCAGAATGCATCAAAAACAGACTAAATGACTCACGAGAGTGGATTATTATTTATTAGAGGATTTCGTTGCTGATTCGACCGGTTTTATCGCTGCAAAATCCGGCGAACGAACAGTTGTACTCTGAAAGTGATCCATGGTATGTGTAACTTTCTATTCTCAGCTTGTCCTCGCATTATATGCCGTTTAAATGTAAATATGTATGTAATGGTGAGCATGACATGCACCATTACACAGAAAATATCACCGTACGCTGTTGTTGCGCCACTTATATTGTGTGTGTGTGTGCTTTGCATATGCAAATTTATAAGAGCAGTGTTGGGGGCAGGGAAGGTTGTTACAGGTATATGTGTAGGAACTAAACCACAGGATACCAGAGACGGAGAACACACACAACAGAGGCAAAGACCACAACACGACAAAGAACAGAAGAAAACTGGGGGCTTAAATACACATTAGGTAATCAGGGCAAGAGGAAACACCAGGGCACAGCAGGTGAAGCAAATGAAACTAATAACAGGAAGCAAAACTAAACACAAAGCACAGGGAACACAAGACGGTCAAAATAACACAGGAAATGACTAGACCAGGTACATGTAGACTTGACACAGGGAAACAAGGGACTTGAAATAAACACGCATACAAAAGAGAACTACACATAATCCGAGAAAATAACTGAAATAGCACCAAAAGAACACAAAACACTAGGCCACCGGCACAGGACCATGACAAGGATAAAGTTTACTTACTGGACAAGAAGTCAATTTGCAATGATTTTCAAATGAGAGGCGGAAAAATCATTTTGGCTCTTCTGCTTAGGCCAATGTTTTTAACCAGTGTACTTGTTTGGCAAAATGCAGGGCTGTAAAGAGGCACACAGCTTGTCTATTAAAAGTGAGAGGTATCACTTTTATTTATTTCTTTCTCTTATTATTTTTGTTGATATTTATTTTGAATTATCAGATTAGAGTTTCAAACTGAATAGGCATATTTTAATAGCTGTTTTTGTAACTTCAGGTTGATATTAAAAAGTGAATAATTTGTTCATTACATTATCTGTGAGGATTCTTTCATGTCAGAATGTAGGTACTTGGATAGACCCACTCGCGCATGCCAACAGTGTGTTATGACACCGTAGCAAGAATTAGCGATTCGTGTTGACTGCGCTAAACGCTAAAAAAACGGGACACCGCAGCTCCCGGTGTCCGGATATGACATCATTTTAATTGTCCGCCGTCGGGGGTCTCCCCCAAAGTTTGTCCGGTTCAGATCCAGTTTCTCTAAAAAAAAGTTATAGTTTTACAAAAAAGGTGAATTTCGACCCAATATCTTGCACCCTCACACCCCTCATACCACCAAGAAAACCTTCTATATTGATTATCTGGTCCCTTAACCACAAAACTATGAAGTTTGAAACGATAATTCGACCGCGCCGGCACTTTACTAGACACCGCCTTTGTCGAGTGACATTTGCGAGGTACCAGGAATTGCCAAAAAAACAAGTTTTATTATTTTTGATCAATGCATTTTTCAATGCATTTTTTATCCCAAATATACAAGTTGTAATGGATCAAATTAATAAAAAATCTAAATACAATTTCTAATAAATATATTAAAATATATAAATAATAAATATATTAAAGATATATTAAATATAAATAATGTAATTTGAATATGATAAATATTATACAAATATGATAAATAATTCAATTTTCATTTTCTTTCCAGGAACATGATGAAGACAAAGGTGGATTTTCATGTTCTTATTGATAATTATGGGAATCAAGTTTTGACTTGTATTAGGAGGAGATTTTACAAGTAATTGCTGGCTAATATGAGTCCATCTGTCATGGCCGGGGAGGAAACGGGCAAGGAAGGGCAAAAACGCAGGACTCCAGGGGTAACTTAAAAGGGCGTTTATTCCACTGGGGAAACACAAAAATACAAAAACCTTGGAAGGGAGGCACAGGGAGACGAAGGGCAGGCGCAGGGAACACGGGAACACAGGAACACAGGAACACACGGACACACAACGTCAACGACGCGACAGAGAACAAATGAAAACTGAGGGTTTAAATACACAATGGGTAATCAGGGCAAGAGGAAACAGCAGGGAACAACAGGTGAGGCAAATGAAACTAATTACACAGGGGAAGCAAAGCTAAACACAAAGCACAAGGAAATCACATAGGCAAAATAAAACAGGAAGTGATAAACCAAGGAACACGCAGACAAGTCACAACACTGGGAACATGACAAACATACAGGGAGGACAAACTCAGGAAATAAACTATTAACACAAAACGCTGGGCCAACGGCCCAGGACATGACAGTACCCCCCCCTCAAAGGCCGGCTCCCGACGGCCACAACCAGACAAGGGCGGGAGGCGGGGGGCCAGGAGGGAGGGCCCGAAACAAAAACAAAGACAGGGAGCAAAACAGAAATCACAGGGCGTGAACAAAACAAATCAAACCCGTACAGGAAGAAAACAAAAACACAGGACCAGAACAAAAGGCGACGGCACAAGGCCGGAGACAGTCCAAAACAGGGGGTCGAAACAAGGAACAGTCCAGGAGCTATGACAAAACAAAAAACAGCAGGGGAAAAAACAGTCCACAGTTCAGGGGAGTCAGTGGGAAATCCAAAAACAAAAAACACACAGTTCAGGAGGCCGCAGAGGCCAAGGGGCCACAAAGCAAAATCCCAACGAGGGAGGCCGACCGCGCTCCCAGCGGCGGCGGCGACGAGGACGAGAAGGAATCACTGGAGGCCGACCGCGCTCCCAGCGGCGGCGGCGACGAGGACGAGAAGGAATCACTGGAGGCCGACCGCGCTCCCAGCGGCGGCGGCGACGAGGACGAGAAGGAATCACTGGAGGCCGACCGCGCTCCCAGCGGCGGCGGCGACGAGGACGAGGGGGAATCACTGGAGGCCGACCGCGCTCCCAGCGGCGGCGGCGACGAGGACGAGGGGGAGTCACTGGAGGCCGACCGCGCTCCCAGCGGCGGCGGCGACGAGGACGAGGGGGAGTCACTGGAGGCCGACCGCGCTCCCAGCGGCGGCGGCGGAGACGAGGAGAAGACACTGGAGGCCGACCGCGCTCCCCGCGGCGGCGGCGACGGGGAGCAGGCACCCGAGGCCGACCGCGCGCCCAGCGGCGGCGGCGGAGACGAGGAGAAGACACTGGAGGCCGACCGCGCTCCCAGCGGCGGCGGCGATGACGAGGAGAAGACACTGGAGGCCGACCGCGCTCCCAGCGGCGGCGGCGGAGACGAGGAGAAGACACTGGAGGCCGACCGCGCCCCCAGCGGCGGCGGCGGCGACGACGAAGACACACCAGAGCCGCAACATGCCCGGACTCCCCTGAGCCCAGGGCGGTCAAGGACACAGGAAACTCGGAAGGTCCGAACCGAGCGGGACCCCCTGGCGGCTCGGACTGAGCGGAACACTCCGAAGACTCCGGCGGCTCGGACTGAGCGGAACACTCCGAAGACTCCGGCGGCTCGGACTGAGCGGAACACTCCGAAGACTCCGGCGGCTCGGACTGAGCGGGACCCCCTGGCGGCTCGGACTGAGCGGGACCCCCTGGCGGCTCGGACTGAGCGGGACCCCCTGGCGGCTCGGACTGAGCGGGACACTCCGAAGACTCCGGAGGCTCGGACTGAGCGGGACCCCCTGGCGGCTCGGACTGAGCGGAACACTCCGAAGACTCGGACTGAGCGGGACCCCCTGGCGGCTCGGACTGAGCGGGACCCCCTGGCGGCTCGGACTGAGCGGAACACTCTGAGGACTCTGGCGGCTCGGACTGAGCAGGACTCTCCGGCGCGGAGCGCTCGAACTGAGCGGAGACCCCCATCGGCTCGGACTGAGCGGGACCCTCTGGCGCGGAGTGCTCGGACTGAGCGGGACCCCCTGGCTCGGACTGAGCGGAGACCCCCATCGGCTCGGACTGAGCGGAACCCTCTGGCGCGGAGCGCTCGGACTGAGCGGAGACCCCCATCGGCTCGGACTGAGCGGAGACCCCCATCGGCTCGGACTGAGCGGGACCCCCTGGCTCGGACTGAGCGGAGACCCCCATCGGCTCGGACTGAGCGGAACTCCCTGGCTGCATTGCAGGGCACGCAGCCGTCTCCTCCGACGACTGGGGCTGCTTTGCAGATAGATCGGGTGAGTCAGATGGTGAGGATGAGGGTGACAGGAGAGCTGACTGAGGGCGAGCTAGTGCTACACTAGCGAACTGCGTGGAAGCAGACTGAGACTGGGAGGTGGCTGGAGCTACAGCAGACTGAGGACGAGGGAGAGCGGCTGGCTGAGAGCTAGGGAAATCAGGCTGCGTGGAAACTGACCGAGAGCTAGGGAAATCAGGCTGCGTGGAAGCTGACCGAGAGCTAGGGAAATCAGGCTGCGTGGAAGCTGACCGAGAGCTAGGGAAATCAGGCTGCGTGGAAACTGACCGAGAGCTAGGGAAATCAGGCTGCGTGGAAACTGACCGAGAGCTAGGGAAATCAGGCTGCGTGGAAACTGACCGAGAGCTAGGGAAATCAGGCTGCGTGGAAACTGACCGAGAGCTAGGGAAATCAGGCTGCGTGGAAACTGACCGAGAGCTAGGGAGATCTGGCTGCGTGGAAACAGACCGAGAGCTAGGGAGATCTGGCTGCGTGGAAACAGACCGAGAGCTAGCTAACACTGGGGCCTGAGAGGGAGCTGACACAACTGGAGCTACAGAAGGAGCAGGAGCTGAGGGAACTGGGACCAAAACCGAAGGAACTAAGACAGGGGCTGAGGGAACTGACTGAGAGGGCACTGAAACAGCTGACACTGGGGACCGAGGAAGAGTTACTGGAGCTAGAGCTGACTGAGGGCGAGGGAGAGCGACTGGAGCTAGAGCTGACTGAGGGCGAGGGAGAGCTGCTGGCTGCGTGGGAGCAGACTGAGGGAGAGCCGACTGCGTGGAGACTGACTGAGAGCTAGAGAGAGCTGACTGCGTGGAGACAGACTGAAGAGGCACTGTGGACGACACTGAAAACTGCTGTGAAGGCTTGGACCTGGCTGCCCCCACCCGCGGAACAGGAGCGGGCGCAGAGGTCAGCCCGTCCGTGGCTGCCTCCCCCCGCGGAACAGGAACGGGCGCAGAGGTCAGCCCGTCCGTGGCTGCCTCCCCCCGCGAA
The DNA here is from genome assembly GCF_007364275.1 of Archocentrus centrarchus. Classification (NCBI taxonomy): domain Eukaryota; kingdom Metazoa; phylum Chordata; class Actinopteri; order Cichliformes; family Cichlidae; genus Archocentrus; species Archocentrus centrarchus. The sequence goes on from NC_044347.1 coordinate 8,121,817, forward strand.
ACAGGTACGGGCGCAGAGGACAGCCCGTCCGTGGCTGCCTCCCCCCGCGAAACAGGTACGGGCGCAGAGGACAGCCCGTCCGTGGCTGCCTCCCCCCGCGAAACAGGTACGGGCGCAGAGGACAGCCCGTCCGTGGCTGCCTCCCCCCGCGAAACAGGTACGGGCGCAGAGGACAGCCCGTCCGTGGCTGCCTCCCCCCGCGAAACAGGTACGGGCGCAGAGGACAGCCCGTCCGTGGCTGCCTCCCCCCGCGAAACAGGTACGGGCGCAGAGGACAGCCCGTCCGTGGCTGCCCCCACCCGCGGAACAGGAACGGGTGCAGAGGTCAGCCCGTCCGTGGCTGCCCCCACCCGCGGAACAGGAACGGGTGCAGAGGACAGCCCGTCCGTGGCTGCCCCCACCCGCGGAACAGGAACGGGTGCAGAGAGCTTCACAGAGGCTGGCGGAACCTGGGGCTCCTGGAGACGAGCTGGCATCACAGCAGACAGGGGCGAGCGCGACCGGGGGGGAGCGTGACGATACCGGGTGCGCTGCTTCCTCCGCTTTCTGTTGGAGTGGGAGGCACGATTCTCTACATCCAGAATGTCCACTAGCAGAGGAGAATCAATGATTTCTACATCTTGCGGCAGCCAACAGAGGTCGGGCTGCGCGACGGTGGAGTGGGAAAAAGTCTCAGCACTTGCCGCAATAATATCGAGCCCGGTGGTACTCACGGAGGTGGTGGCCTGTGCGTGAAGCGGTGACAATGTCCGCGGCGTTATACCGCTCGGGTCTTGGGGAGAGGTGAGTGGAATGGAAGATGGCAGGGCCTGAGAGCAAGGCAGCGCCAGTGGCGATGAGGGGCCATGGAGAGGAGGAGACGAGGATAAGCCGTCTGGCTGCAGGAGAGGTGCATTAGCGATGGCTTGAAGAAAAAAATTTGAGTCCCTGCCCTGGACTGGGCGGCCAATATTGTGCAGTTCATATTGTAGGTTCTTTCGGAGCATGATTATTGAATGGGCAAGTGAAGCGGTGTCAGGATGGGTGAGGAGCCAGGTGGAGGACGAAATAAGTCCACAACAGAAAGCTAATTGTATTAACCGGTGGTGACTGGTGGGGGCCTGAACAATTCTCTCGGAGAAATCCTTGAGCTCCTGGATCTTCTCTTCTTGCTCAGAGAGGGTCCTTATATCTGCGGGGTCCATAGTTTGGTCGCGTCGTTCTGTCATGGCCGGGGAGGAAACGGGCAAGGAAGGGCAAAAACGCAGGACTCCAGGGGTAACTTAAAAGGGCGTTTATTCCACTGGGGAAACACAAAAATACAAAAACCTTGGAAGGGAGGCACAGGGAGACGAAGGGCAGGCGCAGGGAACACGGGAACACAGGAACACAGGAACACACGGACACACAACGTCAACGACGCGACAGAGAACAAATGAAAACTGAGGGTTTAAATACACAATGGGTAATCAGGGCAAGAGGAAACAGCAGGGAACAACAGGTGAGGCAAATGAAACTAATTACACAGGGGAAGCAAAGCTAAACACAAAGCACAAGGAAATCACATAGGCAAAATAAAACAGGAAGTGATAAACCAAGGAACACGCAGACAAGTCACAACACTGGGAACATGACAAACATACCGGGAGGACAAACTCAGGAAATAAACTATTAACACAAAACGCTGGGCCAACGGCCCAGGACATGACACCATCAGCCTTTTTCATTTGCAGATTCATAATCTTTGTCAAATTCCCTTCATTTTGATATACTACTTCCTATATTTCGGATATGATCAAAATTTCACAGTCATGACCGCGTCACCTTGAAAGTTAAAGGTCCAGGTAAAGTGCTAATACCAGGGTCATAATGTAAATGCAATCTTAAATGTGTTAGGTACCTGTGCAATTGCTAAGAAAGTGATTGAAAGTCTATTTGAAGATGTACTACGTTTTATTTCAAAATTGTAGAATAAAATCACAGATTTTTTCATTGTTTTACCATTAAAATGTATTAACGATTTTCCCCCAATTTCCTGGATTAAATTCCCTCTAGAATGTGAACCCCTGGTCCGATTTCTAAAAACCAAAGTGTTCTGTAATCTGTGGGAAGAGTTCTATCAATTTAGCTTAGAACTGAAATTAAACTGACAACTTTAAAAATGTATCCAAGTACCTACTGAATGTTGTTCAATTAAAGAACCAGTTCTGTTGCCAGTCAATGCATTTTTGACCAATAAAACATATCAAACTTTGCACTTATGTGCATTAATAAATTATTTTTGTGCTACTGAAATATTTAGCTTGCTAGTATATGAAGGAGTGTGAGGGCCACATTGAGAAAAAAAAATCATCATTTTGTGCATTTTGAGAATAAAGTCAAAATCGTCGAAGTCGACATTTCAAGTCAAATAACAGCCACAGCTGCTATACTCTCTACAAAATGCCTTGGGTAGAAACAACTTGATCAGCTGTGTTATTGTGTCTTGTGGTTCTACATGTCCCCTCTGTACTGTACGAAGGTGCAGCCATCCTTGCATCTAACCATTGCCAGTTTCTGTGGTTTTTCCTTCTGAGCAAATGCAGCTTTCTGCACTCTCTTTTTAACGTCCTCATACTTATCACTACATCCTGTTTATGTACTGAAAGAGAAATCATTTCCTTGTTACTAAAACCGATTCTAAAGTATAGTTTCACTAACTCATAATACAAGACATTCTGGAGGGTATAACAGATGTGTCATGGCAGTTGTTTGACTTGAAGTGACTGTAATCTGCACATTTTGACTTTTTTCTCAAAATTTTGAATTTATTCTCAAAATGCTCAAATTTCTCAACTTCTCAAATTTATTTTCTCAATGTGGCCCTAATACTCCTTTGTACTAGTACCAGTGCGGCCAGCTGAAGCCCTAGCAGAAGAAAGCTTCCTCCCTGTAACCTCCATTAAACCTTTAATGGGAAACAGGTGGAGGTCCTTCATCAACCACCTGATCAGTAAGTGAAGAAAAGAGAACTTTGTAGCTGCTCCATCCACCCTGTTTGTTTCACACAGGGAAAAACAGCAGTACAGAAGTTAAAATATGCAGATGAACTGTTAATGTGAAAAAAGTATTTCTTATCCAGTTACTCGGGTAATTGATGGTATAATTGATTGAATATTCGATTACTAAATTAAGCGATAGTTGCAGCCCTACTGAAATTTGCAACATACCATAAGCCAATGCATCACCTTCTCACATAAGAGCAGCAAGATTCAGGTGATAGAGCGATTGTTGTAAGTAAAGTTTATTTATTTAGTGCTTTACACAGACAAAAAGTCACAAAGCACTGTACAATAATTAAAACACAATATCAAAAACCCCAGATAAAACACCATGTTAAAAAGATATTAACATTACCATATTAAAAGAAAAAGAATAAAAATAAAGTCAACAGGAAGCCTGGTTAAACAGAAAGGTTTTAAACTGTTTTTTTTAACACTCCACAGCGTCAGCTAAATGTAGCTGGAGTGGTAAACAGTTCCAGGCTTTGGTGCCACAGCCTGAAAAGCTCTGCCCCTCCCTGGTTCTTAGTCTTGTACATGGGACAACTAAAAGATTTTGATTTTACTGTGTGTGAGACTGTTGACGTATGTAAAATGTATCCAGGCATTTGAAATCAATTGTTTTTTGTTTTTTTAAAAAAGATTGGATTTGTATTGGTATCGGCAGATAAAATATCGGTATCGGTATCGGACCTAAAAAAGTGGTATCGTGCCATCCCTAATATATGTGTAAATTTTTCCAAGAAACATTTGAAAAAGAGAAAAGTAAAAGATCAAATAGCATTTTTTTATGCTTTCCTCCGAGTATTTATGGATCTGTCAGGTTTCCGATATGTGTCCCCCCCAATAGTAAACTCCTTCCTACGCCCTTGGTTACAGGTCTCGATAAGGCTTTCACAGGGGTCTTTATTATGTTTATTACAGCAGGATGAGGAGGACAATGGCTCAGAGCTTTTTTTGAGCAGTAAGTGTCTAAAGTTTTACAAAAAGCTTTATGCTTTGTGGTGGGCTTTGTATAAGTTTTGTTTGTGGGGGTGGGGGTATTTGTTTGGGAGGGGGTTGTAAGTTGTGTATCAGAGAAGGACTTATTAGGAGGATTTTTTTTATATGCATATGTAGTGTTTACATTTACTGTAACTTTTGATCAATATACAATTTTTTTATTTTGGGTGTGTGAAGGAATCACTGAAAATAGACTGGGGGTTTTTGTGAATGAAGGCCTAACATTTTCCTTCTTTTACAAATTAGGGCAACCTCTGATTTATGTCTATAATTATAATTAATTTGTACTATCAGTAATTTTCTGTATAGCAGAGGATTCCTCGGGGTAGTATCTTTGATTAGAGCCCTCATTGGTGACTGTATGTTGAAGCATTGAGGAGTTACAGCCATTTGAAGTTTGTATAACAAAGGCTGCTCACATGTGGCACTCAGAGTCTCCAAATGGCACATGTGAGACCACGCCTGAGATCAACACACAAAAACTTTTACAAAACAGTAGGTTTTTGAGCTATCTTGATAAAATTTGAAATACACGTTAAAAAGACTTCATTCTACAGTTTCATTATATTTTCCAGTCCACAGCTTCTACACTTAGTGTGTAGTTACATGAAAACAAACAGGAAAAATCTAGGCGGGGTAAAAATTGTCTAATTTTTCTGGGTTCAAAACTTAATAGCTACATACTCATTACAGTTACAGCATTTTTGATTGCAAAAATGAAAAATATAGCTTGTCTTCTTCACAAAGAGACCAAGCTCTTGCATGAGTTCAGGAACAGCAGCTGATTTAATTTGGGTATGCTTTTTCAGGTGTTTTGGTGATTTTGGAGCAGCCAGTTAAGGAGTTAAACCATTAAATCATAACTAACAGATTTTTAAAACAATATAACTTATATAAACTCTCTTATAGGGAGTATAAGTATACATAGCTTATCATACACAACTGAAAGCATTTACTAGATCCTTGTTGAACTGTTTTAGAAAGCATGAACAAATATATGGTTACATACAACAAAACAGCTCACACTCTAGACTCAAATTCACTGTGTAAACAATGAAATACATCCACTTTTAAGGTAAATAGCAATACACACCTAGTTTTGGCATCTTCAATTAATTAAAGACACACACACATGATCAACGCAGCACTTCAGCGATACACCCCGCTGACCGACGTGTTAACACCAGAGCCAGCTACATTAGCTTAGCTAAAAACTCGTGCAACGTTCACTCACCAAGACGATCGGAAAGCAGTTAAACTTGATCAAGCTTGTTGCTCGTTGCGTCGGTCACTCTTAACATTTTCAGAGAATAGAAAAAAGCTTGTTTTTTCCGTTGTCCCTTTTTGGAAGCTTGGCTCTCGTGTTGCCCGGATCGCTGCTCTGGCTGACCATGCCCGCTAGGAGGGGGCAGGATACACTTCCTCCCACCAATAGGATTACAGTAATGGTGTGTAACTAGGAAGATGAAATCTTTTCAAAATAAACTTGAACAACACAAAACTTAACCCAGTGTTGCCAACTTAGCACTTTGTCTCTAGATTTAGCGGCTATTCAGACACTCCTAGTGACTTTTTTTTCCAAAAAGCGACTAGCGACAAATTTAGCGAGTTTTCCCGGTGACGTCAGCGACTTTTGGAAAGTCTTTTGTCAACCTAAAATCCTCCGCTACCGCCGTGTTTTGTGTACATACAGCCTTCGTACTGCATCGTTCAGACGCTTTGGCATCGCCCAGACCGCCAAGAGTACCTGGCTGTTGGTATGTACCGTAAGTCACGTGACCTCAATAGTGGAAGTGGGTCCTCTTTATGCAGCCGGTGTGTACGACGCCACATTGAGCAGGTGAGCCCGTTGCTGTGATATGTCTATGGATTTACTGAGCTGGCTGAAATCCTGCTGACTGAAGAATGGAAGTTTGTTCACTCGGTCTGCTTACATGTTTTGTTATCTTACACAGGAGGAAGGACTTTGACGAAGTCTACTTCACTGCAGACTGGCTTTTTAAAGAATAAGTCAGCCATTTGCTATTTTTGCTCTGAATCTTTTCTGTATACATTTGAATGTTATTTTGGTCGAGATGTTATTTTGGTCCATATTCCCCAGCCCTAGTAGTTCTAAACATATTTAGGGTGTTTTTTTTCTTCACTTTTTGTCTTTCCAAAGATGTTATTCCTCTCTCCTACAGCCTCGATTGGAACTACATGCAAATAACCAATTATGCAAATTAGGTGACGACGTCACCTAGCGACTTTTAGGACAGGCAATAGCTACTTTCCATACTTAGGAGTTGGCAACAGTGACTTAACCAAATAACTTAAGTTTGTTTTTATTTCTGGGTGTGATATATAAACATTAAATAAAACAAATTAGGAAAATGTGATGCTTTTTTCCTACTGGATACATGTGCACAGTAACATGTGAGGTATGTGGTCCCAGTTCATCTCTTGTCTTTGCTTTAAGAACAGGTCCATGTGTTGTGGAAATGTAACAGACAATTTTGGCAATTTTTCCAGAGGCACCTTCAGAATAAGTGCATGTAAAATGAATGCAGGGATTTAATGCATGAACTGAATATAACCAAGTATCTGTCTTTAGACACAGACACGTTTAAAAGATTAACAGTTGAAGAAAATAAACTTTGAATAATAATAAATAAATGTGGAATTTTATGTTGTTAAAAAAATATTAAGCAACAGGTTTACAAAAACCCTCAGCCTGTTCTGAAAACCTACTTTGATGAATATGTTTAAGTGACTAGAAAATGTGGGCTGTTAGGAGTTTCTTTCCCACAGTGCAAGGTTTTTCAATAAAGTATTAAAATGAATCCTACAAATCATGATAACTATTTGCTGTGATGATTTTTGCTCTAATCAAACAGCCTCACTGGAACACGACAACCACAGAACAGGACTATAGAGACATTTCCTTCAAGTGTATGAGTCCAAATGTTGGACTGTTCCTTTATCAGTGTCTAACAGTGTGTGTCTGAGAGTGATGTAATGTCCATGTGTGCATGCTGAAAGAGACTGTGCTGCTCTGACCCCCCTCCTCCTTTCAGGGTGGAGCCTGCTGGAGTCCGATGGCTGATCCCAGGTCTGAGGAAGTGTAAGTGTGTTTTTAATGTGATTGATGAAAACAAAGCAGCACACATTCAACCATCTTCAAACTGTCACATCACTCATTCACATCTCTGATGTCAGGAGTCATCATCAAAGTGTCAATCAATGAACAGATGATGGATCAATAACTGCAGCTGGATTGTGTTTGTTCTCTCCATCAGATTCCTGTCAACTCACAATCGACACAAACACAGTGAACACAAAACTACAACTGTCTGACAACAACAGGAAGGTGACACGTGTGGAGGAGGTTCAGTCATATCCTGATCATCCAGACAGATTTGATCATTGGCCTCAGCTGCTGTGTAGAGATGGTCTGACTGGTCGCTGTTACTGGGAGGTCGAGTGGAGCGGAGAGGTTCACATATCAGTGAGTTACAGAAGAATCAGCAGGAAAGGAGACAGCTATGACCGTGTGTTTGGAGGGAATGATCAGTCCTGGACTCTGTTCTGCTCTGAGTTTAAATGTTACTCTGTTTGTCATAACAACAAAGAAACATTTCGGCACTCCACCTCCTCTGTCTGTAACAGAGCAGCAGTGTATGTGGACTGTCCTGCTGGCACTCTGTCCTTCTACAAAGTCTCCTCTGACACTCTGATCCACCTCCACACCTTCAACACCACATTCACTGAACCTCTTTATCCTGGATTTACAGTCTGGTTTCCTGGTTCCTCAGTGTCTCTGAGCTGAGTTTAGTGTAAAGAGTGTCCTCCTGTCAGAGAAACTGACTGTTGAACAGATAGTTCAGTCTGTACATGTCTGTCTCTTTCACTCACAAACACATTTTCAGATTCATGGTGTCAAGTGAGTTGAGATCTTGACTACCCAATAGCCTAAACCTGGTACTGAGTGGACAATCATAATTCAAAATTATAGAATTGTTAGAGAATGAATTATATGATTTAAAATCAAATGATGAGTGTATGTGTAACACAGAAATTATTTATATGCAATGTATTAGGGAAATTGTAAAATCACTGAGCTAAGGGTAAAATGAGGAACTTGAAACTGTTGCTTAGAGACGAGCAAGAGCAAAGTTAAAAACAGGTTGAAAATAACCCAGAATGGAAAAGTACCTAAAAGACCCATATGTTAATAGAAATGAAGTAATGATTAAGTTTAACACCCCAATTGGATAGAGGAGATGGTGTGATGGTCTGTCATGATGATGTATGGAAGCTAGGATGTGCCTTAGATTTAGAATATAAAAGTTGAAGTGCAGAAGCATTAAATGAGAATTTCAGGAGTTTCTTCCTTCGCTGTTGGATTTCTATCTTTTGGACTTTGTACTGAATCAGAGAAGATTTCTGGATTACAAAGCGAGGATTATAAAAAGGACAGTTGACAGAAGGACAGAAACATCTTCCTTTTGGACTATACTCCCTTTTTCCCCATTTCACGGAGGCAGCTTTCAACGGACTGGAATTGGGTGCGGTCGCTTCTGCAGAGCAGCTCACTCGAAACCTTCCCTTCCCAAAAAGGATTTTTAAACAAAATTGGACATTTCCAAATCCCCCTTCTTCAGCGACCCAGCTCATAAGTAATTCTTTTTTTATTTAAATTTAATTATTTTGAGATCTGATTGATTTGAATTGATTCTGAGTTCTGAATTTTGAGTTAATTGTTGAATTCTGAGGATTAATTGAAATTGATTTTGAGCTATTGTAAATTGCTTGAGCTGAACCTGCATAATAAAATTTGACTCTAAATAGTCAGAAGAGTTCTTTTTATAATTTCTCCCCTTCATGGTACACAAGTCTCATGACAGTAAAACTCTAGGCAACTTAGATGTTAGATTCAACTCATTGTGTGTACAAGGGTACACGGTGAAATGATGGTTCCAGATCACTCATCCAGAGACGAGCATCTGCGGTCATGCAGCAAGAGACCGGCGCTACCGTTAGGCAATGGGGTTTAAGTGTCTTGCCCAAGGACACAACGCAGCACAGAGACAAGGGCTCGAACCTGCAACCTTCCGGCTGCAAGGCGAGTGCCTACCCACTGTACCACTGCCACTTAGCTTTAACATGTAGCTCTGTTTTGGTCACACTCGTCTTGAGTCCACTTAAATTAAAATATGTCCCTAGGGCTTTCTGCCTAGCCTTTGAATGTTAACCTGGCACATAACAAGTGCACGGATCCATTAGGGGTAAGCCACCACAACTGACGGGACTGAATTTTGGGCCCAACTGCAGGAAGCCTCCCTGACTGGCAGCACCGAAGGCGCAGAGGAAGCGGGGCAGGATTAACAGTGGTCAGAAGCCAGGCGAGTTACCCCGCCACAGCTTTAAGTAGTGTTACACTGAATCAGTTGGGGTAATACTTCGCTGATGTGTAGCCAGGACCCTGTTTAAACAGAGAAGCTGTCACAACTGAACCTGTGGGATCTAACAATGGATTCAATCAGTTGATGTTTGAAACTGCAAATAAATTTCTCTATGAAGAAGATTATGTGTTAAAAATATGATTAACGTTCACTGAAGCTCCAAGAAAGCATCACGTTCAAGGAGTTTGACTCTAAGTTGATGGTTTGTCGCTCTCTGCTGGTGAAAAGATGAACTACAGTCTGTCGTTGATGACCATCTCATTAAAAATATAAATTATGATTTCATTTACTTCCTATTATAAAGAACTGATTTAATGGATAGCACTGATGTAAATAGTCACACACTCACTGCACAAAAAGAGGCATATTCGTTTCCGTATACTGACGCGGACGCCGCTAGTAAACGTCAGCATATGGGGCAGCGCATTTTCGTCCGCCTGAGACGGATATGGTCGTTTACGTACCAGCAGAATCATGGGGGGGTAAAGGTACGGGGGAGCAGGCAGGTGTTAACGACTCTACTTTACATATGAATAGCAGCACTGCAAGCTGAATCAGCGGGAACAGACCAACGTGGCTTCTCAGTCATTGGATGAAAATGACATCACAATTAATTACTCACATGTGATTGGTTGGTAGATCTGTTCCCCATTGGCCACTAATAAAAATTATTTTTAATTATTATTTCTGTGATATACCTTGTATGTTATGTTGTACTCATGTCATGCTAATAACCTCAACTAAAGGGAATTCAATTAAGAGAAACAAATTGTGAGGCACAAGTTTGAATTTCTTTTTTTTTTATTTATAAAGCAATATGCACATAAACACACACACACACACACACACATGATTTTATATATATATATATATATATATATATATATATATATATATATATATATATATATATATATATATATATATATATATATATGTAAATAAAGAAAACAAAAACATTATGACATATAATGCTTTGCTACTTCTGGGCCATGTGGTGGTGGCTTTCTCTCAGAGCATGGTCCAGCATACAAACACTTATGGTGCACGGCGTTGTATTTAGGGTGAGCTTCTAGTCTGTCTTGCAGTTTGGCTCAGAGATCACTGAGCTCCTGGCTGGGGAAGCTTGGGGGTCTTAATCCAGCCCGACACGCCCTCTGAGACGCCATCCTCCTCATCCAACATGAGGTCAGTGGTGACACCGCCCCAGAAGGACTCTCGTCCTCGCCTCCAGCAGCTGTTGACACAGAGCACACATTAAGTCATTATGAAACGATATGAAATATTGTGAAAAATCAGGAAACTACACTGAAAGTTTGAGTCTCTTGACTTTGAATGCACACATAGCAGATAAGACCCTGAATGCAAAAAAACTATAAACATTCAATGTTAATTATTTTCACCTGCACTGCATCACCTTTTTAATAAAAAGGTGATGCAGTGCAGTGGTGGGCTGTAAGGGCCTGCAAGGCCTTCTCTGCTGGCCTAAAAAATATCTGAATCACAGACTGGTGTTAATTATATCTTGTCCATCAATACTTAAATTATTCGAAATGGTTTGTACGGTTTCTTTCACAGCTTTTCCTGTGGTCGCGCTGTTTCCAGACGTGTATTTTCATATTAAAGCATTTACCCAATCACATTTCAGCCATCATTTGTTGCCAGGGTCAAAGAAATCTGCCTGGAGGCCTTCACAATCAGTTCTGCGGGCCCTGTAGCACAAAATAAGTGTCGATCAAACAGTTTGATCAACCAATCAGATTATGAGTTGGCAACACCGAGGCCCTCTAGCAGGCGTACGGTAACGTCAGCATATTCATACACTTTGATTGGATAGTCAGTGTACTAGCCAGAGCTAGCAAACTGCATCTGTAGTGAGCTGCACAAGCAAAAATATGGTTGTGTGGATTTTATAGCTGTTTTGTCAACCCACAATGGCTGAAGGAGGAGAAGAAATGGATTTGGTTGCAGATTTATTGTCAAAGCCAAGACGGACTTTTCAAGAAAAGCTGGACATCATTAAGAAAGGTCGGGCAACTCCGAAGCTAGCAAGCCTGTCACAACCGAGAAAAGGATGTGTCCACCACTTTCAGTCCACTAATTACGAGCGGTACCACTGGCTCACAGGCCCAGAGGAACACTGCAAATTGTATTGCTGGGAGTGCGTGTTGTTTGCCACTGATCGACATGGTGTTTGGAGCCACACTGGGTTTGTAAATTTGACTTGCCTAACCGAGGCAGCAACGAGACACCAAAGCACTGCCGGACACTTACAAGCAAAACATTCGGGGACACCAGAGCTGATCACCTGAGCGAGCAAGTGCGCAGGGAAGCGGAGCTCCACGACGTAAAGGTGAAGAATAATAGGGAAATCTTAAAGAGACTGTTAGATTGGCTTTTTTTGGGGGGGGGGGGGGGGGGGGGGGGGGGGGGGGCAAGCAGGAACTTTCATTTCGGGGACACGATGACTAAAATGTTTCTATTTTAATAATAATAATTTTATGAGGTTATCAATACATTTTTATGTGTGTCGCAGCTGTAGCGGCAGTAAAAGGAAACTTGTGCACCTTGGGTTTGTTTCTTCGGTAAATGCTTTTATTCTGGCTACATGAGCTCTCAATCTGCGATGCAACTGCTCTTTCTACTGCATTTCTGCATAAAAAGATGTTTTTATTGCCATAAAATAGTTATTGAGGGTGGAGTGATTCAGGCGGATCACTACTGAAGGCCTAGGTGTGAAATGCACGGCCGCCACTGCTTTTTATATACATTTTGGGTTGTTCAGAAGAAGCCAGATTTTATATAAAGTTAAAAAAATCAATAAGTAATATTTTCCAAAAATAAAACTGCATTTACAAGCCAACTACACAAATACAGCAGACCAACAATACAATCCAATATGTCTTACCGGCTTCCTTCTTGCACGACACCGGGCAGGATTTTTAATGGCTGCCACCTTTTCCTGAACGTGAGGCTGACTGTAGCGGAAGCTGCGGCGAACCGTCTGTAGGTTTAACAAGAAGCTGAAAAACATTTTTGTACATTGTAAATAAAGAGTGTAAACACAGTGCATACATAAACATATTCAGGCAAAAAAAAAAAAAACACACACACAAACATACAACACCAATAGATACTTACACACAATTATATCACGGTCCACGCATTAGAAACACTCACACTCGCGTTGTGAGGTGAACACAGTCTGTGGAAAATAAAGGTGAAAATAAATAAGAGTAAAAACATTTTAAGTTCTTCTCTCCTCCACACATTGAATACTGAGTGCTTTGTTTCTGATTCTTACCTCTGCAGAGATCATACCGGCTTTTATTGGATTCAGAGTTGTGCAGGAACTGCTTCCTATAAGATGAAATAAAAATAAGAAACTAAATCACAATACGTCTGTCAGCTTACTGTGACCATTCCTCCACTTTTAGTATTTTTGTTTTAGAAACGACCAAGTCTTACCGCAGTTTTCGGATCGTGCTGCCATCTTTTCCTCTTGAGTCCTTCTGTAGGTGAGGCTTTGTTAGAGCATCGAGTCTCTACACAATAGACGCCATCTTGTCTTTCAGTTGCGCTAGTAGAAACTTGAATAACTGAGGAGATAACCCACTCATTGCAGCCAGCAGTGTCTTCTCGTCTGCAGCGGGGCTGGTTGAAGCTGGCCGGTAGAGAGGCCCGCTTTCACCGGGAGCTTCTGGGGTGTTGAAAATATAGACGACGTCCTCCATTGTCGTACCGGGAAAGCAGCGTAGACAAAGAACGCCATTCAGTTTGAACGGAAGAGAACGACCGCGCTGATTTCCTTTGGTCTTGCGAGACCTTCAGCGTGATCCCACACGTGATCTGTATTGTCCAATCACAGGCGAGGAAGCTGCCACATGGAATTCAATTCATTTCATTTCAAGTCAATTCAATTTTATTTATATAGCAGCAAATCACAACAAACAGTCGCCTCAAGGCGCTTTGTATTGTGGGTAAAGACCCTACAATAATACAGAGAAAACCCAACAGTCAAAACGACCCCCTATGAGCTGGAAGACACACATCCACTGTCTGTTTAAACAGGACAACTGAGAAGGTGACTGTTACATTAAAATTTTTACTTTTTTTTTTTTTTACATTTTACTCATGAAGGTTTTGCTGTTATCTCTTATGTAGATCCATGTATAGCAAAATGAAAGTTTATATGTTTTATATGTTTATATGTTTTCTTATTACATCTGCCTTGGTAGTCTTTAATGTCATTAAAGCATGTGAACATTCACTGAACGTTTATGGCAGCGTTCATGGGATGTTGTCTGAATGTTCAATGCTAGCTGGGAAGCCACTGCACAGAAGAGGATGATGGTGTGACAGACTTTTTGTTACAGTGAATTAGACTGAAAACTGAGTTTGCTTTTCAATGAAAATAATGCTTGTGGTGTCACCAAAATCAAGTTATAGCCTTTGTTTATCTCCCTCAGTCACTAAAGTTCAGGGTTCACAAAAAATCCATGACAAAGGCTCACAGACAGAAGCTCACAGACAGAAGCTCACAGCCTTATTGGAAAAAGGGACAAATACTGAAAACTTCCAAAAGTATATTTCCAACTAGATAATACTAATTTATAAAATAGAATGATTTCTTGTGAATTTAGTCTTGTTTGAATGTTTCGCTGTATAATTTATGTGTAGTCACATTGTAATGGAAAAAGGCTTAAAAGATGATCATGTAAATTTGATTACATATATCTCAAAATAAAAATATGTTGGTTACAACTGTTGGGAGGGGTAGACCACTGGTGAGTACTGGTGACCACTGGTGAGTACTTGATCTGCATTTGTATGACTCACAGAAACCTCCTTTACATATGAGAGCCTGCCCTAGACCTGAGGAGAGGGGGGGGGCTGAGGGAGCACTGACACAGAGAGTCCACGGCAGTTTCCCTACAGTTTACTGTTCTGGCCAAAGCCTCCTGCTGAGAGCCCTAAAACGCAAGGCGCGCGACAATATTACATACAAGAAACTGTCGAAAAACATACTTTTCATGCAGTGATTAGTGGTCAAAGGTCAAGGAACTGCAGGAAAAATAACAGCTGACTGCAATGTTTCAATTCCAGGCTGAACATTCTCAGCAGTCTGACTCATAATCTGTTTTGATAATTTATCATTAAAAGGCCACAGGAATATAATCTGCTTTGTTTCTTGTAACACTAATTATTGTTTTTTCTTGACATGAGGTCTAAGGAGGGACACGTCCTGATTTCAGTTAGATCATCACAGAAAACTATTTTTCTGTGAGCTCTGTGTAAAAGGATGACAAAGGAGGAAAGTGTGAGTATGACCTCTGACTCGAGAATTACCACCACATTTCAGACTCACTGACTCTATTTTGACTGACTGCACTACATGGTGTTATATTCAGAGGAAGACCAATAAAGATACACATATTACACAAAATGAATGAATGAAGTTATGAAAGTAAAATGGTAAATGGACTAGTTCTTATATAGTGCTTTTTTACTCTGTTTTGAGCACTCAAAGTGCTTATACATCACTTTTACATTTACCCCATTCACACCCATTCACACAAGCACTTCCAGGATTATCTAAGCTAAGTGATTTTTATTATCTAACATTCACACACAAGAACACTCCTACACTTGCGTCAGAGAGCAACTTGGGGTTAAGTATCTTGTCCAAGGATACATTGGCATGCAGTCTGGAATTGAACCACAGACCTTGTGATCAGTGGGTGACCTGCTCTACCTCCTGAGCTACAACCACCCCTGTCAAATAAATAATCAAGGTTTCTCTCACTAACACTAACATTATCAGGGAATTACGTACCAAAGATGTTTCCCAAAGTCATGACAGCTGAGCAACAAGATTATTACATCACTGAGGTCTGGATTTATCAAGATTCTTGTACAGGACATATTTTCATGGCTGATCGCTAGGATTGATGCATTTTTTGTAGCTGTGAGAACACTCTGACCTCTGGTTTCACATTTTATCTGCTCCCTGTGTCTCTATCTAATTTTTTTTTTATTATTTTGGCCCACTGCTTCAGACACTACTTAGTTATTTGTTTCAGTCGTTGTTTGGGTCAGGTAATGGTTTTTAATGCCCCTCTGCCCTTTAGAGTTTTGAGTCAGCTGCTGAATTATTATTTGCTACTAATTGCATTTAATTTAATTGATTTAGTTTTTTAAAGTGATCAGCTGATTGATTTACTACATAACTAGAAGCACTCAGAGAGCACAAACCTCCGCCAAGGCCATAGGGTCACTGACGCTGTAATACGTGTATCTAAATACTGTGAAATAATCTTTCATCTTTACCAGACAACAATAACCCCCTATCCCGCAATAGTGAAGAATCCTTAAAAATTCCTCGATCCAGATCGCGATCCGGATCACCGCCAAAATGTAATCACTTCTTTCTCTTGTCATTTCCAACCACTCCACAAAATTTCATTGAAATCAGTTCATAACTTTTGGAGTAATCCTGCTGACAAACAAACAAACAAACAAACCAACGCGACCAAAAACATAACCTCCTTGGCGGAGGTAATAAATAATTTGAATGATTTCACTTTGCAAGATTGTAATCTTTATTAAGTGAGAAGAGTAAAAACAGAGTAAAAACAAGTCCCGACAGCGCCCCCGGTTCACACCTTTTAGGTGTGAGTCCACCCTTTGAGTTGATTCACCATTGAAATAATCACTTGATTGCAACTTTGTTCATTGGATGAAAGGAGAGAAGAGGAACAAAAAAAGAAAAATTGAAGATAAACCCACACTAACACACTCTTAAACAGAAAGGAGACTGCTTGTGTATGATGTAAGGCAGAATTAAGTCCAATTTTTCCAGTACAATAACATTTAATAACATGCTTAATGAGAACTGAAATACTAATGCTGTCATTGAAAGATAACTGAATAATGAGTGAATAAAAACAAATATCATTTGCAATGCCTATTGTTCTAATTGTTTTTAATTTATTTTTTAATTTTTTTTGTATTTTGTATTTTATTTTTAATCAATTTTAACAAACAAAAAGAGAAAATAAATGGCTGAATTCAGAAATGTCAAATATAAGGTTTGGGGGCTGGAATTGGCCAGTAAAGTCTTAAACCTGGCTGACTGGGTGTTTCTGGAGGCCAAAAAGAGGGAACTACTCTAAAACTTTATAATTTATCAATTAAATGAAAAAGTAAAGAACAAATCCAAAACTGGCTCCTTTGGCATATATTTTTATTTTTTCCTGGTTGCTGACATAAATCTGTGTTAAGTGTTGATTTCAGAGCATTAATTCCTTTTTATTTTTTATCTGAATGGATTGAATCATTTCTAGAATAGAAAATTTAGACTGGGTTAAACCAATAAAGAGATCTTTAACATGAAGACACTGAATAATAGATCTTTCAAACAGACACTTCTGCTGTTAAATATGTCTCTTGGCGAATTGTAGTGTATAGATTTTAATTTGATAGTCTTTGAGTCAGGGGGTTATATTTAGTGGGTAAAATTAATAAGTAAAATCATGTTGAATAGTTAGACCTGATCAGACCACAGGTTCTTTTCAAATTTAGATATTGACCCCAAAGGCCTGCAGCTCAAGACTCAACTTTTCAAACTAAAGACAGCAGGAAAATCAGCACAATAAAATACAACTGGACTAGTTTTAATAGATGCCAGTAACTGCTCCCCGCTATGTCCTGATAAGGAATTGTGCCTTTTACAGGGAATGTTTTGCCTCGGACTAGAACACCTGTCCGTCACACTGTGGATGGGAACATCTCAGTGTGATGGCCTGTTATCTATAAATGGCATTAAAAATCCCTGGTTTGCCAAACAGAGGACTGACGTGTGGAGGATGGGAGTTTGGAGAAAATGGGATGGTGTCTGAATTAGTCCAGGTTGTAATAAAACAATCAGCCTGAAAGGTTCTTTATGCTTTAAGAGTTCCTGGTGGAGTTCTTATCAAATTTAAGGTACAGCAGCAGATTTTGTGTCACTGTTTGCCTTTTTGGTCAACATTAAACAAGCTTAGATTGGGTTAATTATAATATTAAATCAGGGATGTTGATTAACCTTAAAGAGGCTGATTGGAAAAGTTAATGATAGACCTGAACATCATTAACAGCAGAATAAAATAACACAGATGTTACTTGTGTGGTTTACTCAGTCTAAATGATATTTAACCATAGCAGTTTAATTCTCCAGAGCAGTGTCAAAATTAGTAAAGAACTCATATAAATAAATAAATCCTGTATCTTTAATGATGGGAAAATGTTTTGGGAAATCAGATGGACAAATTCTAACTTTTCCTCCTTTCCTAGGAATTGGTCACCT
Organism: Archocentrus centrarchus; assembly: GCF_007364275.1. Classification (NCBI taxonomy): domain Eukaryota; kingdom Metazoa; phylum Chordata; class Actinopteri; order Cichliformes; family Cichlidae; genus Archocentrus; species Archocentrus centrarchus. The sequence goes on from NC_044347.1 coordinate 8,139,630, forward strand.
GGGAAAAGACATTAAAAATGGGGTCTGAACCTGTAACAACAGGATCGTTACTCAGCAAATAAATACTAATTGATGAAAGTGTGAAAATGAATATTTGTTTCATGTGATGTGCTTTAAACAGATATATTCTGAGGTTATGTTTTATGACCTTGTGTCTCGTGCTTTAGTCCACTTGTTTGGCATTTTTGTTTGTTTGGTCTTACTTTATAGAAAAGGAGGTGATTTTAGGAAATAAGAGTGTTAATAATAATAATTATGCTGTAGAATACTTTTCATATGCTTCTCCATTCTTTACTAAGAGAGAGCTGGTCTGTCCCTCTGCCTCTCCCTCTAACAAAGTGTGTGTGTGTGTGTGTGTGTGTGTGTGTGTGTGTGTGTGTGTGTGTGTGTGTGTGTGTGTGTGTGTGTGTGTGTGTGTGTGTGTGTGTGTGTGTGTGTGTGTGACCTTGTTTATTATAAACACTGATTACAGAACTCAGTGACTCACAGAAATATCATTTTAGAGCAACTCTGGTTTGTAATGACTTATTGTGCTTTAAAATATATTATAATGTCATGTTGTTTGTTTTCATGTTGTTTTTAGTTTTAATCAATAGGTTAATAACCATAGAGGTGTTAAATTTGTTTCATACCTGAATGGTGTGAAAAAGGAGGGAGTTGTTAGGGATTATTTTTTACTCAGTGAATAAAGGACAAATGTTTAAAAGTAAACTCCAGTAAATTAATTAATAAACAGTGGATCAACCAAATAATAAACAATTAAATAATACATTAGACAGAGAGCAACAGATCAGAAAGTTCTAGACTAACTTCTCTGTTTCAGTACATTTTATCTTGAGAAATGGCCACAAGGACACATAACTAAAACATCAGGAAGATGATGTGCTTCATGAATCCACAGCTGAGGAATCATGAGTCATGAAAACCAGCTTGTGACGAAGGTCATCCTATAGCGCCCAGAGATCGTTTATGTTATAGATAACAGGAGGCTGACAGTATAAAATGTTGTGGTTAGACAGGAACACGGGCTCAGAGAGAGAGCGAGCACACACAGGCTGTCTCTTCTGAGTCCCCACATGCGTGTTTATTTTTCCTGATTCTTTAATATATTAAATGTTTTACTTTTTTAATTAAAGTGTTTCAGGTGTCTTCCTTCACAAAAAACCTGTTTACCTGACAGGTAGAAAATACACTCCCACAGATGTTTGGGAATTCTGGCACAGCCCTGAAAAATCCTCTCACTCCTTCTTCCACTGGCTGACTCACTCAGCTACTTGTTGGATTTAGTGTTTAGTCCCGTTCACACACGCACTCAGACTCTGCACATACACCGATTTGCTGACAGACACACACTGCTGTATGGTTTGATGGCTTCATTCAAACTGAGCATCATCTACATGTTCTCCTCCTCTGTCACAGACTTTGGAGCTGAGCTGTGACAGAGTTAGAAGAAGGTTTCATGTCTTCACACGCCAGCATTTGAACTTTACTCTGACTTACACTCTGAGCAGCTATATGGCATATTGTTGGACTAAACACACACTCACACACACACAGTCTGCTGTTAAATCCAGTTTGACTTGAGACACAAAGATCAGTTCATACACAGACAGCAAAAAGCTGCATTTAGATGAAATTAAAGAGAAATTTTTTTCTTACTTTAACTGCAGACCTTTCTGTCAGTAATTTATTTTTTTAACAATGAGGTGATGTGAATGAATTGTTACAGTCCTTCTTCATATTTCCTGTTTTGATGTTTGAGCAGGAAAAGAAGTGTGTAAACGTCAGATTAGTGAAGATGTGAGTTCAGACGTGTGTGCAGGATCAGCTGAGCTCTGCAGGAGACATGGAGTCACAGCTGAACACACAAACATCAAACACACATTTTTAGATTCAGGTTGACTTTAAACTTCATCCAGAAACATCATTGGGCACTTAAAATATAACAACTTGTCTTTAAATCATTGGAGGATCAGACAATAAGTCCAGCAGCACTATAATCATGCAGTCTGGACTGGATTAAAATCTCTGAGCGCAGCAGGTGATGTTTAAATCAGGCACAGTCTGAATCAAACCTGCTGAACCAGTCATGATGTTTTTAGTTCAAACATTAATGTTTTGTGTTTGTGTGGACACAGAGTGACAGAAAAAATGACCTTAACTGCATCATGAGATCGAAGGAGTGAAGGAGCTTCACATTAAAGTCTGATGTTCAGGAACTTGAACAATGTTGTTAAATGAACTAGACTGCTGCTCCTGCTGAGCCCCTCCCATCTGTGCTCCTTCAGGTGGAGTCCCGCCTCCTTTTAAGAAGCAGCTCACCTGTGTCTCAGTGTTGAGTGTCCAGGTGTGGAGTGGAGCTTCTTCTTCTTCTTCTGCTCTGTTTGCAGAAACTGTAAGTTTGCTTTGTTTCCTCCTTTAACAGTTTGTCTTCAGGAACTTTACTGTTTGTTTCTGCTCTGTGAGGTTTGGACACCATGTTGGATTTGAGATGTTTGTGGAGACAAATTTTCCAGTCATTCCAAGAAGAGAAGCAAATTAGTCGAGTATACAATAAGAGAAAACTCTCAGAAAACATTTTAATCTGAGGACATTTTGAATATACTAAATGGAGCATGACCAAAGAAATGCTGTGTGTGTATTTTAGGAGATCCATGAAACTGCTACTCATGTTCCTCATTAATCAAATCCTGTTTTAAATGTGCGACTCAAACAGTGTTAGTTTGCAGTGTTTGGTTCAGCAGTGCTCTCAGCAGTAACCTTGAGGTGCGTTCAGTCGCCTTGTCTCCTTTTCCTGACCACTTTTCCTTGATGTTCATGGAAAACAACAACAGCTAAAACAGGCCTGTTTGTGTAGTTTTTGTTATGATACATTAATGATATTACAGCAGAGTGTGTGACTCTCTCTGCTGATATTGACTCAGTGCAGCTCTTCTTTCTCTCACTCGTTCTTTCTCGTCTAACCTGTAAGACAGTCAAATAAGACAATATTTATTTAAGTACACTTGATCTCTGTGTTTAAATAGATGGATGGCAGATACTGGGCTCCATAATCCACAGCAAAATTTAACACTGAAACATATTTTATGTCTGATGTGACTGTGACCCTTATTTGGAATGAGCTGAGTTGAGAGCATGATTGTGATGTGTGGACGGCTAAAAGCTGTGAGCGCAGTGCCCAAACTTTGGCTCTGTCCTAAACTTCTTCACTCAGTCGTCACACTGACTGTTTACAGAGGAACCAGCAGCATTTCTGCATGCAGTGACCTGCAATTAATGCTAAAGGAATGTCCTGCAAACACAGTCAGTGCTTTTCACCTTACCTTCAAAAGCAGTTTGATTAGTTGGATGAACTCTTTCTGTGTCTAAGAATGATTCAAAAATCAGAGGTTTCAATGTAAAACCCACACTTTAGCTATCAAACCTGAGGCAAAGGCTCAGTCCTGTTGACCAAAGTTAAAGAACTGTTTGTAGCAAAGTGGATCAGAGGAGAAAGATGCAGAGCATTGTTTCAGTCTCTTAAAGGCAGTCCACTTTACTTTAAGCAATTAAAGCAGCATTATTAACTGCAGACATTAACAACAATCCCTCTGCTCCTCCAGACACATGGACAAAAAGCAAATTGAAACCATCATCAACAAATGTGGGAAAAACAGAAGATCCTCCTTTGGCTTTGTATCTTTTGTTGACATTGACAGCAAAGCCGCTCTTACCTGCTTCTGTTTGCTCTCTGTCCTCCTCTCGATCTTCATGCTGTCACCCACTTTCACTTTTACAACCCAATAAAAGGCAGATTTCTATCACTTTATAACAATATTCTAATTGAATATGCTAAGACACTGACATGTCACATCCTTCTGACCTGCTCTCTGCAGCTCTGCTGAAGCCCAATTTGACTGAAACTAAAATAATAAAGTGCATCAGCTCCTTTGCTGATGGCAGCAGACGTACGGCTCAGAAACCTAAAACTGGTTAATGATCTTCTGCCATCTTCCCTATAGTGGCAAACATGCATACTGCACAGCAGTGACCCTGCATGATCACAGCAGTTTTTGCTAATGCTTCAGGTAAAGTGTGTTTTGAATTTGCTCGGCTGATTTGTGTCATGAAGTGACCTTTGAAGCTTCATTCACCCGCAGCAACACGAGTCTTATTTACTAATAACAAGCCTGCTGAGGCACACAACACCTGTGAGAGTGAACATTGTGCCATTTAAACTTGTTTTTGTTGTAACTGTACTGCCTCCTATAGACAGGCAAGCAAAATTTCACATGAAAAGATGATATATGAAAATAATACCCCAATATAAAAACATTATTATTAACGCTACTATTTCTAAAAGAGTCTAACTCACCATTGAATTTATTATTTGTGCTGTTCTGGAACAGGAAATTCAGAGTTAATAAAGTAAGACTTTAATTCAAACTCTCATGTTTTCTGTCTGATGGAGCTTTCTGGTGAATTCAATAAGATGTAAGCAGATGTTTCATGCACCATCATGGCTGATTTTCAACCCTAGACAGCATGAAGCAAATATAAAAGCTTCATCATCTTAAATAAATTTAATTTGCCTGCTAACCACGATGTAACACTGACCACACACATCACAGCCTGCTCTGTTCCAGTCCCACTAACCACTTGAGCCTGGACTAAATGGTCCAGTTTTTCGTGCAACCTTTAAATAACACAAAATTATTGTACTGCAGTTTGTTTTGCAAGAAATTTCACAACATAATTTAGCAACACATCATGTCTTCATTCAATATTCAACTTAAACTCTAAAATGTATTCAGATCAGCAAAATTCCTGTTTTATCAAATGTCACCTGCTGAACAGTTACTTTAGAAACAGAGATCACTTATCTTCCTCTCTGTCCCATCTTTTTTAACGTTTATTGTTTTGTAACATTATCACTTGTGTAATGGTAGCTTACACTTGCGCTGCTCTGTTCATGGGTCACAATAAAGTCAGTGTTTTTGTGAAAGTGAATCAGTGTGTGTCAGTGAATGATTAGTCTGTGCTGGGCTGCAGCTTCATGGCTCCATCTAGTGGACTGACAGTAGAAGTAGAGCAGCTGATGGCAGCTTCTTCTGCCTCACTCTGCTGTCTGACTGCATTCAGCTGCACACATGATGAAAGGAGGATTTCAGCTGATGTGCACATGAATGATGTGTGTTTCCTCTGCAGGTGAAGGTAGAAATTGTGTGTGAGCTGATGTGAATTCAGCAGCATGGATCAGTGTGAGGACAGAGAGGAGGGAGTCCCTCCCTCTAAAACCACTCTGTGTGGGGAACATGAGAGCCAGACCAAAGCTCAGAGGTGAGATGACCATCTCTAACTGTCCATGACTCTTCTCCATGTCACAGCTCAGCACTCACATCACTGCTGCATCATTATTCACAGGAACCAACCTGAACCTGAATCTGTGTCCTTAAAGAGCGACGATTCAAAGGATGTTATTATTAACTTTAAATCAGGTGTTCCTCCTCCTGCAGAGAGGTAATGTGTGTCTAAATGTTGTTCCTGACTCAGTGTTTCTGAATTAATTCTCCATCATGTTTAATGTCAGCTCAGCTCTTTTTCACACACATTTCTGTGTTCATATGTGAAGCGGTGTGTGTTGGAGTTTGTTGCACAAACACAACTGTTCATAAAGGGGGGGGGGGGGTGTGTAATTATTTGATCTCCTGCTGAATGTGTATGTTTGCTTTACAAAGAAATGAATCATCTCTAATTATATATTGTTAACAATATTATGGCAAAACTACCCATCGAATTCATGGCAAATGTCCACAAAGATGCTCAGTGACGCCGAGATCACCTGATAAAATCTTTGCCATTTATGAGTTAAAAGAAATTCAGAAAAAAAAACTTAACATAGGGCTAAAAATTATCTCATCTGACATCATCTGATAGTTGGCACACATTTGTGGAGGGCCAAAAACTAGAGCCAAAACAAACAGATCCGATCCAGATTAACAGTCTGCTTGAATGTAACACAAGAAACTCTATTTAACAGATATTTTTAGCCATTTCTCAGCTGAAACAAACAAGAAAACAACAAAAAAGCAAATAAAAAACCATCATCCTTATTTGTTGCAGCATGAGGTATTGTCCTCTATCACTACTGTCCTTGGACACATAACATTTCATTTCATGTAAAGAATTTGGAGAAGGCCTGGGAGAAAGTGCTGCAGTCAGTTGAAGCCAAAATCAACTCTTTGGCATCAACAGTTTGGAGGAACAGAAATGCTGAGTGTGACCCAACAAACACCCCCCCACACAGTAAAGCACTGAGTATGTGTTAGGACTGTTTTTCTGCTAAGGGTGCAGGACGACTTCACTGTTACTGAGGGGCCATGTTCAAAGCACATCACCAAGGCAAGAACCGACTAAAGAAGAAGCACGTCAAGGTCATGTAATGTGTTTTGTTTTGTTTTCTGGATTTTTGGTTGATAGTTTGACTCTATTAAAATAAAACTACCATAAAAAAATTAGAGACTGTTAAATTCTTTGTGAGCAACTTTACAAATTAAGCAGGGATCAAATAAAGATTCCACTCTCTGTAATTCTTCTCCATGTCCAAACTCAGCACTCACAAAACTGCATTTTAATGTTTTCAGGAATGAACTTGAACCTGGACCTGAATCCAGCGGTGTGTCGTTAAAGAGTGACCAATCTAAGAGTGCAGAGAGGTGAGCTGTTAGTAACTTTAGTAATCTTGATGTCTGATTTAAATAAACAGTTTTATGCTGTTTCGTGATCTCTAAACTGCCTCTTAAAGGAACTAACGAAGGAAAGAATTACTTTATTCTATAAAACAAGTCCCTGCTCCTCATAGTAGTCAGTATGCCTCCATAGTTTAAATTATTAAATTGACCCCTGGGTGGTGTTCTGTTCTTTCACTGCCAACAGGGCTGCAGCTATTGATTCTTTTAGTAATCAATGATTCTACTGATTATTCCAATAATTTATTGAGCAATCAGATAAAAACTTTTGTCTTTTTTAATGAGCAATAAGAAATATTCAAGAGAGGAAAGAACACAGGTCTTTTAAAATGAACTGCTCATTGGTTTCCATTACTGTGCTTTGAACAGTTTCATACAGCACCTGTCAAAAAAACTAAAGCCTTTTAATTTTCAAAATATTTTTAAAGAAAACTTTCTTAAATGCAAAAGTGAATAATCACAAGTAAAGTATTGTCAGATACAATATACTGTACATACAACTTAAACTAGACATAAAATAAAATAGCCTTTAGTCTGTCCGCTGAGAAGACTTTCTTACATCAGTAGAGTTTTGAAAGTACTGTAGCTCCTGGATGAGGTTGATTTGTTGTGTGTTCAAGTGCATGTGTTTGTTTTTGTGTGTTTCTGCATGTTTAAGTGTGCTAGTGAACAAATGTGTGGTTTTGAGCCTTTAAAGGAGAATGTGGTGGCTGCCACCACAAGCATAACACTGAGGTTCATCCTGAGTTTTGATGCAGCGTTTCCTGCTGCAGAAAACAGTCGTTCTGATGGTGCACATGTTCATAATTATTGTAAATAATAATTCAGTGTCCACTTCAACAGCCCCAGGTTAATGGGTTACAGTTTTACTGCTCCATGTATATTATTTCTGTGCTAGTGAGGAAGAAAATAGTATTTTTATATTCCATCCAGTTTCTTCTGCTCATATTTTTTAAATATTAATTTTAATTATTGTGTCTTTATGTCCATGAATGGTGATGAGACATTAAAACATATTTTCTGAAGGAACTGAAGGAAAAGACTGCTGGACATCAGTAAGGAATAAAGAAAGTGCAGTAAATGAAAACTATGTGATAATTTCAAACTTTGACAACTTCAAATCTTTACCCTGTGCTTCAACTAATTCTTTGATTCCTTCACAGAGTGGATCAGGAGAGCTCAGAGGTTCCCAGTGGTCAGTCTGCCCAGCAGCATCAAACACAGCTGGACTCCATATTTATGGTTTGTACATGTACAACAACTACTGTTACATCTGTTCTTTCAGTCATCTCCATGCTGCACTTTGTACACCAGTGGATTGTCAGTGTACTCATGTTACTGATGTTTGACTCTGTTGTTTTAGTCTGATTGGATCATTCATGCATTCTCTTCCAGCTGCTGGAGGAAAATATCATCACTTTTGTGAAGACTGAGCTGAAAAAGATCCAGAAGGTTCTGAATCCAGAATTTGTAGAACATCAGAAGGAGGATGAGGAGTTGTTGGAGGGTGAGGAAGAAGCAAAGAGGAAGGAAAGCAGAGAGGCTTTCTTGAAGATCACACTGCACTTCCTGAGGAAAATGAAGCAGGAGGAGCTGGCTGACCGTCTGCAGAGCAGTAAGAGGATTTCTATAAAGATTTATAAAGGTTTTCTGACAGAACAGCATGAGATTTGTAACTTGATATTTAATTCATATTTACTTATTTCTGAAGAAAGACATGCTGAAGTTCATATACTTTAGAATATGTTTTTTGTTCTTTGAGAATTGCCCATCACCTGCCAGCATAAACTCAAATCCACTCTGAAGAAGAAGTTCCAGTGTGTGTTTGAGGGCATCGCTAAAGCAGGAAACCCAACCCTTCTGAATCAGATCTACACAGAGCTCTACATCACAGAGGGAGGGGCTGCAGAGGTCAATGATGAACATGAGGTCAGACAGATTGAAACAGCATCCAGGAAACCAGACAGACCAGAAACAACAATCAGACAAGAAGACATCTTTAAAGGCTCACCTGGAAGAGATGAACCAATCAGAACAGTGCTGACAAAGGGAGTGGCTGGCATTGGGAAAACAGTCTTAACACAGAAGTTCACTCTGGACTGGGCTGAAGACAAAGCCAACCAGGACATCCAGTTCATGTTTCCATTCACTTTCAGAGAGCTGAATGTGCTGAAAGAGAAAAAGTTCAGCTTGGTGGAACTTGTTCATCACTTCTTTACTGAAACCAAAGAAGCAGGAATCTGCAGCTTTGAACACTTCCAGGTTGTGTTCATCTTTGATGGTCTGGATGAGTGTCGACTTCCTCTGGACTCCACAACACTGAGATCCTGGCTGATGTTACAGAGTCCACCTCAGTGGATGTGCTGCTGACAAACCTCATCAGGGGAACCTGCTTCCCTCTGCTCGCCTCTGGATAACCACACGACCTGCAGCAGCCAATCAGATCCCAGCTCAGTGTGTTGGCAGGGTGACAGAGGTCAGAGGGTTCACTGACCCACAGAAGGAGGAGTACTTCAGGAAGAGATTCAGAGATGAGGAGCAGGCCAGCAGGATCATCTCCCACATCAAGACATCACGAAGCCTCCACATCATGTGCCACATCCAGTCTTCTGCTGGATCACTGCTACAGTTCTGGAGGATGTGCTGATAACCAGAGAGAGAGGAGAGCTGCCCAAGACCCTGACTGAGATGTACATCCACTTCCTGGTGGTTCAGGCCAAAGTGAAGAAGGTCAAGTATGATGGAGGAGCTGAGACAGATCCACACTGGAGTCCAGAGAGCAGGAAGATGATTGAGTCTCTGGGAAAACTGGCTTTTGATCAGCTGCAGAAAGGAAACCTGATCTTCTATGAATCAGACCTGACAGAGTGTGGCATCGATATCAGAGCAGCCTCAGTGTACTCAGGAGTGTTCACACAGATCTTTAAAGAGGAGAGAGGGCTGTACCAGGACAAGGTGTTCTGCTTCATCCATCTGAGTGTTCAGGAGTTTCTGGCTGCTCTTCATGTCCATCTGACCTTCATCAACTCTGGAGTCAATCTGCTGGAAGAACAACAGACAGCCTCCCAGACAGAGCAACACCTCTACCAGAGTGCTGTGAACAAGGCCTTACAGAGTCCAAATGGACACCTGGACTTGTTCCTTCGCTTCCTCCTGGGTCTTTCACTGCAGGACCAATCAGACCTCTCCTACAAGGCCTGCTGAATGATGGAATTAGTTCAGAGACCAAGCAGGAAACAATTAATTACATCAAGAAGAAGCTCAGTGAGAATCTGTCTGCAGAGAAAAGCATCAACCTGTTCCACTGTCTGAATGAACTGAATGATCATTCTCTAGTGGAGGAGATTCAACAGTCCCTGACATCAGGAAGTCTCTCCACAGATAAACTTTCTCCTGCTCAGTGGTCAGCTCTGGTCTTCATCTTACTGTCATCAGAAGAAGATCTGAATGTGTTTGACCTGAAGAAATACTCTGCTTCAGAGGAGGCTCTACTGAGGCTGCTGCCAGTGGTTAAAACTTCCAAAAAAGCTCTGTAAGTTATCCACAAGATCGTTTTGACAAAAAAGACGAAAACAGTAAAAAAAAGTAATACCATATTCTTTTATTGATGTTTCATCAGGTTTGAGTAGCTGTAACCTCTCAGAAAGAAGCTGTGAAACTCTGTCCTCAGTTCTCAGCTCCCAGTCCTCTAGTCTGAGAGAGTTGGACCTGAGCAACAATGACCTGAAGGACCCAGGAGTGAAAGCATTTTCTAATGGAATTAAGAGTCACCACTGGAAACTAGAAACACTCAGGTCAGGATTAGTGGTTAATCCATGCAGGATTATGTCTACTTTGATTTGTCTATCTTTGACAGGGCTTCACCTGCACTTTTGCTCTCTAAGACTGTCATGTACTGTGTGGTGTCTCCAGGCTGTCAGGCTGTGCTATCACAGAAGAAGGTTGCTCTGCTCTGGCCAAAGCTCTGAGCTCCAACCCGTCCCATCTGAGAAAGCTGGACCTGAGCTACAACCATCCAGGAGAGGAAGGAGTGAAGCTGCTGGAGCAGCTAAAAATAGAGACAGTCAGGTATGGAGAGGCCTGTGGCAGCCACATACAATTTCTAAGAGAGGAGGAGGTCAATCTTTTTCTCTGTCGTTCACTATAGTAAATGTAAATGTTCCAATAACACTTAGATCCAGCATGAAGAAATCACACGTGTAGCAATTTTTTAATCGGCTCATGGCAGGGAGAGGTTCCTGTATCATAAAACCACTAAGTCTATACTACAAGTATGGAAAATACAATAAAATACACTGCACATAAATAACACAATAAATTTACACCAATGGATTTTAGTAACTTATATTCACACATATGTACACTTTTCTTTTCATCTCAATTTCATATCTTAGCATTAACAGATTCACACAATGTTCATCAGTTAACTAAAAAAAAGTCCAAGATCGCAGATTTCACTCTCGAAATCTCTCAATTTCTGGAGACCATTTTATTTTGGTAACAATGCTCAAGACCAAGCTGACTGTTTTAAAGTGCTAATACTGAAAGTAGCAGTTTCTACATTCTTTCAGCCTGCTAGCCAATGTTCCCGCTAAATTTTTATGTGTATGGGCATACACAAAAGCTCCCTGAGCACACTGAGTACCACTGTGAGCAACATCAGATGTGCACGCTGTGGCCACACACCAGTATTGCATCTGTTATAAACCAGGGATCATAGCAAGTTACATGGCTTATTAAAAGAATCAGATTATAGCATTTCTATTAGTTTGCTTTTAATATAAGTGATTCAGCCCACTTAAAATGAAAAAAAAAATCTTGTCATTCATGAGATGTGAGATGTGTATTATGTTATAGAGTCCTGCTCTGGAAGAAATGAGACATTGCATCTTTCAGGCATAACGTTTTGTTCACATTAAAACATTCACATTTTTGCACAATGTAATGTGTGCTGTAGCTTGTGATAGAGTATAAATTCCTGTACAAAATGGTATGGAAAGAATTTTATTGGTCTAATTAGTATGGCGGGAGTGTCAAACTCAATCATATGAAGGACCAAAATTGAAGACACAGAATTAAAAATCATTTTAATCAGCAATATGATTTGAATGGTCAGAATACAGCAACCTTTTTCCTCAACACATTAAATAAAATATAAAATTATATTTTTCTTCAAAAATGTCATCAAGAAAAATGAGAATATTTCAAGGTGATGAAAATTTGCTAATTTTTCAGTTAAAAATTGTGATGTGAATTTTGTGCTTCACATGTGGAAAAACGCTGCATAAACTGCGCTGTGTGTCCAGTTCATCAGTAAAAAGTGCAGCTGCAAACACAGCGGTGGAACCTGCTCTGATTTTTTTCATCCCCGAAGCTGCAGGACAAAGGTGCCGCCATTTGCGAACTTTTACTGTAATAAAACCTATGTTGGATGTGAGGCGCAATTTCTCAGCTTTCAGAAACTGAATTTTTCCGACGGGACAAACGGCTGCGGAATTACGGTAATTCAAAATTCCTTTGATCAGCCGGCTCAGCGGTGACACACTCAGTGTTAAACAGCTGTTCACGCCAGCTAAGGGCACGTAACGGGTGCAAAAAAGTGATTGCCAGAAAATGATTACATGTATTTAAACAGTTGTAAATTACTTGCTGATCTATAATCTGTGGGAAATATGTCAAACATATCTCCCGTGAATGATATCAAGTCATTTTGAGCGAGAAACAGCATTTCTGTTACACGGTAGAAGCTGCAATCAGTTTTTGGCAGTGACTTTTATATAGTCTTTATTTATCAGGGTAAAAACTGTCATTTATCTTAAAAATGTCTTATTAAAGTGAAATCTGGCCAAGAGGGCAGCAGAAAACCCAACAAATATAACATTACACTCTATAAAGATTTTAAGTGACCAAAGAGGACTGGATTATTATAATGTATAAACTTAGTCATAAACTTACTTGAAAAACAGGTAATTTCTTAATTTTATATATAAGCCCTTCATAAATCATACTGACTGCACCATATTCACCAATATAAGCAAAGACATAAAAGCACATAGAAACATCGGAAATCACTTTATGGCAGACGATCACTTTTTGGCACAACACCGGCACTGTCTGTGTTACGGTGCTAATGACGCGTTCTGTCTTCAGGACTTTGCTGCACAGCGCTTCCTGCTGTGTGACGCAATGATGCACTGTCAGCTCACCTGTGCAGGTCTCCCTCTGCATCTTCTCCTTTAACTGTCCTTTCCCCCGCACATTTTCCATTTTTCATTTGACCATTTTTGAGGGTCAGGCAGCTTATATGTCACTGTAAAAGTGCTGTCTGCGGATCACTGATCAATGAGTCACTTGCAGCACAAATGGGTTAGCGCACGGGTCTTGGCCTGCAGCAACTGTTGCAGTGCATTATGGGATTTGTAGTATAAGTCGTGGGAGCCATTAATAATAGCTATATGAAATCATCTCGCAGGCCGTTTGAAATTACATCGCGGGCCAAATACGGCCCACGGGCCTTGAGTCTGACACATGTGGTTTACGGTTTATGTTGGATTCACATTTTTTGCCCTGCACAGATTTTCTGGTGCGCTGAGTATGTGCGAGCAGTGCGCGATTGCGCAGGCGCGCAGCTTAGAGGGACCATTGCTGCTAGCTATGCTAACAAGTCATTGAATGGTGTCCCAACTTCTGGGAAATTGCTATTGTAATTATTGTAGGGTCTTTACCTTACAATATAAAGCACTTTAAGGCGACTGTTTGTTGTGATTTGGTGCTATAAATGAATTAAATTGAATTGAACTGACTGCTAGCTGTGCACAGTAGACTGGGTCACATCACAGTAAGGAGAGATGGACACACCAGGCTGCTCTGCTAGCTAACTAACATTAAACGTCACAGTGAAAAAACAATGTAGTGTTGGTGGGAGTTACGTTACAGACTAATACAGTAGCATTTAATTATTTACCATTATGTTTAATTGTTATCTGATCCACTCACCACTGTAATTTTTTTTTTTTTTAAGTCTTCCTCTTTTTTTTCACTCTAAGGTAATTCTTCATTTTCATTAACTTGCAGTCATTTTAAACTGAATCATTCACTCCTCTTGCAATGGGAATGAGTAGACTCGTGGGACCCTATTATGGAGTTTTTCAGCATTTCTCATTGATGGGAATGTTTCCAGATGCATTTTAGAATAGGAGCCTTTTGAATTTGATGAATGGTGCTCTCATTACATCTAACCAGGGAGAAAACATGAGAATATTAGAAATTGCTGTTGAAATTACAATTGTTACCACCACTGTTAATATTTCCAGTGGAACCTTCAGAATAAGTAGCTTCCACATTTTATAAATGCCTTTAAATTTTATTATCTCAAAAATTAGAAAAACCTTCCAATAAATATGAGAATGAGAGGTCAATAAGTTTATTGAACTCTGATCTTTGAATATGAGGTAAAACCATTGACCAAAACAAAACTTAATAACAGGAGCTGTATGTAAAGGAATGCAGGAGATGAATGTTAGGAGAGAACGAAATTGACTAAGTATCTGTCTTTAGTTACATATGCATGCACAGACTGTTTTAGCACTGAAAAACTAATTTGAAGATTTGATAAATAAGATTAAGTGACGAGAACTTCTTGGTTATTCTTGCACGGTGGCTGTTTCCTTGCAAGATTTTGCAAAAAAAAGTATTAAAATGAATGATACAAATGAGCTTTATTAAGACTCATGATAATATTTGCTGTGATTTTTGTTCTAATCAAACAGCCTCACTGGAACACGACAACCACAGAACAGGACTATAGAGACATTTCCTTCAAGTGTATGAGTCCAAATGTTGGACTGTTCCTTTATCAGTGTCTAACAGTGTGTGTCTGAGAGCGATGTAATGTCCATGTGTGCATGCTGAAAGAGACTGTGCTGCTCTGACCCCCTCCTCCTTTCAGGGTGGAGCCTGCTGGAGTCCGATGGCTGATCCCAGGTCTGAGGAAGTGTAAGTGTGTTTTTAATGTGATTGATGAAAACAAAGCAGCACACATTCAACCATCTTCAAACTGTCACATCACTCATTCACATCTCTGATGTCAGGAGTCATCATCAAAGTGTCAATCAATGAACAGATGATGGATCAATAACTGCAGCTGGATTGTGTTTGTTCTCTCCATCAGATTCCTGTCAACTCACAATCGACACAAACACAGTGAACAAAACCTAAACTGTCTGACAACAACAGGAAGGTGACACATGTGGAGAAGGTTCAGTCATATCCTGATCATCCAGACAGATTTGATGTTCTTCAGCTGCTGTGTAGAGATGGTCTGACTGGTCGCTGTTACTGGGAGGTCGAGTGGAAAGGAGAGGTTAATATATCAGTGAGTTACAGAAGAATCAGAGGAGAGGGAGTATTGACTGTGTGTTTGGAAGAAATGATCAGTCCTGGTGTCTGTTCTCCTCTGAAGTTAAGGGTTACTCTGTCATTCACAATAACAGAGAAACATTCATCTCCTCCTCTGGCTCTAACAGAGTAGCAGTGTATGTGGACTGTCCTGCTGGCACTCTGTCCTTCTACAGAGTCTCCTCTGACACTCTGATCCACCTCCACACCTTCAACACCACATTCACTGAACCTCTTTATCCTGGATTTACAGCCTGGTTTCCTGGTTCCTCAGTGTCTCTGTGCTGAGTTTAGTGTAAAGAGTGTCCTCCTGTCAGAGAAACTCTGACTGTTGAACAGATAGTTCAGTCTGTACAAGTGTATCCTTTAACTGTGACACAGTTTGACCCTAAGTTGATGGTTTGTCGTCCTCTGGTGGTAAATAGATGAACTACATTCTGATCTTCATGACTTCCTCTCATTTTGTAAAACATCTTTCATTTACTTCCTATGATATAGACCTGATTTGATGGATAAGCCTGATGCTAAATATTCACACACTCTTGGACTTGTTAGGCAAATTTCACAAACACACCTGTAAGTGGAAACAATGAACTCCTTCATTCAACATGCTTATAAATATTTTGACCTTTATTTCAAGTCACTGAAATTTGCATCTAAAAAATAAATAAAACCTAAAATAAAATAAATAAAACATTTTTCATATTTTAAATGTTTCTTTGTGCTTTTGGTTTGCTTTGTTTACTTGGTAGTTGATGTTATTTTGTT
Source organism: Archocentrus centrarchus (assembly GCF_007364275.1). Classification (NCBI taxonomy): domain Eukaryota; kingdom Metazoa; phylum Chordata; class Actinopteri; order Cichliformes; family Cichlidae; genus Archocentrus; species Archocentrus centrarchus. Next base: position 8,155,523 of record NC_044347.1, read on the forward strand.
GCTGATTCTGTATATTTAATGATTTTACACTGAGTTTTTAATTGAGCAAAATAGTGAAATATTGTTTTTATAATTGTGCTGCTAACCGTTGTTAACAGCACTGATACCAAACTATCAGGATCACTGCATTGATTAACTGAGAGGCTTCCTGCTCCTCAACAATAGAAACTGTTCAGTTCACATGTGATTAAGGACACAGCTCAGCTAAAACCACTCAAACTAAACTGCACTCTTTTCTTTCATATGCAGTGAAAGCAGTTTGAATTCAGACTTACAATATAAACACATCATTTTAGAGGCTGCGTTCAAGAACAGGACAGTGATGCTGGTTTCTGTGAAACCTCCAAATATTTCCAGATGTTTCTAAAGATGAAGCAGAATCATCCCCAGCTGATCAGTTTCTGATGTTCCTGACTGTGAACTTGCCCTCAAACGCCTCTCTGTGTGTTAAAAACTCTTCTTAAAGTTTACTTTCACCGTCCTGAAACTCGTGTTTGTGATGACCGATGCTGATCGTCTCCATGTGAAGGTAATGAAGCAGTGTGTCATCTTTTCCTCACTAACAGCAGCAGAGGAGCTGCAGCCTTTTCTCTTTGAATATCTTCAATCTGGCTTCATGAGTTTGATCGTCTTCTGTGACTCAGAGTGATGAAAGTTGCTTTTTTTCTGCTCACACTTTTTCCAAAACCACAATAGTTTCATCCACTTACAAATCTGAACACTTTAAAACTGTTTCTTTCCTTTTGCTGCAGGTTACTGGGAGAAATCAGTGTTGGATGGGTCATTTCTGAAGCTGTAACTTAACAGCTTTAACAGGATGACCGCTTCATGGACGACCTGTGAACAGACTGTATCTTCCTCTTTTTTATTATTAATGTGACTTTATTTAAGATAACATGAACATGATTCTTGGGACTTTTCCCAACACTGAAGCAGGCAGGAGGAGTTTGACTCTCCTATAGACTGAAGCTTCCAGGCAGAAAGCAGAACAACATCAGGAAGCAACAAGAACAAGATGGCAGCTTTAAATCCTCTGAGTGGGGGTGGGAACAGGTGAGGGCGCTGTGGGAGTCAGGTGACTGAAAGCAGGTGGAGCGTCTGAGGACACCTAATTCCACAGTGACAGGTGCAGATGAGGAATGCCCACATCCCAACATGTTTATCATTCATCAAACTGATGCAATCAGTTCAGCATTGTTGTGAGACACAAAAAAGCTCCCAGGTGTTTTTCTGTGAGGCAGCATGGGTCTCTCACTGACATGTAATCTGACCTGTTTCAGGTTTCCATCATCACACTGAGTTCTCCTCTGGCTCCTCCTTTCCTGCTGACCCTGAAGCAGCTATTGGCTCCCACAGACTGTAACCTCATCATCATCATCATCATCATCATCATCAGTCTGTCTTCAGTGTAAAATGGCTCTGAACGTATTTTTTGGTGAGTTTATGAACACAGGCTGCAGACAGTCTGAATGTGTTCATAGTGAAATATTCTCAAACTTTGAAATGTTGTCATTAAATGCTGTTGAACCAGTTGGACCTGCACAGTCTTGTAGTCAGTGCACAAGCATGCTGTCTACTGTCATCACCCCGTTCCTCTGCTGCAGCTTGCTGTCTGTTTTTATTCCTTTCTTTCTGTCCTCTCTCTCTTGTGTCCATGCCTATAATTTTACTAGATTTAACAAAAATAACTGTTTTAAAAGTTTATCTCTCACAATGAGAAAATAATTCACTTGTTGGCAGAGGTGGCAAAAGTACTGACATTCTGTACTTAAGTAGAAGTACAAGTACTTGTGTTAAAAAATACTTTGGTAAAAGTCAAAGTACTGGTTCAAGTTCTTTACTTAAGTAAAAGTAAAAAAGTACAGGCTCTGAAATCTACTCAAAGTAAGAAAGTAAAAGTAGCTCTTTTAGGATATTTCTAGCTGCTATTTTTGGGTAAAGCTAATTGAACGTCATTATATTATTGTAATAATATAAAATAATACATGAGAATACAAACTTTATTCCAATCTAAATTTTAATTCTAATGAATGCACTCAGCTTGAATCTGTTATGTAGGACACAAACTGTTAAAGGGAATTTAAACACAGCTCTGTTCTCTGTGTCCTCCATAGTAGAGGGTGACTGTGCCTCCACCTAAACACCAACATGAGGATACTCAGGGGTTACAGTGGGATTCAGAAAGGAGGAGGAACCCTAAGATCAGCTGTAGTGGCTCTGCATGGGGAGAAGAATCACAGCTTTCTATTGTGAGCTCCAGTAAATGATGTTGGTGTGCAGGCTGTGATCAGCTGACCTGCTGCTGCTGCTCTGAGGTTTACTGCTCTGTGTGGATGAACTGAACTCACAAAGATGTAACCCAGTATTTCACAGCTCTCTGAGCTGATCTCCATCCCCTACACTGACAGCATACAGGCTGTAGAAATGTTGGATTCAGTGATCTCAGCATCAGCAGCTTAAACTCATCTCTGCTAAACTGATGTAACCTGTAACTCTGACCATGAACACAGCCTCTGTGCACCAACACAGAGCTTTGCTGTAAATACAGTACAACAAGCTAACCTGTTTATTACACACTAAACTGCAATATTTTCATACAATTCTTGAATTACACAGCGACTTTGGGCTTGTTTTTTTTCTAAAGTCATTTGTAAATCTCGTGAGTTGCGAGTTGCGTTTTTTTTGGGCTTGTTTTTGAACGTGAAGTTGCTTATTTGGGCTTGACTTTCTTTCTGAGTAAAACTCCTTGATTATCTCTCGGCACCCTATAATAAAGCACACCCAAAGCTCACACCCAAACAAACACTCATAACAGCTCCGAGTGGTGAGGGAGCATAAGATTGAATTCCATTATTTGGGGTTAAATATAGAAAAAATATAATAAAGATTGGGAGAACGAGAGCGCACTTAAAGAATGGATCTGAGCTCGGATGGGAGACAAAGGCATTCTGCAGATTTTGCAAGTGTGAAATATGTGCTCTCCATGCTGATTTAGTGCAACATGCCAATACAGAGAAGCACACACAAAAAACTGTGCACTTTTCTCTTCTATGAGGCTAAGAACCATGGCTTTTACTGCTCCAAAACACAATGAGACAAAACAAATAAATGGGCTATACTACTGTTTAAAAGCGGCCTCAGTTTTAAACAATGTTGTGGGTTGCCAGTTGGGCTTCTTTTGGTTTTGTTTTAATAGAGTTGGTTGCTTGTTTCTATCGCGAGATTTGGCAACACTGGTAATAAGTAGAAAGTACAGATACTTGTGTAAAAATGTAGGGAGTAAAAGTAAAAAGTAGTCAGAAAAATAAATACTTAAGTAAAGTACAGATACCTGAAAAATCAACTTAAGTACAGTAATGAAGTATTTGTACTTCGTTACTTCTCACCTCTGCTTGTTGGGTGGGTGATAATAGGGGAATTGAGCAATTGGATTGAGCAAGAGTCCAAAGTGTCATATATTCATGTATCTGGATCATATCCAGACGTACATGTCCACAGACAATAGTGATATGCTTTCAGCTGAAATCTGTCCAAAAACATGCATTAATTAAATGGAGTTTCTCATGTTGCACTCATTTTGGCCTTAGTTCTCTACAACTGTGTGCCAAATATTAGATGAATCCAACAGGTTTTGATGGAGTTATGATTTTCTTTCTTTTATTTTGCACTGTGCTGAAGATAGGGACTTTTTTTTTTTTTTTTAACTCTTAATCATTTTTTGTTACCTTGACCTTGATCCAATTATTGCAACATTTTAATCAGGTGATCTAGGGGTCTTTCATGCAGATTCTGTATGAATTGAACTGGGGGTTTTGCTGTAATCCGGGGATATCTGTATCGACTGTCATCTCCCGGTGCCTCCGGTGCAGCTTGCTGTCTGTTTTTCTTTTGTGTTTTGGTTCATGTCTTGATGTTGATGATGCTTCTCATTAGCAGCAGAAGTCATATTAGTCTCTCCAGTGTTTCTCTGTTCCTCTCGGTCTTGTTTCTGTGGTGATGCCTCAGTCCTCCTGTGTTCCCTTGTCTCTGACATCTTGTTAAATGTTAATAAGATTTGGATTCTTTTGTGTTGGCCTTACTTCCACTCTCTGTTTTCCTGATTATTTTCACTTACTTCCTCATGTGTTCTGCCATCATTTCGTTGCTGTAGTGTAATTAGTCATCGTTCTTACAGCCCCGTCTTCCTCTTTTTCTTTGTCCAGTTGTCTTTTCTGCTTCCTATTTTCTTTCCTGCCAGTCACATAAGTGTTATCTACTGCAGTGTTTACAATGTGAGAGTTACTCAACAAGTCCTCCAATCCAAAAACAGTATCGGTCATTTCTGCAGACCCTGAAATACGACAAATATGAGCGTTTCAACTGCTACTTTTGTCATTTATGTAACAGGCCTCCAGTAATGACCTCTGTGGTCATTTTTTAAAGGAAAACAGGCTTGTGTTACTACATGAGGCATTTAGCCTACACATGTTTAGTACACTACTCACAAAAAGTTAGGGATATTTGGCTTTTGGGTGAAATTGCAGGACGAGCCTGAAATGCATTCAAACCTTTACAGGTGAACTTAATGTGACTTTTGAATGCACATGTCCAACTGTTAAATATTTCAGAACTTTTTGCACAAGTTGCTGTTCTCTAACGAGGAGCTTAACGGCAAAATTCACAACAGGTGTTTGATCTTTGGATCGACCAATAAATGTCCTGGTTCATGATGAGGACGACTGTTTAAACACCAGCTCTAACTGAACCAGGACATATATTGGTCGATTCGAGGAATCAAACACCTGTTGTTAATTTGGCCGTTAAGCTCCTCGTTAGAGAACAGCAACTTGTGCAAAAAGTTCTGAAATATTTAACAGTTGGACATGTTTTGACCTGACAGTACCTATGTCAAAACTTAAACTCAGAGGAGATAGGGACTTCAGTATTGCTGCTCCTAAACTGTGGAATGACCTTCCATCAAATATTAGGAGTACTCTTTTATTATCTACTTTTAAGACTCTTCTTAAGACCCATTTTAACCGTTTGGCTTTTACCCCGAGACAAGACTGTTGCTTTTAGCTTGTCCCTATTGCTATGTGTTTTGTGTTTTATGTGAATGTGTAAGTGTGTTGACTGTACAGCACTTTGTTACAGTCCCTGTGTTTAAAGTGCTCTAAAAATGTAATAAAGTAAAGTGCATTCAAAAGCTTAGAGAAGGTCACATTAAGTTCACCTGTAAAGGTTTGAATGCATTTTAGGCTCGTCCTGCAATTTCACCCAAAAGCCAAATATCCCTAACTTTTTGTGAGTAGTGTATGTAAGCTAAATGTGTAGAGAACCATGACTTCATTCGAGGTCGGCCTGAGGAAATAAGGTGCTATGGTGAAAACCATAAGTATTCCTTCAGAGAGCGGATGTAGAGGCAACTAAATAGATTATACGAACACATTCATTCCTTATATTTATGGTGGATGTGGATGTGTGTCTGTGGAACGAATTTGGTGTACACTTCTCCACTGCTCAGGCATCATCTCACTCTCCAGGATTGTGTTAAAATGTAGTTAAAAAGGTCCACTCTTGGTCCTTACAGCGATATCTCCACAGGTATGTCATCAGGACAACTGCCTCACGTCCTCCTCACTAATCCTCGTACTTCCACTGTTGCTCCTCATCTTTTCCCCTTCTGTCTCAACTTTTTTTATATTCTCATCTACTAAAGTTTCTTCCATCTCCAGAACACACTTCTTCACTCATAAGTAAATTTCCATCTCTATTCTTAATTACCCCAAGCTGTGCTGCACATCCTTTCAGCTTGATCGCTCTCTGCTTGACCAACCAAGTCCTTTCTTCTTCCCTAGTGTCCTCACATAAACTCACTATAAACCTTTTGCTTGCCTTGCCACCTATCTATTACCTTATTCCTGCCTCTCAGTATTTCGTCATGTTCTCACCTCCTAACTATCCCACTTTTTCCTTGCTAATCTCTTCATTTCCACTCTCCCATGGACACAGGGACATTTCTCTGCTTTCTTCCCTGTTCCATTGCTTTTAATCTTGCATTTGATTTCCCTCAACAACTGATAAGAAGTAGCAGAGCTTAACTTCAAAAAGTCCCCTCTGAGCTCTGATA